>NW_028270144.1:131187300-131487300 GCF_037043375.1 Chiloscyllium plagiosum | reverse complement strand
GTGCCGCACTGTCAGAGGGTCAGTGCTGAGGGAGTGCTGCAATATCGGAGGGCCAGTGCTAAGGGAGGGCCACTCTGTCGGAGGGTCGGTGCTGAGGGAGTGCTGCACTGTGGGAGGGTCTGTGCTGAGGGAGTGCCGCACTGTTGGAGGGTCAGTGCTGAGGGAGTGCCGCAATGTCGGAGGGCCAGTGCTGATGGAGTGCAGCATTACCGCTGGGTCAGTGCTGAGGGAGCACCACACTGTCGGAGAGGCAGTGCTGAGGGAGCGCTGCATTGTCGGACAGTCAGTGCTGAGGGAGCGCCACACTTCACAGGGTCAGTAATGAGGGAGTGCCGCACTGTTGGAGGGTCAGTGCTGAGGGAGTGCCGCAATGTCGGAGCGCCAGTGCTGAGGGAGTGCAGCATTACCGCTGGGTCAGTGCTGAGGGAGCACCACACTGTCGGAGGGGCAGTCAATTAGGAATGCAAATGGTATGTTGGCCTTCATTGCAAGAGGATTTAAATTTAAAAGTAGGAATGTCTTACTACAGTTATAAAGACCTTGTGTATTGTATATAGTTTTGGTCTCTCTGCTTAAGATAGAATATACTTGCCGTCAACGGCGTTTAGCAGAGGTTCACTTGGCTAATACTGGGGATTGCGGGACTGTCTTATGAGGAGAAATTGGTTTGATTGAGCTGTCTTCATGAGAGTTTAGAAGGATGAGAGAGGATCTGATTGAAACCGGTCAGACGAGATGCAGGGAGGGTGTGGTGTGTAGAACCAGGGACGCAGTCTCAGGATATGAGGTAGACCATTTAGGACTGGGATAACGAAAATATTCTTCCCCTAAAGGATAATGAACCTGTGGAATTCTGTATTACAGAAGGCTGTAGTGGTCAAGTCACTGAATATATTTGAGAAGGAGATTGATGAATTTCTCGAGTTTATAGTTATCAACGGATATAGAGAAAGTGAGAATGTGGCATTGAGATAGAGGATCAGCCATGATCATATTGAATGGGCTGAAAGGGTTGAATGGCCAATTCCTGCTCCATGTTTCTGTGTTACTTGTCCAATGGCATTGTCATTCTGCTCCTGTCCTCCTTGTTGATATATTTCACTGATAAATGTGATGGGGTCCTAGGATTGATCATTTGCTGTTGTCCCTGAAGGGTGAGGCCACATTGGATCCTGGATCCCATGGGAGATTGGTATGTCCGATGGCTCGCAGTGTCTACCATCCCCATCATCTACAACTGGATCATTCTTGTTGGCAGGTGAGAGACAATGTTCCTACACACCATTTCTATTCAGATAATTATCCAGTGCATTGCAGACCCTCACTACTCACTGTGTGAAAAAGGTTTTCCTCACTTCCATTCCTGTTACACATAACTTCAAATTTATGCCCCTCTTAATCTTGTTTTTGTAACAAGCAAGAACAGCTTCTCCCTGTCTGCTCGCTTATGATTTTGAAACCCTTGATCAAATCTCCTCTCAGCCTTCTCTCCAAGGAGAATAGTCCCAAATTCTTCAAACTCTCCTCATCACTAAAGTTTCTCATTCTTGGACCCATTCTGATAAAAATCCCTCTGCATTCTCTCCAATGCATTCACATTGTTCCGATAATGTGGCACCAACAACTACACAATACTCCAAATGAGGTCTAACTCCATTATCTATCACCTCCTCGCTCTTGTACTCTATGTCCCTGTTATAAAGCCGAGGACACTGCCTGCTGTATTAGCCGTGCTCTCCACCTGTCCTGCCACCTTCGATGATCTGTGCACGTATACACCCAGTTTCCTCTGCTCTTGCACTCCCTTTGGAATTGTAACCCCTATTTATTTTGTCTTTCAATGTTCTTTCAACCAAGTGCATCACCTCACACTCCCCTGTATTGACGCTCATCAACCACCTCTCCACCCACTCCACCAATTTATCAATGTCCTTTTGGAGTTCCACACTGTCTTCACATAAGGGTATACAAGCAGAGGCCAGACTTCAGATGCTTTATTTTTCAAGTCCAATTCTTTTGGAGGATGTGAAAGCCCTGCAGAGGTGATTTATGACAATGACCCCAGTGATTCAGATATTCCATTATTGCGGAGAGTCTGGAAGCTTGGATTGTTCTCCTTAGAGCAAAACAATGGACCCTTGGAACTGGAGAAACTTACAAGTGGTTTTGATTGGAAATAGTTTTTCCAGTTATTTACATAATCAGAAGGATGTCAATAACCAGAGGAATACGGTTTTAAGGCCATTTGAGAAAGAATTAGAAAGGGAAGATGTGGATACCCATTGAGTTGTTGTGATCTGCAATGTGCTGCTGAAAGAAAAGGAAAAGGTTTTCAAAGATAGATGATGAGGATTTTTTTCCCTTTGTGGGAGAGCCTAGGATCAGAGGGCATAAACTCAGAATAAGGTGCCACACATTTAAAACACAGTTGAGACATAATTTCTTCTCTCAGAGTGGAGTGATTCTGTGGAATTATTTCATACAGAGGTCTGTTGAGGACCAGGTCTTAAGTATGTTCAAGGCTAAAATAGACAGTAAGGGTTCAAAGGTTATAGGAAAAGGCAGGAAAGTGGACTTGAAAATTATCAGATGATTTATCAACTCCATTGACCTGTTTATTCCAGAACATTTTTAATATAGTTTTACCCTTCTGGACCTCCTTAGAGAGTCAATCAAAAGTAAACTATTAGACCCCATCACAATCCTCTACTACTGCTCATAACTTTAGTTCCAGTTGTCCATTCTTTGCTTTCAAACATTTTAGCAACTACTTTCCAGTGTACACCAATCCCCTTCTGGCTTCACTGAAGAGTTATTGAATATGCATTTAACAACAAGCGGTGTTCCGCAAGGATCTGTTTTGGGACCATTGCTGTTTGTCATTTTTATAAATGACCTGGAAGAGGGGTTAGAAGGTTGGGTGAGCAAGTTTGCGGATGATAGGAAAGTCGGAGGAGTTGTAGACAGTGAGGAAGGATGTGGCAGGTTACAGCAGGATATAGGGAAGCTGCAGAGCTGGGCAGAAAGGTGGCAAATGGAATTCAATGTAGCTAAGTGTGAGGTGATTCACTTTGGGAAGAATAACAAAAAGATGGGGTACTGGGCTAATGGTCGGATACTTGGTAGTGTGGATGAGCAGAGGGATCTTGGTGTCCATGTACACAGATCTCTGAAAGTTGCCACCCAGGTAAATAGTGCGGTGAGGAAGGCATATGGCGTACTGGCTTTTATTGGGAGAGGAATTGAGTTCCGGAGTCCTGAGGTTATGATGCAGTTGTATAAGACTCTGGTGCGGCCGCATCTGGAATATTGTGTGCAGTTTTGGTCGCCATACTATAGGAAGGATGTGGAGGTACTGGAACGGGTGCAGAGGAGGTTTACCAGGATGTTGCCTGGTATGGAAGGAAGATCGTATGAGGAAAGGCTGAGACACTTGGGGCTGTTTTCATTAGAGAAAAGAAGGTTTAGGGGTGACTTGATTGAGGTGTACAAGATGATTAGGGGGTTAGATAGGGTTGACAGCGTGAACCTTTTCCTGCGTATGGAGTCGGGTATTACAAGGGGGCATAGCTTTAAATTAAGGGGGGGTAGATATAGGACTGAAGTTAGGGGTAGGTTCTTCACTCAGCGAGTCGTGAGTTCATGGAATGCCCTGCCAGTAGCAGTGGTGGACTCTCCCTCTTTATGGGCATTTAAGCGGGCATTGGATAGGTATATGGAGGATAGTGGGTTAGTATAGGTTAGGTGGGCTTGGATCGGCGCATCATCGAGGGCCAAAGGGCCTGTACTGCGCTGTATTCTTCTATGTCTATGTCTAACAATCTAAGACAGCTGTTTCACACCTCACATTTAGAGTCAATTAAACCTTGACTCTCCTGACACCATTGTTACATTTTGGGGGTTTATGATCACAGTTACCTAATATAGGCAATCAACCAACTATATGTAATTTTAGAAAGTTCATTGAGTTTGTTGTAAAGACCATGTCCTTTTTTTTTGTGCTTTTTAAAATTGTGGACTTAAAGGAGAAAGAACTGTTTTAAAACCAATGTTGGACTGCTGCATGTTTGAAAGAGCTAGTAAACTGGCACTCATGGTAAGCATTGTCTAAACACTAGTTGAAACCAACCGTAATTGAAGATTAAGTTGCTGATAAACAAAACACCTCATTTCTAGTTTTCAGATAGAGCTAAGGTTAGCTACAAGAGAGTGATTGGTCTATGGACCAGTGACCAGTTATCGAAGACCAAAGCTTTTGACCTACCCATAAACGTATGATTGGTTCTCAGGTCACTGAACACTTGGGGCTAGGATCAAGTTATAAATAAGAGATCACATCTCATCCAACTCAGGAGCTGTCTCTCTGTTCTCTGCAGTCAAAACCCACTTTAAACCTCCAGGAAAACAGTTTCTCTTACCTTCAGCAGTTGTAGTAAGCTGCAACTTTTATATGTCAGAGATCTTTTAGAAGTGAACCAATCACCATGTGCCTCTTACAAAACAATGGAAGCATTCAGAAAAGGAAAACCGAGAAGAAATCTTCTGATCAGTAAGAACCAACTCAACAGACCTTGTGAACTACTTTCCTTGTTTTCCCTCCATCCATGTGTAATATTTCATTGTATATGTCTGGGTGTGTTTGTGTGTTTATGTCTTTGCGTTTGTGTGTGCATCTGTGCGTATGTGTCTAAGGGTATCTGTGTGTGTGTTTGTTTGTCTTTGTATGTATCTGTGGGTGCCTGGGTGTGTGTATACCTACGTGTCTCTATTTGTGCATTTGTATGTGTGCACGTATCTGCATGTGTACTGGGGAGTTTATAAGGGGCATTATGCTGAGGAACTGTTTACTTGTAGCAAGAGTCTGATAACTTGTTATAAATTTCATTTTTGGTAAGTATAAAAATGTGATCTATGCTTTCTATTAACGTAGGTCTGAAACTCAGGTGAATTGGGGGATTTTATGTACTTATTTTAATGCCTTTAATTTTTGTGATGACTCTAGGAATGGCAAAGCTTGATTTCCAGTGCAATCCTCCAGTAAGGCGTGACATTGTTAAGAAGCAGAAGTTTACACACAATGCACTATTTAATTATTAAAGGAAATATGACACGTGATAGAGAATGCTTCACTGATCCCAAAGCCATTCTGTAGAATGGAGGAGGAGGGGCTGTGGTAATGAAGTGGTGAACTGTTTGTTCCTGATGTATTGCAGACTTTGATGGTAAAAGGCTGTAATCTTCCTGCAGTGTGATGTAGGGGAACTCCTGGTCTTCCCATAAGATGGTTTCCTGTTCCCCAGGATTCTCCCCTACCGTTCCATCATCTCCCCACACCCCTCCACTGTCTACCTCCCACCCCTATTGATATGCCTTATCTTGGGCACTGGCAAAATATTCTGCAACAATCACCTGTCTGAACACTTTTGGCCCACAACTACAGGCAAAAACATACTGTTGGAGAAACTTAACAGGTCTGGCAGCATGTATAAAGAGAGAAACAGAGTTAACGTTCGGGTCCAGTGACCATTCATCAGAACTGGGACTATGAAGAGTTGCTCATGACACCAAAAAAGGATACTGTGGCATGTACGGCAGTACAGTGAAAAACTTTGTTTGTGAGCAATACAGGCAGATCATAATAAGCAGGGAAATGCAGGTCATAGGGTGAAAACATACTTGGACAGAGTGAGGCATATAGGTGAAACTGCACAGGATGTACGTGAATTAACACGATCAACGTTATTTGAAGTTAGGCAGTCCATTCGTCAGTCTAATAACGGTAGGGAAGACGTTGCCTCCTTCAAAGGTTAGTTGTCCTTCCTTGAAAAGTCCTGTTTTCCCAAACAATGCATTGATAATTGGCCACATTAGGCACCAAATAACTTGACCCTGATTTAATGGGGCATTGTGACTTCAGAGATTATTGTGATCTTTCCATTTGTTTTCAAATGATAGAAAGTCGGAAGGTTAATCCCTGCTGAAACAGCAGTTAAGCAAAATCACATGCTACACAGTAAACACACGAAAAACTCAGTTTTAAAGGGACACCAATTTCCAAGTGGAGACATCTTCACAGATCTGAAGACGATGAGTGGATATGACAGTTTGGTCCCCAGAGGCCATTCCTTTAAGGAGAATCACAGTAAAGTTGCAATAAAAAAATGAATCGCATTTGTTATTCTCATGAACTACCAACTAAAATAAATTGGATCAAGTTCCAACAAAATGTGAAAATTTGTGACTAGTATATGAACAGCTGAGGTGCACAGTAAGCCATACACAAACATAGGGAACATTAGAATAATACCATCAGACTCACAAGACACTGATTAGAGCATATTGCCATGAATAAGAGGAGGCAATGGCTTAGTGGTATTATCACTGGACTATTAATCCAGCGAGGAGAAAGTGAGGACTGCAGATGCTGGAGATCAGAGCTGAAAATGTGTTGCTGGAAAAGCGCAGCAGGTCAGGCAGCATCCAAGGAGCAGGAGAAACGACGTTTCGGGCATGAGCCCTTTCCTGAAGAAGGGCTCATGCCCGAAACGTCGATTCTCGTGCTCCTTGGATGCTGCCTGACCTGCTGCGCTTTTCCAGCAACACATTTTCAGCTATTAATCCAGTGACCAAGGTTAATGTTCTGGGGACTTGGGTTTAAATCCTGCCATGATAGAATTTGAATTCAATTTTTTAAAAATCTGGATTTAAGAGTCTAATATCAGGAAAAATCGATCAGATTTACTAATGTCCTTTAGAGAGGGAAATTGCCATCCTTACCTGGTCTGGTCGATATGTGACTCCAGACTCACAATCTGTCATTAACTCTTAAGGGCAGGTAGGGATGGGCAACAAATTCTGGCCTAACTAGCAGTTCCTCATCCTGTGAATGATTGGGACAAAGTTCTGGGTTTTCTGTTATTTGCTAGTGGAAATGAATGAATCCACTGGTTTTAGTAAACTCAATTTATATTCATGAGATAAGAAGTCCATTAAGAGGAACCATTTAGGACAGGAAAATAGATTCTTGGTGTTAGATTGTGTATCTGTGTTCCAGAAAGATAAATGGGAGACTGCAAAGTAGAGCAGGAGCAAAGATGTAAGGACAGGCAGATGAGAATGCTAAAAGCAGAACATTTCAAACAGAGGGTGGAATGTAAGTGTTATTAACCTCGACAAGAGAACTTTTGAAAGTGAGATTCAGTGATCCGTAGTGATTAAAAATAAAAGCAAAATGCTATGGATGCTGGAAATCTGAAATGAAACAGAATGTGGGAGAAACTCAGCAGGTCTGGAAGCATCTGTGGAGAGATAAAAGAGTTAATGTTTCGAAGCTGGTATGATTCTCCTTCGGAACTAAAAGGGTTTGAAAATGTTTTTGATGTACTTTTGACAGAGACAGAGGAGGAGCATGGAGGCAAATGGAAGAGACCTGTTGGAAAAGACACAGATAATGCTAGTAAAAGAGAAAAAGAGATGTAAAAGTTGAGTGTAAATTGAGGTGTGACAGGGAGAAAAGGAATCCTCTCTATAAAGAGCAAGATAAGACACAAACAAGACTAGGCTGTGGAAGGGGAGGAGGAAGAGAATATAAGAAAGTTCCTTAAGGAATGGCATCTCATTTTCTGCTTGCATGCTTTACCACCTGACTTCTCAACACTAAATTCAGTAACTTCAGAAACTGACCACCTTATGTCTGTTCTCCATTTTTCTTACATTGTGGGAAGTGTGAAATTGTCCCTTTTGGCAGGAAAAAACAAAAAAGAAGCATATTATCAAAATGGTGAGAGGTTTCAAAGCTGTGAGATGCAGAGGGATTTGGCGTTGTATTGCATGAATCTCAGAAGGTGAATGTGCAGATATAGCAAGTAATCAAGAAAGCTCATAGAACGTTATCACTTCGTGTGAGAGGAATTTTATACAAGAGTGCACCTACATCTTATGGTTTTTTGTTTAGGGTGAACGTTGAAAGGACGTTTCCTCTGTAGGAAAATCTAGAACTAAGGGGCTATAGTTTAAACATAAAGGATCGCTCTTTTAAAACAGATATGAGGAAAGATTATTTTCCCTCAGAGGGTTTGGAATTCCCTTCCCAAAAGGCAGTGGATGCAGAATCTTCAAACATTTTTAAAGTGGAGATAGATAGATTCTTGATTTTTATTTATTTATTTCAAAAATATACTTTATTCATAAAATACTTTGATGATCTGTACAACTGGACATGCCATACATATGTAAACATTCCATTTGTTTGCATACCAAAAACAGAGTAATCATTCCTATTTACAGGTCTGTACGATTACATTTTTAGCTGAGGCGTCAGCAGAGCCCAAATGACTGCGCGGGTCCCCTGTTCTTCTTTAGGCAGGCAGATGTTACACAGTGGTCTTTCCCCAGCGCGCCTTGGTGGCAGCTGCCCCAAGCTTCAGCACATCCCTCAACACGTAGTCCTGGACCTTGGAATGTGCCAGTCTGCAACACTCAGTCGGGGTCAACTCCTTCAGCTGGAAGATCAACAGGTTTCGGACCACCCAGAGAGCGTCCTTCACTGAGTTGATGATCCTCCAGGCACATTTGATGTTCGTCTCGGTGTGCGTCCCAGGGAACAGGCTGTAGAGCACGGAGTCCCGCGTCACTGCGCTGCTCGGGACGAACCTCGACAAATACCACTGCGTTCCTCTCCAGACTTCTTCTGCGTAGGCACATTCCAGAAGGAGGTGTGTGACAGTCTCGTCCCCCCTGCAGCCGCTTCGAGGGCAGCGTGCGGTGCGGCTGAGAGTCCGGGCGTGCATAAAGGATCTCACAGGCAGAGCCCTTCTCACCACCAGCCAAGCCATGTCTTGGTGCTTGTTGGAAAGTTCTGGCGATGAGGCATTCTGTCAAATGGCTTTGACAGTCTGCTCAGGGAACCGCTCGATAGGATCCACCCTCTCCTTTTCCCGAAGGGTCTCAAGGACACTACATGCTGACCACTTCCTGATGGACTTGTGGTCAAAGGTGTTTTTCTTCATAAACTTCTCCACGAAGGACAGGTGATATGGAACGGTCCAACTACTCGGAGCGTTCCGCGGCAGCGAGGCCAGGCCCATCCTTCGCAACACCGGGGACAGGTAGAACCTCAGTACGTAGTGACACTTGGTGTTTGCGTACCGGGGATCCACGCACAGCTTGATGCAGCCACACACAAAGGTGGCCATCAGGGTGAGGGTGGCATTGGGTGTATTTTTTCCCCTGTTTCCCAGATCTTTGTACAGCAAGTCCCTTCGGACCCAGTCCATCTTTGACCTCCATATAAACTGGAAGATGGCCCGGGTGACTGCAGCGGCACAGGTTCTGGGAATAGGCCAGACCTGTGCCACGTATAATAGCAATGACAGTGCCTCACACCTGATGACCAGGTTTGTTCCCGCGATGGAGAGCGACCGTAGCTTCCATCTGCCCACTTTCTGCCTCACCTTGCTGATACGCTCCTCCCAAGACTTGGTGCACGCCCCAGCCCCCCCAAACCAAATACCCAGCACCTTCAGGTGGTCGGTCCTGACAGTGAAGGGGATCGAGGATTGGTTGGCCCAGTTCCCGAAGAGCATGGCCTCGCTCTTGCCTCGGTTTACCTTGGCCCCCGAGGTCCGTTCGAACTGGTCACATATGCACATGAGTCTGCGCACGGACAGCGGATCCGAGCAGAAAACGGCGACGTCATCCATGTACAGGGAGGCCCTAACCTGCAGGCCCCCGCTGCCAGGAATAGTCACCCCTCTCAGGCTCGCATCCTTCCTGATGGACTCGGCAAATGGCTCTATGCAGCACACAAACAAGGCAGGAGAGAGAGGGCAGCCCTGCCTGACTCCAGATCTGACTGGGAAGCTATCTGATTCCCACCCATTGATTGAGACTGCACTGACAATGTTGGTGTAGAGCAGTCTGATCCAATTGCAGATTCCTTCCCCAAAGCCCATTTTGGAGAGAACATCTCTCATATACCTCTGTGATATCCTGTCAAAAGCTTTCTCCTGGTCCAGGCTGATCAGGTAGATTTCCAACCCTCTGTCCTGCATGTAGGCGATCGTATCCCTGAAGAGTGCGAGACTCTCAGCGATCTTCCTGCCCGGCACAGCACAGGTTTGGTCAGGGTGAATCACCGACCCCAGAGCAGACCTGACCCGGTTGGCGATTACCTTTGACAGAATTTTGTAATCCGCATTCAACAGTGAGATTGGTTTCCAATTTTTGAGTTCCTCCCTCTCCCCCTTCCGCTTGTAAATGAGGGTGATGATGCCTTTCCTCATGGATTCACTCATGGTACCTGCCCGAAACATACTGACATAAACCTCCAGCAGGTCGTGGCCAATCAAGTCCCACAGAGCGGAATAGAGCTCGACCGGTAAGCCGTTGCTTCCGGGAGTTTTATTCTTTTCGAAGGACTTGAGGGCCTTGGTCAGCTCGTCCAGAGATAGCGGCTGGTCCAGCCTCTCCCGTGTTTTGTCGTCTAAGACCTCCATGATAGAGGACAGGAACGACTGGTAGGCCGCGCTGTCGGTCGGCTTCGCGTCATACAGACTGGCATAGAAGGATTTACTGATCCTCATGACGTCAGCCTGAGATGACGTTATCGAGCCATCTTCTTCCTTCAGGCTGCTGAGCACGGAGCTCTCTTTGTGCACCTTCTGGAAGAAGAAACGTGTGCACGTCTTGTCCTGCTCCACCGAGTGGACCCTGGACCGGAAGATTATCTTGGAGGCCTCTGAAGCAAAGAGCGAGGCTCGCTGGCCCTTCACCTCCTTGAGGTCCTCCGTGACATCCACCTCCATCGTCTGCAGCAGGAGCAGGTTCTGCATACTTTCCTGGAGCTGGGACAGTTTTCCCCGCCTTTCTCTCGCCTCCTGAACACTTTTGAGGATGAAGAACCTCTTGATGTTCCCTTTTACTGTTTCCCACCAGTCCGCTGGGGACTCAAAGAGGGGCTTCACGGTTCTCCAACCTGCGTAGTCCCTCCTGAGCTCCTTAATTGCCAAGTGAAGATCTGAATCCCCAGGAGGGACCTCTTGGTTTCGCGATCAGTCAAAAGAATCACTAGCAGTACGGTCTGTTTAAAGCAAGGTTACCAATTTCATAAAATAAGGCAGCCAGGTGCAGATTTGTCCAGCAACTCAGAGGTTAAAAGTTTCTGTGTTCCGTGGAGAAATTGTGCAATTACAATTGAACAATAAGCAATTTTTATGTTTTTTTAAGAGACAGTACAGCCTTAATTACAAGGAAAGACCAATCAAATGTAATAAGGTGACATGATTGACAGCAGGTTAATCGAATGATATTTCTTGGGAAATGGTATTGTCTTACGCACATCATCATCTCATACTCACAGTGCAAGGTTAGTTTGAGTGGTCAGTTAATGTCTTACGATTCATTTTACGAAAAGTCCATTATTTGCTTTATCTTCTAATTCAGTTAACCCGGCAAAGCAGAAATGCAGGTTTACAGTGTCAAATCATAACTTGAAGCCATGTTGTTGTGTTATTTTAAATTGAAAAGCCATTTTGTGGTTAATAAAAGGCTACATATACTTGTGGCTCCTCTCAACAGCCTAAATTCAAATTTTAAATCCTCATCTTCCCCCTTTGGTCATTCTATGACCACATCATAAAAGTGAAGGCAGGGATCAGATTAATCCAATTCGATGGCAGCCAAAGACTGCCATACTTCCTCCTCCTCCAGGGAGGGACCGGGGCAGGAAATGGTGCTTCCTCATCTTCATCTAAGTGGAGAAGAAGCATTTTCTGGGTGGACTTAATGGTGTCAATAGAAGCTAATATTTTAGCAATAATACACTTAACAACAGCAATACCAATAAAAAGACCAACTAAAATAATAGCAGCATACATAGCCATATAGATTAACAGTTGTACCATGAGCCAAAACCCCAATCACCCCATCCTGCACCTTCATTCATTTGACTGTCAACGGTACAGATGTTATCTATATGCCTAGTAATGTTTTCAATGAGGTCAGTGACCCCCATGATGCATTTACCTTTGACTATGGCGCAAACTCCACCTTCCTTTGCAAGTATGTAATCGAGGGGATATTGGTTTTGTTGGGTAAATAGGTGCAATTCTGAAAGCATGTCCCTAATTTTAGATAAGACAGCAATTGTCTCATTACCCAAGAGGGTGAGACTACAAACAAGATAATTACGGTTTTGATGACTAATAACTCCTGAAGATCCTCCTACAGAAAAAACACTAAGAGCTGCATATCCCAAAGAGTGAGTTTTACTGTTTTGTAGAGCCTTTAGATTCTTTCATTCTGGGTAAAACTCAGTGGAGGCTAAACGTTTGACAAGGGAATTCCAATCTCGTTGCCAGATAATTGGACAGGGAACAGTAGTTGGAGAAAATGTTCCTACAGCTACAGCAGAGGGAGTACTTGGTTTGTTCAAGGCAAGGTAGTTAGATGCTTTATTATGACTAAAAAAAAACAAGTTTATTATAGATAATGGAGGGACCTTCCCAATAAAAAGCAGGCCTATCTTTGTGACTTCCCGGAGAATGTGGATATCCATGAATACACAATTTGATCTCGGATGTAGAGGGTAAAAATCGTCCAGTTGCATGAGGTGGGTCTCTCGATAAGAGACGTGGTTATTATCCCAAAATGGTTCCACCCATCCCATAATTGGGAAGACATTGGTGTTATTAGGGATTTTATAATGAAGGTGAGTGTTATTACCCACCCCACAAAGGGTTTGAATACCAGTGGTAATCGAGATACATTCCTCCTTAAGGTCCTTCAGGGAAGCAGTAACGGCTGATATATTTAATCATAGCACAGGGGATAGTTTTGGGCACTTTTACATAAGCGCAGCCCCATCCCGTACTATTGTAGCAATTTGGATAGGTCATCTGGATTTATTGGAGGAAGTCCATAAGCAAGTAGCGGGTGGGGATAGATAATGATTAAAATAAATATTACATCCCGTAAATACTTTAGAACCATTCCATTCCCCCATGTTCGGATTTGGGAGAATAAAAGGGGTCTGGGAATCTTTTGCTGAAATAAGGGCATAACAAACCACTTTATCCTCACCAAATACTCTATTATGGCTTTCGAGAAACAAATTATTAGTGAGGGATAATATTTCCCCTTTTTCTCTTTTACGGCATGGTCTATTTGGATGGGGACAAGGCTTACCAGGGTTACCCATAGTACAACTGAAATCAAACTGGCAAGGTAAAGACCATTGGGGCTTGTTCTGTAAAAGGATTGTTCAATCTTGTTGATGTAGTTGACCACTATGACAGTCATCTTGAGTAACGTTCCACACATCGAAGGAGTCAGTTTCTTGGCATACAAGAACATTATCCTGACATAAATGGTATACAGTCTCCAGTTGTTCAGGATCACACAGATAGACGGTCCCTTCTTGTGCAGAAATGCTAGCAATGGCAAGTCCATATAGCAGGGTGAAATTGATCCTGATCCTGGTAGTCATTTCTGAAGCAAGGGTTAGGATATTAAAACAGAAGGAAAATGACTAATCGAAAAAGGCAGCTATATCTAAATAATCTGGTTCAGATTCCTTTCTCAGTTCCCTGTCATTCCCATCACCTCCATCATCTCCCCCCCGTTTGATGGTTCTTCCAATGACTTTACAATAATGGATGTGGACCCAGGCAGAACGCCCAGCGATATTAACAGCAGTTGGGGTGGTGAGGAGGACCTGAAAGGGTCCTTCCCATCAAGGTTGGAGGCCGCGGCATGTCCAATTCTTGATGAGGGCAAAGGAGCCTGTCTCAATAGTAGGAACACCATCAAGGGAGGGGAGTTTTTCATGAGCAGCACATACTCCTAAATGAAGTCCTTACAAAATTTTAGTTAAGGAGGACATGTCTTCAGTCATGTGGTGAAAGTGAACAGGAGCAGTGGCGTGATTCCAAGGTGTGCAAAAAGCTCGGCCATAAACTATTTCAGCAGGAGCTAAACGAGTTCTACCAGCAGGAGTGCAGCGTAGGTGAAACAGAAGCAGAGGTAATATAGGAAAGGCCTGTCTCAGAAGTCAATTTTGCAAGTTTAGTTTTAAGAGTCTGGTTACAATGCTCCTCAAGACCTGCAGCCTGTGGGTGATAACACAATGGAGTTGACAGCGGATGCTGAATTGAGAGCATAAATCCTTATTTATGTCACCAGTAAAACGAGGACCGTTGTCAGAAGATAGACAAAGGCGAATACCAAATCTCTTTAAGTAGGATACTCACAACAGTTTTGGCAGGAGCATTAGGGTAGGCTTCAACCCATTTAGGAAAAAACATCAACAATAACTTTTGTAACTCAATGAAGTCAAGTTGAAGGGTTTGAAAGGGCCCATCAGGGAGGGGTGTCTGTCACACAGGGCAAGGAATACCCTTCCCCAGATTGTGTTCTGGGCAGGTGAGACATTCATTACTTACTTGTTGGACCATCTGCTGGAGGTATGGATGCCACCAAGTGGTTAAAAGCAGATCTAACGTTGAGTGAGCACCACAGTGTGTAGCATTATGAAGACAACTACCCAGAAAGCAAGAGCATCAGATGTACAAATTTGTCCAGCTGGCATGGTCCATAGTTTAGTAACAGGACTACAATAATGGCCGGCTTTGGACCACAACTGTCTTTCTGATTCAGAGGCATCCCTCTGTAAGGTAACAACATCTTGAATGGTTGGTATTAGTTTATCCAAGGTAGACCCACTCTTGTCAGAGCTTTCAGTCTGGCTCATCATTTTGGGCACAATCATAAGACGGTTTCAAGCGGCTTGTTTTGCAGCCATACAGCAGCACAGTTACCAATACCAACAGGAGATTGGCCAGTTCCATGGCCAGTACATTTGATAACAGAAACCTGTTTTGGGAGTAGGAGCACGGTCAAAAGGTCTGAGACAAGCTGGCGGTGAGAGATGGGAGTACCAGATGATATCAAAAGTCCTCTGTTACTCCAGAGTTGTCCAAAATCATGTACAACCCCAAAAGCATATCGGAAGTCAGTGTAAATGTTAACACGGAGCCCTGTCCCTAAATGCAAGCACAGATGAGGGCAAAAAGTTCAGCTTGTTGGCTGAAAAAGGGGTCTCAAAGGCAGCAGACTCCAGGGTAGAGCCATAATCGTCAACTATCGCATAGCCTGAAAGATGAGTTCCTGTATGGTTGCTCCTCATTCCTGAAGAACGTCGATTCTCCTGCTCCTTGGATGCTGCCTGACCTGCTGTGCTTTTCCAACAACACATTTTTCAGCTTCCTGTATGGTCAGTAGAGGAACTACCATCAGTGAACATATCAATATCAGGATTTAGGATTGGAGTATCATAGTGTTCTGGTCAAACTTGGGAGTCCTCATTAATGAGAGAAAACAATCATGTTTTGGAGTGGACAAGGGTGAAGGAGGATGAGCCAGGAAATTGGCAGTCCAATGGTAGTACAATGCTTAAAAGTCAATCGAGGATTATAAAGGTTTTGGCGAGCAGCAGTCAAATGTTGAGTTTGTAAATTTCCCAAGAGGGCAATTACAGAATGAGAACAGTAGATGACAATGTCTTGTTAGTGTAAGATTCTCTGCGGATGTTAGACTAAGATAAATGGCAGTTAAAATTTGGGTGCAGCGAGAATGTCCTAAAGCAACGGGGTCAAGTTTAGTAGAAAAATAGGCAACTGGGTGATGTTTATCTCCATGAAGTTGAGTAAGTACTGAAGAGGCACTTCATTCAGGGTGGTGCAGTACAATTGGAAGGGTCTGACATAAAGAGATCTTCCCAGAGCTGGAGCTTGTGACAAAGCTTGCTTTAGTTCATCAAAGGCTTCCTTTGCCTCTGAGGAGAGGTGAAAGGTACCTTCGTATGAGGAATATGGAGTCAACATCTTAATGAGGAGAGCTTTGTTGGGAATCCACTGTCTGCAGAAGTTGACTATGCCCAGCCATTGGCGCATTTGTTTCGCAGTGGTTGGGATTGGGAAGTTGGTAATTTGAGTGTTGCGGCTTTTGTTCCAGAGAGCATGAGTCAGCAGATATGATGAAGCCTAGGAACTTGACTTGACGTAGTGCAATGGAAACTTTACATGGAGAGATTACATATCCTCAGTACTTCAAAAAATTAAGGAGGAGAACAACATCAAAGCGGTTAGATACTTCATCAATACTAGCCACAAGGAAGTCATCTATGTATTGGATTAGTGTAGATCCACCTGTCAGGGTCAAAGACCGCAATTGTTTCTGTAAGGTCTGAGAGAAAAGGGTTGGAGAGTGAATAAAACCTTGAAGTAATCGAGTCCAGGTTAGCTGCTATCCATTAAAGGTGAAGGCAAGTAGATACTGACTGTTCTCATAAAGAGGCAAGGAGAAAAAGACATGTTGAAGGTCAGCAACGGTGAAAAACTTAGCATCTGATGGTATGGAGGATAAAATATGTGCTGGGTTTGGGACCAAGGCATGAAGTGGCTGGATAATGACGTTAATAGCTCTTAAATCTTGAATCAACGTATATTGGTCTGGGTTGCCAGGCCTTGGGACAGCCATAATTGGTGTATTACAAGGCGATTGGCATGGGACTAAGATGCTTTGATGGACAAAGTTATCAATTAAAGCAGTAAGGCTTAGTATTGCTTATTATTTTAGTGGGTACTGGCGACTGGATGGCAGAATAACATTTGGTTTTAAAGTAACTTGAATGGGTTCACAATTTGTAAGTCCAACATGGGAGGATGTCTCAGCCCATACATCAGGGTTGACTAAATCATGGATATACCGACTCTCTTGGTGCTGGAGTGTGGCATTGCAGGAGGTAGGAGTTGGATAATAGAGAATAGTCATGTCTTCTTGAAATGTCTGCAGCAGGTAACAATGTGGGTCAGCCTTGGTAATTGCACAGTGGACCATAGGGACCAGTTCCTTAGCATGGTGGAGCGGATTCACTTTCTGAGTGATGTAAAGGGCTGAGGAGTCCCCTTGCTCCACAGGTGAGAAGGTATTTCAACAAAATCTGCCTCGGGGTGGACTTTCCTGCTCTTCGGGTGCTGCCTGAACTGCTTTTCCAGCACCACTCTAATTTAGAATTTGGTTTCCTGCATCTGCAGTCCTTGTTTTTACCTAACAAAATCTGCCTCGCCTTCTGGACCGGTGACACGAGCTAAAATCTGTACAGTCTATTTAGTTCCAATTAAACCTGGAAGAAGTTTTCAAGAAATTTATCTTAGCCTGTTCGATCATAAGCAAGAGTAATGTGACCTCCAGAGACTTGAGGGTCAAAATCAAGTGACCACCATTGTGGTTTAGTGGACACATACAGCTGGTGTTCAGATGAGTCAGAATCAAGGGGGAACATGCAAGTTTAACTTGAAAGGCACACAGCAGAGCTCGTCCCATCAGGTTACATGATAAGTTGGTTGTAATCACAAAGTGATGAAACAGGCTTGGAAATAGATGGGGACAGGATCAGAAAGTGGATATCTGTGGCTTTCTCCTTGGAGACCAGATAAAGTCTTCCTCCTGGACTACAAATTCCGATTTTACACGGATTGGAAGTTTTTCTTCGCTTTGTTGTTTCTATAAAACCCTAGTCATAACTTGAAGCCATTTTGTTGTGTTATTTTAAATTGAAAAGCCATTTTATGATTAATAAAAGCCTACATATACTTGTTGCTCCCGACAACTGCCTAAATCCAAATTTTAAATCCTCACAAGGAGATGATAGATTATCAGGGATATGCACAAATGCAGCATTGAAGATCAAAATAGATCAGTCATGATCTTAAATGGTGGAGAAGGTTCCAAGAGCAAAGTGGTTTACTCCTGCTCCTTGTTCATATGTTAGGTCACAGAGTCATAGAGATCTGCAGCACAGTAAAAGACCTTTTGTCCCATCATGTCCACGTTAGTCAAAAACAAGCACCGAACTATCCTAGTTCCATTTTCTAGCACTTGGCACGTAGCCTTGTATAACTTGGCATCGCAATTGCATATCCAAATACATCACTAAATAGTGGAGGCTGATTGAGACAGTGAAAGGGAGATATGAGGTGTATTCACTTTACAAACTGAGCCCTCTCTGATTATCCAAAACTGAAGTACCAGAATAGTTAGATATTGTTTTCTTCTACTGAAAGGAAAAACAACAACTTGGGATGGCACGGTGACTCAGTAGTTAGCACTACTGCCTCACAGCACCAGGGACCCAGGTTCAATTCCAACCTTTAGTGACTGTCTGTGTGGAGGTTGCACATTCTCCCCGTGTCTGCGCTGATCTCCTCTGGGTGTTCTGGTTTCTTCCCACAGTCCAAAGATGTGCAGATTAGGTGAATTAGCCATGATAAATTGCCCATAGTGTGCGTGGATGTGTAGGTTACATGCATTAGTCAGCGGTAAATGTAGAGTAATAGGGGAATGGGTCTGAGTGGGATACTCTTCGGAGGGTCGGTGGACTTGCTGGGCCGCAGAGCCTGTTTCCACACTGTAAGGCTTCCATGATTTTATGGATCTAGTGAGATTACTTACAGTATTGAAGATAATCTCTAGAAATAAACCAGGAAGCACAACGTTAGCAAGACTTAATGTAGAAATAGGGGAATCCGCACCAATAAAACAACATTCTTAAAATTGACGGCAGGATGAAGAAAACTCAAGTAAAAACAAAGATTCAATATACGCTTGAAAATCACTAGATTAAACCTTATCAAAACAGCTAGAGTACTCACATGGTGATACTTCGTAAACTTTACAGGTTGACTGGAATCTGCATAAATTATAGAAAAGTAAATGTAGTGATGTAAACACATTCATATCCAATTTCACAATTAGGAGATTGTATTGATTAGCTTGGCAATGCCTCATTCTTTACTGAGATTTGATTTATTGAAGGAAAACTAGCAAATCTATTGACATCAAGAATGAAGGAGAGATTTGCCTTTGTTACACCAGTTTGGCTATATCAATGTTGAGGCGCGCCATTTGGGTTTAAAAACACTGCAGCTAGTTTCCAAATGCTTGTGAACCCAAGTCATCACAAGTTTATCAAATTGTGCAGGATCAAATGATGTATAAATAAGCAGCAATATTTGGGAAGGACATGTAACTTGATTGGAGGCCTTATAGTTAGTTGATCTGGTGATAAATCTTGTCATGTGTGAAAGTGCAGTTGTTAAGCTAGGTTCCACTATGGGCAAAAAGACAAATATTGCTGAGGACAAGGAAAATAAAATTCCTGATCCTAAAACTAGACAGGAAATCATGAAACTTTTGGAAATGTGTAGATTCTATGTAGAATTTGTGCCAAATTTCAGCATGATAGCTGTTCCCCAAAGATTGACTCCATCAGCAGGCAACAGTAACATGATCATAGGCACAAGGAACAGGAGTGCCATTTGCCCCACCATTCAATACCATTGTGGCTGATCAGACACTTCAATAGGTTTTACTCAGCCCATCCCCATAACCCTTTATCCCACCAATACTCAGAAATCTACAATCTCAATCTTAATCATTCTCAGGGATAGAGAATTGCAAAGGTTCACAACCCTCTGGGTAAAAACAATTCTTATCGCCATCCGAAATGACATCCCCCTATTTTTAAACTGTGCTCTCTCATCTCGACTCCGAACCAGGGGGAACATGCAACCTGCATATCGATAGGTATTTTGTAGGTTTCAGTGAAATCATCTCTCATTCTCTGAAACTCTGGAGAATACGGCCCCAGTTCACCCAACCCCTCTTCTTTGGACAATCCCATGATCCCAGGAACAAGTCTGGTGAACCTCTATCGCATTTACTTTATGGCAATCATATCTTTCCTGAGAAAAGGAACCAGAATTGCACAAAGTACTCCAGGTACAGTCTAATCAAGCTCCTGGACAGTTGAAGGAGAAAGCGAGGACTGCAGATGCTGGATATCAGAGTCGAGACTGTGGTGCTGGAGAAACACAGCAGGTCAGGAGAATTGACGTTTCAGGTATAAGCCCTTCATCATCATTCTGCTCCTCGGATGCTGCCTGACCTGCTGTGCTTCTCCAGCACTAACTCTCCTGTACAATTGAAGCAAGACTTCACTACTCCTATACTCAAATCTTCTTGCAATAAGATTAACATTCCGATAAGTCTTTCTCATCGCTTGCTGCATTTAGTCATCGGTGACTCATTGACAAATACAACTGTGTACCACAGTCTCTAATCCCTTACTCTTGAAGACATATTCTTCACATCTGTTCCTCCTATCGAAGTAGAGAACCTTACAATTTTCCACGTTATATTCCATCTGCCATGTTCTTGCCCATTCAATAAATTTATCCAAATCCCCCTGAAGCTGCTTTAAATCTTCATCACACATGCATACCCACTTGACTTTGTATCATCCACAAATATTTTATTGGAAATATTATGCTTGGTCCCCAAATTGCAGACCTTGGTGTATATTGTGAACAGATGGGACCCAAATATTGATCCTTGCAGTATCTCACAAGTCGAAGTCTGCCAATGTGAGAATGACCCATTTATTCTTCTCTTTGTTTTCTGTCTCTTAGCCAATCATTATGCTTCGTCAGTTTATTATCCTGTATACGATATGCTTGAATCTTTCTAACCAGCCTCCTGTGGGGGACCTTATCAAACACCTTTTGAAAATCCAAATATATTACATTCATTGACTCCCTTTATCAATTTTGTTAGTAACTTTTTCAAAAACCTTCACCAACATTGTCAAGCACACCTTCCTATCTATAAATCCACACTGATTATGTCCAATCAGATCATTACTATCCAAGAGGCCGTTTATCACTCCCTCTATAATAGATTCTAGATTTTCCCTACTATTCTAGTACAACCTCTTACTAAATGTAGTTTCCTTCAATTCCCCATTCTTCTTAACCGTGTGACCTCCAGTTCTGGGAAATTGATTGTACTTTTCTCAGTGTAAACAGACCCAAAGTAACCATTCCACCTCTCTGCCATTTTTTAGCTTCTGATAAACCCAAATTTGACATAGCCAAACATTTCCTTATTATGTGGATGTAGAAGCTTTTAAAGTCCATTTTTATGTTTATTGTTAAAATGCATTTATTGTTTATTCCCTCTTTCCTTATCAGATTCTTCATCTCCTTTGGTTTTGAAAAATATCCCAATCCTCAGATTCACCTCTATTTCTGGCAACTTTATTAGCATTTTCTTTCGATTTTATATAATCCTTATCTCCCTTTGTTAGCCATGGCTGACACCTTTATTAAGTTCTGGGGCCCTTTAACTCTTTAAAAACCATCCAATGCCTAGGTATGGTCAGGCCTTTTAATGTAGTTTCCAAAACCCCCCCTCAATTAATTTGTGCCTCATAACTTCATAAATTCCCTTCTTTGAACTAAACACTCTTGCCTCAGACTGAACTACCTCACCTTCAGACATACACTAATGTTAAATTCTATCATATTGTAATCACTTATTCCAAATGTTTCTCTCACAACAAAGTTTTATAATGACTCCTTTTTCTAGTTGGTTCTTTTTAAAAAATTCACATGTGGGATATGGTCGTCGATGCCTGTCCCTAGTTGCGCTTGAGAAGGTGGGGGTGAGCTGCCTCTTGAACTGCTGCAGTCCACCTGTCGTGGGTTGACCCACAATGCCCTTAGGGAGGGAATTCCAGGATTTTGATCCAGTGAAAGTGAAGGAACGGGCATATATTTCCAAGTCAGGATGGGGAGTGCCCTTGTCCTTCTAGATTGAAATGGTTAAGGTTTGGAAGATACTGTCAAAGGATGTTTGGTGAATTTATGCAATGCATTTTGAAGATAATATACGCTGCTGCTACTGAGTGTTTGATGGTGGAAGAAGTGGATGTTTGTGAATGTGGTGTCAATCAAGTGGACTGTTTTGTCCTGGATGGTGTCAAGTGTCTTGAATGTTGTTGGACCTGCCCCCATCCAGGCAAGTGGGGAGTTGTCCATTGCACTCCTGACGTGTGCCTTGTAGATGGTGGACAGGCTCTGGGAGTCAGCAAGTGAGTTACACATTGCAGGATTCCCAACCTCTGACCTACTCTTGTAGCTGCTGTGTTTATGTGGTGAGTCCAGTTGAGTTTCTGTTCAATGATAACCCCCAGGATGTTGATAGTGAGGGATTCAATGATGGTAACACCACTGAATGTCAAGGGGTCTGGATTAGATTGTCTCTTAGTGGTTATGCTCACTTCCTGGCATTTGTGTGGTGTGAATATTACTTGCCACTTGTCAGTCCAAGACTGGATATTGTCCACATCTTGATGCTTTTGAACATTAACCTGCTTCAGTATCTGAGGAGTGATTAGTGGTACTCAACATGCGTTAGCGAACATCCCACTTCTGACCTTAGGATGGAGGGAAGGTCATTGATGAAGCCAATTGAAGATGGTTGGGCCTAGGACACTCCCCTGAGGACCACCTGCAGAGATGTCATGGAGCTGAGATGACTGACTTCCAGCAACCACAACCATCTCCCTAATGTGTCAGGTATGACTCCCCCCGACGGAGAGATTGCCCCAATTCCCATTGACTCGCACTTTGCTCAGGCTGTTTGATATTGACTGTTGAGTAGCCTGAGTACAGGTGTGTCTCTCTTTCAGGTCCAGCTGCCTCATCTCGACTTCCCTATATACACTCCCCGGCTCGAGATGTCATTAATATCTGGGGATGCTGATGACGAGATTTCTGAGAGAAATCAGTAGGTTCTGTTTTGGTCACATTTGCTATTTGCATATTGTAGGGTGTTCAACCGCAGTCTATTAGCCACATATATCACATATTAATTATGAATTAATGGTAGGTTGTATTATTGTTCTAAGATTGCAAAGTTTATTGTTATTTATTCAAAACGATATAATCCTGTGGCTTTATTCTTTTTAGTGGATTCCCTGAAGCTCATTGTTCTCTATTTTAAGAATAAAATATTACTGATCCCTCACCAGAATCCAAAACAAAATTGGTGGATTGATGTGGGATCATTAAATAATTTAGAGTCTCTTCCAGGATCATATCATGATTTGAGGACAGTGCTGTCAAATGTGACCAAGCTGGATCCCACTGATTTTCAGCAGTTCACTACAAATGCTATTGACACACTGGCTCATTAAATCTCGTTAAACTGCACTAGGAATCACGCAGGTGGAAATAGAGGGAAGCAACCAAGAAAAAGAGGATAGAGAGAAGATAATAAATAATAGATTGTGCCAGAGAGCAACAGAGAAAGTAGATAATAATGGAGAGATAGAATGTGATGGAGAATAACTGAAAGAGAAATTAAAGAAATCAAAATGTGATAGTGAGTGACAAAGAGAGGGAGGGATGGCAGGACTGTGACGCTGAGAGTGTGGTAAGTGATTGCAATGATAACCTGTAGCTGCTGAATAGGTGGCAGCTTTGAGTCGGACTGGATCAAGAAATGGGGGAGGGATTGTGTGTGGTGTGGGATCTGGCTGAGCACTTGGCCACTGGCTGTTTCTTCCTGCCTGCTACCCAGACCGCTTTAACACTCAATCTGATTGCTTCCCAGGTGGAGCTTCACTGACCTTCAGTCCCATTACCTGTCTGTGTGGCTCTTTCTGGATTACCTGTCAGATCTCATCTACCTGCTGAGTATGGCAGTCAGGTTTAACACAGGTGAGTGTGTTTCCATGTGTCCACTTTGTTTTTGAGGCTAAGGTGAAAACACGAATCATTCACCCCATGAACATATTCAAGTTAATTATGCTGAGTCAGAGAGGGTTGATGAGGCTAATACTGTTGATGTGGTATACATGGACTTGCCGAAGGTCTTTGACACAGTGCCATACAACAGCCCAGCAAATCTGAAACTCATGGGATAAAAGGGACAGGAGCAATGTGGATACAAAACTGTCTGAGTGAGAGGGAACAGAGAGTAATCGATCATGGAATTATTTCAGGTTAATAATGGAATTCCCAGATTGGGACCTCTGCTAATTCGGATACACAGAATGCAATTTCAGAGTTTGCAGATGAATATAACTTGGGAGCAATCTAAGCTGTGAGGAGGACAGTGGGTGGAGTGAAGGTTACATGGCAGGTGAAGTTCACTGCAGAGAAGGTTAGATCGCAGGTGAAGTTCACTGCAGAGACGGTTAGGTTAGATTAGATTACTTAGATTATTTACAGTGTGGAAACAGGCCCTTCAGTCCAACAAGTCCACACCGACCCGCCGAAGCGCAACCCACCCAGGCCCATTCCCCTACATTTACCCCATCACCTAAACTACGCGCAATTTAGCATGGCCAATTCACCTAACCTGCACATTTTTGGACTGTTGGAGGAAACCGGAGAACCCGGAGGAAACGCAGACACGGGGAGAATGTGCAAACTCCACACAGACAGTCGCCTGAGGCAGGAATTGAACCCGGTCTCTGGCGCTGTGAGGCAGCAGTGCTAACAACTGAGTGACCATGCAGGTGAAGTCCAATGCAGTGAAGGTTACATCGCAGGTGAAGCTTAATGCAGAGGTGGTTCCATCGCAAGTAAAGTTCAATGCAGTGAAGACTAGATCGCAGGAGCAGCTCACTGCAGAAAAAGTTAGATCGCAGGTGAAGCTCAATGCAGAAAAGGTTAGATCACAACTGAAGCTCAATGCTGAGACGGTTAGATCGCAGGTGAAGCTCAATGCAGAGACGGTTAGATCGCAGGTGAAGCTCAATGCAGAGACGGTTAGATCGCAGGTGAAGCTCAATCCAGAGACGGTTTGATCGCAGGTGAAGCTCAATCCAGAGACGGTTTGATCGCAGGTGAAGCTCAATTCCGAGACAATTAGATCTCAGGTGAAGCTCAATGCAGAGACGGTTAGATCGCAGGTGAAGCTCAATGCAGAGTCGCTTAGATCGCAGGTGAAGTTCAATGTAGAGATGGTTAGATCACAGCTAAAGCTAAATGCAGTGAAGGTTAGATCACAGGTGAGGTTCAGTGCAGAGACCCTTAGGTCGCAGGTGAAGTTCAACGCCGAGAGGGTTAGATTGCGGGTGAAGCTGAATACAGAGACGGTTAGATCGCAGGTGAAGCTCAATACTCAGAAGGTTAGATCACAGGTGAAGCTCAATGCAGAGACGGTTAGATCGCGGGTGAAGCTGAATACAGAGACGGTTAGATCGCAGGTGAAGTTCAATGCGGAGACAGATCGCAGGTGCAGCTCAGTGCAGGGACGGTTATATCACAGGTGAGGTTCAGTGCAGAGACGGTTAGATCGCAGTTGAAGCTCAAAGCAGAGATGGTTAGATCGCAGGTAAAGCTCAATGCAGAGACGGTTAGATCGCAGGTAAAGCTCAATGCAGAGACGGTTAGATCGCAGGTAAAGCTCAAAGCAGAGATGGTTAGATCGCAGGTAAAGCTCAATGCAGAGGAGGTTAGATTGCAGGTGAAGTTCAATGCAGAGACGGTTACATCGCAGGTGACACTCAATGCAGAGACTGTTAGATCGCATGTTAAGTTCAATGCACAGACTGTTAGATTACAGGTGAAGTTCAATGTAGAGAGGGTTAGATGAAGGTTTGTAGTTCAGGTTGAGGTTTAGAGTGTAGGTTTGATCGCTGAGCTGTAGGTTTGATATCCAGATGTTTCATTACCTGGCTAGGTAACATCATCAGTGGCGACCTCCAAGTGAAGTGAAGCTGTTGTCTCCTGCTTTCTATGTATATCTTTCTCCTGGATGAGGTTCCTGGGGTTTGTGGTGATGTCATTTCCTGTTCGTTTTCTGAGGGGTTGATAGATGGCATGTAGATCTATGTGCTTGTTTATGTCGTTGTGGTTGGAGTGCCAGGCCTCTAGGAATTCTCTGGCATGTCTTTGCTTAGCCTGTCCCAGGATAGATGTGTTGTCCTAGTTGAAATGGTGGGTTTTTTCATCCGTGTGTAGAGCTATGAGGGAGAGGGGGGTCGTGTCTTTTTGTGGCTAGCTGGTGTTCATGTATCCTGGTGGCTAACTTTCTTCCTGTTTGTCCTACATAGTGTTTGTGGCAGTCCTTGCATGGAATTTTGTAGATGACGTTGGTTTTGTCCATGGGTTGTACTGGGTCTTTTAAATTTGTTAGTTTTTGTTTGAGAGTGTTGGTGGGTTTGTGTGCTACTAGGATTCCGAGGGGTCTTAGTAGTCTGGCTGTCATTTCTGAAACTTCTTTGATATATGGTAAGGTGGTTAGGGTTTCTGGCTGTGTTTGGTCTGCTTGTCATGGTTTGTTCTTGGGGAATCTGCGGACTGTGTTTTTTGAGTATCCGTTCTTCTTGAATACATCGTATTGGTGGTTCTCCTCTGTTTTCTGAAGTTTGTCTGTGCTGCAGTGTGAGGTGGCTCGTTGGAATAGTGTTCTGATACAGCTTCGTTTGTGTGTGTTGGGATGGTTGCTGGTGTAGTTAAGTATTTGGTCAGTGTTTGTTGGTTTTCCGTATACGCAGGTTTGTAATTCTCTGTTGTCCTTTCTTTCTACTGTGACGTCCAGGAATGCGAGTTTGTTGTCGGTTTCTTCCTCCTTGGTGAACTTTATGCCTGTGAGGGTGTTGTTGATGATGTTAAATGTCTCTTCTATGTTGTTTCGTTTTGTGGTGACAAAGGTGTCATCTACGTAGCGGACCCAGATTTTTGGTTTGATGCACTATTCGCAGACACCAACACCTACCAAAAGGTGGCACTTACATTACAGACAGTAGAATGGACAAAACCAACGTCATCTATAAATTCCATGCAAGGACTGCCACAAACACTACGTACGACAAACAGGAAGAAAGTTAGCCACCAGGATACACGAACACCAGCTAGCCACAAAAAGACACGACCCTCTCTCCCTCGTAGGCCTACACACGGATAAAAAAAAACACCATTTTGACTGGGACAACACATCTATCCTGGGACAGGATAAGCAAAGACATGCCAGAGAATTCCTAGAGGCCTGGCACTCCAACCACAATGCCATAAACAAGCACATTGATCCAGATGCCATCTATCAACCCCTCAGAAAACGAACAGGAAATGACATCACCACAAACCCCAGGAACCCCATCCAGGAGAAAGATATACAAAGAAAGCAGGAGACAACAGCTTCACTTCACTTGGACGTCGCCACTGATGATGTTACCTAGCCAGGTAATGAAACGTCTGGATATCAAACCTACAGCTCAGCGAGCAAACGTACATCCTAGAAGGTGAGATCGCAGGTGAGGCTCAATGCAGAGACGGTTAGATCGCAGTTGAGGTTCTGTGCAGAGACGGTTAGATCGCAGGTGAAGCTCAATACGGAGACAGATCGCAGGTGCAGCTCAGTGCAGGGACGGTTATATCACAGGTGAGGTTCAGTGCAGAGACGGTTAGATCGCAGTTGAAGCTCAAAGCAGAGATGGTTAGATCGCAGGTAAAGCTCACTGCAGAGAAAGTTAGATCGCAGGTAAAGCTCAATGCAAAGACGTTTAGATCGCAGGTGAGGTTCAGTGCAGAGACGGTTAGATCGCAGGTGAAGCTCACTGCAGAGAAGGTTAGATCGCAGGTAAAGCTCACTGCAGAGAAGGTTAGATCGCAGGTAAAGCTCAATGCAAAGACGTTTAGATCGCAGGTGAGGTTCAGTGCAGAGACGGTTAGATCGCAGGTGAAGCTCAATACGGAGACAGATCGCAGGTGAAGGTCAGTGCAGAGACTGTTAGATCGCACGTGAAGCTCAATGCAGAGGTGGTTAGATCGCAGGTGAAGCTCACTGCAGAGGAGGATAGATCCCAGATAAAGCTCAATGCAGAGACGGTTAGATCGCAGGTGAAGCTCAATGCAGAGACGGTTAGATCGCAGGTAAAGTTCAATGCAGAGACGGTTAGATCGCAGGTGAAGCTCAATGCAGAGACGGTTAGATCGCAGGTAAAGTTCAATGCAGAGACGGTTAGATCGCAGGTGAAGCTCAATGCAGAGACGGTTAGATCGCAGGTGAAGTTCAATGCAGAGACGGTTAGATCGCAGGTAAAGTTCAATGCAGAGACGGTTAGATCGCAGGTGAAGCTCAATGCAGAGACGGTTAGATCGCAGGTGAAGTTCAATGCAGAGACGGTTAGATCGCAGGTAAAGTTCAATGCAGAGACGGTTAGATCGCAGGTAAAGCTCAATGCAGAGACGGTTAGAACGCAGGTAAAGCTCAATGCAGAGACGGTTAGATCGCAGGTGAAGCTCAATGCAGAGACGGTTAGATCGCAGGTAAAGTTCAATGCAGAGACGGTTAGATCGCAGGTGAAGCTCAATGCAGAGACGGTTAGATCGCAGGTGAAGTTCAATGCAGAGACGGTTAGATCGCAGGTAAAGTTCAATGCAGAGACGGTTAGATCGCAGGTGAAGCTCAATGCAGAGACGGTTAGATCGCAGGTGAAGTTCAATGCAGAGACGGTTAGATCGCAGGTAAAGTTCAATGCAGAGACGGTTAGATCGCAGGTAAAGCTCAATGCAGAGACGGTTAGATCGCAGGTAAAGCTCAATGCAGAGACGGTTAGATCGCAGGTAAAGTTCAATGCAGAGACGGTTAGATCGCAGGTGAAGTTCAATGCAGAGACGGTTAGATCGCAGCTGAAGTTCATTGCAGAGACGGTTAGATCGCAGGTGAAGTTCAATGCAGAGACGGTTAGATCGCAGGTGAAGTTCAATGCAGAAACGGTTAGATCGCAGGTGAAGTTCAATGCAGAGACGGTTAGATCGCAGGTGAAGCGCAATGCAGAGACGGTTAGATCGCAGGTGAAGTTCATTGCAGAGACGGTTAGATCACAGGTGAAGCTCAATGCAGAGACGGTTAGATAGCAGGTGAAGTTCATTGCAGAGACGGTTAGATCGCAGGTGAAGTTCATTGCAGAGACGTTTAGATCGCAGGTGAAGTTCAATGCAGAGACGGTTAGATCGCAGGTGAAGTTCAATGCAGAGACGGTTAGTTCGCAGGTGAAGCGCAATGCAGAGACGGTTAGATCGCAGGTGAAGTTCATTGCAGAGACGGTTAGATCACAGGTGAAGCTCAATGCAGAGACGGTTAGATAGCAGGTGAAGTTCATTGCAGAGACGGTTAGATCACAGGTGAAGCTCAATGCAGAGACGGTTAGATAGCAGGTGAAGTTCATTGCAGAGACGGTTAGATCACAGGTGAAGCTCAATGCAGAGACGGTTAGATCGCAGGTGAAGTTCATTGCAGAGACAGTTAGATCACAGGTGAAGCTCAATGCAGAGACGGTTAGATAGCAGGTGAAGTTCATTGCAGAGACGGTTAGATCGCAGGTGAAGCTCAATGCAGAGACGGTTAGATCGCATGTGAAGTTTATTGCAGAGACGGTTAGATCGCAGGTGAAGCTCAATGCAGAGACGGTTAGATCGCAGGTGAAGTTCATTGCAGAGATGGTTAGATCGCAGGTGAAGCTCAATGCAGAGACGGTTAGATCGCAGGTGAAGCTCAATGCAGAGACGGTTAGATCGCAGGTGAAGTTCATTGCAGAGACGGTTAGATCGCAGGAGAAGCGCAATGCAGAAACGGTTAGATCGCAGGTGAAGCTCAATGCAGAGACGGTTAGATCGCAGGTGAAGTTCATTGCAGAGACGGTTAGATCGCAGGTGAAGCGCAATGCAGAGACGGTTAGATCGCAGGTGAAGTTCATTGCAGAGACGGTTAGATCGCAGGTGAAGCTCAATGCAGAGACGGTTAGATCGCAGGTGAAGCGCAATGCAGAGACGGTTAGATCGCAGGTGAAGTTCATTGCAGAGACGGTTAGATCGCAGGTGAAGCGCAATGCAGAGACGGTTAGATCGCAGGTGAAGTTCATTGCAGAGACGGTTAGATCGCAGGTGAAGCGCAATGCAGAGACGGTTAGATCGCAGGTGAAGTTCATTGCAGAGACGGTTAGATCGCAGGTGAAGCTCAATGCAGAGACGGTTAGATCGCAGGTGAAGCGCAATGCGGAGACGGTTAGATCGCAGGTGAAGCTCAATGCAGAAACGGTTAGATCGCAGGTGAAGTTCATTGCAGAGACGTTTAGATCGCAGGTGAAGTTCAATGCAGAGACGGTTAGATCGCAGGTGAAGTTCAATGCAGAGACGGTTAGATCGCAGGTGAAGTTCAATGCAGAGACGGTTAGTTCGCAGGTGAAGCGCAATGCAGAGACGGTTAGATCGCAGGTGAGGCTCATTGCAGAGACAGTTAGGTCATAGGCAAAGCTCAATGCAGTGAAGGTTAGATCGCAGGTGAAGCTCAATGCAGAGATGGCTACATTGCAGGTGAAACTCAATGCCGTGAAAGCTTGAACGCAAGTGAAGCTCAATGCAGACATGGCTAGATCACAGGTGGAGCTCAATGCAGAGACGGTTTCACCGCAGGTGAAGTTCAGTGCAGACACGGTTAGATCGCAGCTGAAGATCAGTGCAGAAAAGGTTAGATCGCAGCTGAAGTTCAGTGCAGAGACGGTTAGATCGCAGGTGAAGCTCAATGCAGAGACTGTTAGATCGCGGGTGAAGCTCAATGCAGAGACGGTTAGATCGCAGGTGAAGCTGAATGCCTGGACGGTTAGATCGCAGGTGAAGCTCAATGCAGAGACAGTTAGATTGCAGGTTAACCTCAATGCAATGAAGGTTAGATCGCAGGTGAAGTTCAATGCAGAGACGGTTAGATCGCAGGTGTAGCTCAGTGCAGAGACGGTTAGATCGCAGGTGAAGCTCAATTCAGAGATGGTTAGATCGCAGGTGAAGTTCAATGCAGAGACGGTTAGATCGCAGGTGAAGCTCAATGCAGAGGCAATTAGATCGCAGGTAAAGTTCAATGCAGAGACGGTTAGATCGCAGGTGAAGCTCAATGCAGAGGCAATTAGATCGCAGGTAAAGTTCAATGCAGAGACGGTTAGATCGCAGGTGAAGGTCAATGCAGAGACGGTTAGATTGCAGGTGAAGCTCACTGCAGAGGAGGTTAGATCGCAGGTAAAGCTCAATGCAGAGACGGTTAGATCGCAGGTGAAGCTCAATGCAGAGAATGTTAGATTGCAGGTGAAGCTCAATGCAGAGACGGTTAGATCGCAGGTGAAGCTCAATGCAGAGAAGGTTAGATCGCAGGTGAAGCTCAATGCAGAGACGTTTTCACCACAGGTGACGTTCAGTGCAGACACGGTTAGATCGCAGCTGAAGTTCAGTGCAGAGACGGTTAGATCGCAGCTGAAGTTCAGTGCAGACACGGTTAGATCGCAGCTGAAGTTCAATGCAGAGACGGTTAGATCGCAGGTGAAGCTCAATTCAGAGACGGTTAGATCGCAGCTGAAGGTCAATGCAGAGACGGTTAGATTGCAGGTGAAGCTCACTGCAGAGACGGTTAGATCGCAGGTGAAGCTCAATGCTGAGAAGGTTAGATCGCAGGTGAAGCTCAATGTAGAAACAGTTAGATCGCAGGTGAGGTTCAGTGCAGAGACTGTAAGATCGCACGTGAAGCTCAATGCAGAGGCGATTAGATCGCAGGTGAAGCTCACTGCAGAGGAGGTTAGATCACAGGTAAAGCTCAATGCAGAGGCGATTAGATCGCAGGTGAAGCTCACTGCAGAGGAGGTTAGATCGCAGGTAAAGCTCAATGCAGAGGAGGTTAGATTGCAGGAGAAGCTCTCTGCAGAGACGGTTAGTTCGCAGGTAAAGCTCAATGCAGAGACGGCGACATCGCAAGTGAAGCTCAATGCAGAGACGGTTAGATCGCAGGTGAAGGTCAATGCAGAGACGGTTAGATTGCAGGTGAAGCTCACTGCAGAGGAGGTTAGATCGCAGGTAAAGCTCAATGCAGAGACGGTTAGATCGCAGGTGAAGCTCAATGCAGAGAAGGTTAGATCGCAGGTGAAGCTCAATGCAGAGACGGTTAGATCGCAGGTGAAGCTCAATGCAGAGAAGGTTAGATTGCAGGTGGAGCTCAATTCAGAGACGGTTAGATCGCAGGTGAAGGTCAATGCAGAGATGGTTAGATCGCAGGTTAAGCTCAATGCAGAGACTGTTAGATCGCAGGTAAAGCTCAATGCAGTGAAGGTTAGATCGCGGGTGAAGCTCAATGCAGAGACGGTTAGATCGCAGGTGAAGGTCAATGCAGAGTCGGTTAGATCGCAGGTAAAGCTCAATGCAGTGAAGGTTAGATCGCGGGTGAAGCTCAATGCAGTGAAGGTTAGATCGCAGGTGAAGCTCAATGCCTGGACGGTTAGATCGCAGGTGAAGCTCAATGCAGAGACAGTTAGATTGCAGGTTAAACTCAATGCAATGAAGGTTAGATCGCAGGTGAGGCTCATTGCAGAGACAGTTAGGTCATAGGCAAAGCTCAATGCAGTGAAGGTTAGATCGCAGGTGAAGCTCAATGCAGAGATGGCTACATTGCAGGTGAAACTCAATGCCGTGAAAGCTTGAACGCAAGTGAAGCTCAATGCAGACATGGCTAGATCACAGGTGGAGCTCAATGCAGTGACGGTTTCACCGCAGGTGAAGTTCAGTGCAGACACGGTTAGATCGCAGCTGATGATCAGTGCAGAAAAGGTTAGATCGCAGCTGAAGTTCAGTGCAAACACGGTTAGATCGCAGCTGAAGTTCAGTGCAGACACGGTTAGATCGCAGCTGAAGTTCAATGCAGAGACGGTTAGATCGCAGGTGAAGCTCAATGCAGAGACTGTTAGATCGCAGGTAAAGCTCAATGCAGAGACTGTTAGATCGCAGGTGAAGGTCAATGCAGAGATGGTTAGATCGCAGGTTAAGCTCAATGCAGAGTCGGTTAGATCGCAGGTAAAGCTCAATACAGTGAAGGTTAGATCGCGGGTGAAGCTCAATGCAGAGACGGTTAGATCGCAGGTGAAGCTCAATGCCTGGACGGTTAGATCGCAGGTGAAGCTCAATGCAGAGAAAGTTAGATCGCAGGTGAAGCTCAATGCCTGGATGGTTAGATCGCAGGTGAAGCTCAATGCAGAGACAGTTAGATTGCAGGTTAACCTCAATGCAATGAAGGTTAGATCGCAGGTGAAGCTCAATGCAGAGGCAATTAGATCGCAGGTAAAGTTCAATGCAGAGACGGTTAGATCGCAGGTAAAGTTCAATGCAGAGACGGTTAGATCGCAGGTGAAGTTCAATGCAGAGATGGTTAGATCGCAGGTGAAGCTCAATGCAGAGAAGGTTAGATCGCAGGTGAAGTTCAATGCAGAGACGGTTAGATCGCAGGTGAAGCTCAATGCAGAGACTGTTAGATCGCAGGTGAAGCTCAATGCAGAGACGGTTAGATCGCAGGTGTAGCTCAGTGCAGAGACGGTTAGATCGCAGGTGATGCTCAATTCAGAGACGGTTAGATCGCAGGTGAAGCTCAATGCAGAGACGGTTAGATCGCAGGTGATGCTCAATTCAGAGACGGTTAGATCGCAGGTGATGCTCAATTCAGAGACGGTTAGATCGCAGGTGTAGCTCAGTGCAGAGACGGTTAGATCGCAGGTGATGCTCAATGCAGAGACGGTTAGATCGCAGGTGAAGCTCAATGCAGAGACGGTTAGATCGCAGGTGTAGCTCAGTGCAGAGACGGTTAGATCGCAGGTGATGCTCAATTCAGAGACGGTTAGATCGCAGGTGAAGTTCATTGCAGAGACGGTTAGATCGCAGGTGAAGCGCAATGCAGAAACGGTTAGATCGCAGGTGAAGCTCAATGCAGAGACGGTTAGATCGCAGGTGAAGTTCATTGCAGAGACGGTTAGATCGCAGGTGAAGCGCAATGCAGAAACGGTTAGATCGCAGGTGAAGATCAATGCAGAGGCAGTTAGATCGCAGGTGAAGCTCAATGCAGAGACAGTTAGATCGCAGGTGAAGCTCAATGCAGAGGCAATTAGATCGCAGGTAAAGTTCAATGCAGAGACGGTTAGATCGCAGGTAAAGTTCAATGCAGAGACGGTTAGATCGCAGCTGAAGTTCAATGCAGAGACGGTTAGATCGCAGGTAAAGCTCAATGCAGAGACGGTTAGATCGCAGGTAAAGCTCAATGCAGAGACGGCTACATCGCAAGTGAAGCTCAATGCAGAGACGGTTAGATCGCAGGTGAAGGTCAATGCAGAGACGGTTAGATTGCAGGTGAAGCTCACTGCAGAGGAGGTTAGATCGCAGGTAAAGCTCAATGCAGAGACGGTTAGATCGCAGGTGAAGCTCAATGCAGAGAAGGTTAGATTGCAGGTGAAGCTCTCTGCAGAGAAGGTTAGATCGCAGGTAAAGCTCAATGCAGAGACGGTTAGATCGCAGGTGGAGCTCAATTCAGAGACGGTTAGATCGCAGGTGAAGGTCAATGCAGAGATGGTTAGATCGCAGGTTAAGCTCAATGCAGAGACTGTTAGATCGCAGGTAAAGCTCAATGCAGTGAAGGTTAGATCGCGGGTGAAGCTCAATGCAGAGACGATTAGATCGCAGGTGAAGGTCAATGCAGAGTCGGTTAGATCGCAGGTAAAGCTCAATGCAGTGAAGGTTAGATCGCGGGTGAAGCTCAATGCAGTGAAGGTTAGATCGCAGGTGAAGCTCAATGCCTGGACGGTTAGATCGCAGGTGAAGCTCAATGCAGAGACAGTTAGATTGCAGGTTAAACTCAATGCAATGAAGGTTAGATCGCAGGTGAGGCTCATTGCAGAGACAGTTAGGTCATAGGCAAAGCTCAATGCAGTGAAGGTTAGATCGCAGGTGAAGCTCAATGCAGAGATGGCTACATTGCAGGTGAAACTCAATGCCGTGAAAGCTTGAACGCAAGTGAAGCTCAATGCAGACATGGCTAGATCACAGGTGGAGCTCAATGCAGTGACGGTTTCACCGCAGGTGAAGTTCAGTGCAGACACGGTTAGATCGCAGCTGATGATCAGTGCAGAAAAGGTTAGATCGCAGCTGAAGTTCAGTGCAAACACGGTTAGATCGCAGCTGAAGTTCAGTGCAGACACGGTTAGATCGCAGCTGAAGTTCAATGCAGAGACGGTTAGATCGCAGGTGAAGCTCAATGCAGAGACTGTTAGATCGCAGGTAAAGCTCAATGCAGAGACTGTTAGATCGCAGGTGAAGGTCAATGCAGAGATGGTTAGATCGCAGGTTAAGCTCAATGCAGAGTCGGTTAGATCGCAGGTAAAGCTCAATACAGTGAAGGTTAGATCGCGGGTGAAGCTCAATGCAGAGACGGTTAGATCGCAGGTGAAGCTCAATGCCTGGACGGTTAGATCGCAGGTGAAGCTCAATGCAGAGACAGTTAGATCGCAGGTGAAGCTCAATGCCTGGATGGTTAGATCGCAGGTGAAGCTCAATGCAGAGACAGTTAGATTGCAGGTTAACCTCAATGCAATGAAGGTTAGATCGCAGGTGAAGCTCAATGCAGAGGCAATTAGATCGCAGGTAAAGTTCAATGCAGAGACAGTTAGATCGCAGGTAAAGTTCAATGCAGAGACGGTTAGATCGCAGGTGAAGTTCAATGCAGAGACGGTTAGATCGCAGGTGAAGCTCAATGCAGAGAAGGTTAGATCGCAGGTGAAGTTCAATGCAGAGACGGTTAGATCGCAGGTGAAGCTCAATGCAGAGACTGTTAGATCGCAGGTGAAGCTCAATGCAGAGACGGTTAGATCGCAGGTGTAGCTCAGTGCAGAGACGGTTAGATCGCAGGTGAAGCTCAATTCAGAGATGGTTAGATCGCAGGTGAAGCTCAATGCAGAGACGGTTAGATCGCAGGTGATGCTCAATTCAGAGACGGTTAGATCGCAGGTGATGCTCAATTCAGAGACGGTTAGATCGCAGGTGATGCTCAATTCAGAGACGGTTAGATCGCAGGTGATGCTCAATTCAGAGACGGTTAGATCGCAGGTGTAGCTCAGTGCAGAGACGGTTAGATCGCAGGTGAAGCGCAATGCAGAAACGGTTAGATCGCAGGTGAAGCTCAATGCAGAGACGGTTAGATCGCAGGTGAAGTTCATTGCAGAGACGGTTAGATCGCAGGTGAAGCGCAATGCAGAAACGGTTAGATCGCAGGTGAAGATCAATGCAGAGGCAGTTAGATCGCAGGTGAAGCTCAATGCAGAGACAGTTAGATCGCAGGTGAAGCTCAATGCAGAGGCAATTAGATCGCAGGTAAAGTTCAATGCAGAGACGGTTAGATCGCAGGTAAAGTTCAATGCAGAGACGGTTAGATCGCAGCTGAAGTTCAATGCAGAGACGGTTAGATCGCAGGTAAAGCTCAATGCAGAGACGGTTAGATCGCAGGTGAAGTTCAATGCGGAGACGGTTAGATCGCAGGTGAAGCTCAATGCAGAAACGGTTAGATCGCAGGTGAAGTTCATTGCAGAGACGGTTAGATCGCAGGTGAAGTTCAATGCAGAGACGGTTAGATCGCAGGTGAAGTTCAATGCAGAGACGGTTAGATCGCAGGTGAAGGTCAATGCAGAGACGGTTAGATTGCAGGTGAAGGTCAATGCAGAGACGGTTAGATTGCAGGTAAAGCTTACTGCAGAGGAGGTTAGATCGCAGGTAAAGCTCAATGCAGAGACGGTTAGATCGCAGGTGAAGCTCAATGCAGAGAAGGTTAGATTGCAGGTGAAGCTCTCTGCAGAGACGGTTAGATCGCAGGTGAAGCTCAATGCAGAGAAGGTTAGATTGCAGGTGAAGCTCTCTGCAGAGAAGGTTAGATCGCAGGTAAAGCTCAATGCAGAGACGGTTAGATCGCAGGTGAAGCTCAGTGCAGAGAAGGTTAGATCGCAGGTAAAGCTCTCTGCAGAGACGGTTAGATCGCAGGTGAAGCTCTCTGCAGAGACGGTTAGATCGCAGGTGAAGCTCAATGCAGAGACGGTTAGATCGCAGGTGAAGCTGAATGCCTGGACGGTTAGATCGCAGGTGAAGCTCAATGCAGAGACGGTTAGATTGCAGGTTAACCTCAATGCAATGAAGGTTAGATCGCAGGTGAAGTTCAATGCAGCGACGGTTAGATCGCAGGTGTAGCTCAGTGCAGAGACGGTTAGATCGCAGGTGAAGCTCAATTCAGAGATGGTTAGATCGCAGGTGAAGTTCAATGCAGAGACGGTTAGATCGCAGGTGAAGCTCAATGCAGAGGCAATTAGATCGCAGGTAAAGTTCAATGCAGAGACGGTTAGATCGCAGGTGAAGCTCAATGCAGAGGCAATTAGATCGCAGGTAAAGTTCAATGCAGAGACGGTTAGATCGCAGGTGAAGGTCAATGCAGAGACGGTTAGATTGCAGGTGAAGCTCACTGCAGAGGAGGTTAGATCGCAGGTAAAGCTCAATGCAGAGACGGTTAGATCGCAGGTGAAGCTCAATGCAGAGAAGGTTAGATCGCAGGTGAAGCTCAATGCAGAGACGTTTTCACCACAGGTGACGTTCAGTGCAGACACGGTTAGATCGCAGCTGAAGTTCAGTGCAGAGACGGTTAGATCGCAGCTGAAGTTCAGTGCAGACACGGTTAGATCGCAGCTGAAGTTCAATGCAGAGACGGTTAGATCGCAGGTGAAGCTCAATTCAGAGACGGTTAGATCGCAGCTGAAGGTCAATGCAGAGACGGTTAGATTGCAGGTGAAGCTCACTGCAGAGACGGTTAGATCGCAGGTGAAGCTCAATGCTGAGAAGGTTAGATCGCAGGTGAAGCTCAATGTAGAAACAGTTAGATCGCAGGTGAGGTTCAGTGCAGAGACTGTAAGATCGCACGTGAAGCTCAATGCAGAGGCGATTAGATCGCAGGTGAAGCTCACTGCAGAGGAGGTTAGATCACAGGTGAAGCTCAATGCAGAGAAAGTTAGATCGCAGGTGAAGCTCACTGCAGAGGAGGTTAGATCGCAGGTAAAGCTCAATGCAGAGGAGGTTAGATTGCAGGAGAAGCTCTCTGCAGAGACGGTTAGATCGCAGGTAAAGCTCAATGCAGAGACGGCTACATCGCAAGTGAAGCTCAATGCAGAGACGGTTAGATCGCAGGTGAAGGTCAATGCAGAGACGGTTAGATTGCAGGTGAAGCTCACTGCAGAGGAGGTTAGATCGCAGGTAAAGCTCAATGCAGAGACGGTTAGATCGCAGGTGAAGCTCAATGCAGAGAAGGTTAGATTGCAGATGAAGCTCTCTGCAGAGAAGGTTAGATCGCAGGTAAAGCTCAATGCAGAGACGGTTAGATCGCAGGTGGAGCTCAATTCAGAGACGGTTAGATCGCAGGTGAAGGTCAATGCAGAGATGGTTAGATCGCAGGTTAAGCTCAATGCAGAGACTGTTAGATCGCAGGTAAAGCTCAATGCAGTGAAGGTTAGATCGCGGGTGAAGCTCAATGCAGAGACGGTTAGATCGCAGGTGAAGGTCAATGCAGAGTCGGTTAGATCGCAGGTAAAGCTCAATGCAGTGAAGGTTAGATCGCGGGTGAAGCTCAATGCAGTGAAGGTTAGATCGCAGGTGAAGCTCAATGCCTGGACGGTTAGATCGCAGGTGAAGCTCAATGCAGAGACAGTTAGATTAAAGGTTAAACTCAATGCAATGAAGGTTAGATCGCAGGTGAGGCTCATTGCAGAGACAGTTAGGTCATAGGCAAAGCTCAATGCAGTGAAGGTTAGATCGCAGGTGAAGCTCAATGCAGAGATGGCTACATTGCAGGTGAAACTCAATGCCGTGAAAGCTTGAACGCAAGTGAAGCTCAATGCAGACATGGCTAGATCACAGGTGGAGCTCAATGCAGTGACGGTTTCACCGCAGGTGAAGTTCAGTGCAGACACGGTTAGATCGCAGCTGATGATCAGTGCAGAAAAGGTTAGATCGCAGCTGAAGTTCAGTGCAAACACGGTTAGATCGCAGCTGAAGTTCAGTGCAGACACGGTTAGATCGCAGCTGAAGTTCAATGCAGAGACGGTTAGATCGCAGGTGAAGCTCAATGCAGAGACTGTTAGATCGCAGGTAAAGCTCAATGCAGAGACTGTTAGATCGCAGGTGAAGGTCAATGCAGAGATGGTTAGATCGCAGGTTAAGCTCAATGCAGAGTCGGTTAGATCGCAGGTAAAGCTCAATACAGTGAAGGTTAGATCGCGGGTGAAGCTCAATGCAGAGACGGTTAGATCGCAGGTGAAGCTCAATGCCTGGACGGTTAGATCGCAGGTGAAGTTCAATGCAGAGACAGTTAGATCGCAGGTGAAGCTCAATGCCTGGACGGTTAGATCGCAGGTGAAGCTCAATGCAGAGACAGTTAGATTGCAGGTTAACCTCAATGCAATGAAGGTTAGATCGCAGGTGAAGCTCAATGCAGAGGCAATTAGATCGCAGGTAAAGTTCAATGCAGAGACGGTTAGATCGCAGGTAAAGTTCAATGCAGAGACGGTTAGATCGCAGGTGAAGTTCAATGCAGAGACGGTTAGATCGCAGGTGAAGCTCAATGCAGAGAAGGTTAGATCGCAGGTGAAGTTCAATGCAGAGACGGTTAGATCGCAGGTGAAGCTCAATGCAGAGACTGTTAGATCGCAGGTGAAGCTCAATGCAGAGACTGTTAGATCGCAGGTGAAGCTCAATGCAGAGACGGTTAGATCGCAGGTGAAGCTCAATTCAGAGATGGTTAGATCGCAGGTGAAGCTCAATGCAGAGACGGTTAGATCGCAGGTGATGCTCAATTCAGAGACGGTTAGATCGCAGGTGAAGTTCATTGCAGAGACGGTTAGATCGCAGGTGATGCTCAATTCAGAGACGGTTAGATCGCAGGTGAAGTTCATTGCAGAGACGGTTAGATCGCAGGTGAAGCGCAATGCAGAAACGGTTAGATCGCAGGTGAAGCTCAATGCAGAGACGGTTAGATCGCAGGTGAAGTTCATTGCAGAGACGGTTAGATCGCAGGTGAAGCGCAATGCAGAAACGGTTAGATCGCAGGTGAAGCTCAATGCAGAGACGGTTAGATCGCAGCTGAAGTTCATTGCAGAGACGGTTAGATCGCAGGTGAAGCTCAATGCAGAAACGGTTAGATCGCAGGTGAAGATCAATGCAGAGGCAGTTAGATCGCAGGTGAAGCTCAATGCAGAGACAGTTAGATCGCAGGTGAAGCTCAATGCAGAGGCAATTAGATCGCAGGTAAAGTTCAATGCAGAGACGGTTAGATCGCAGGTAAAGTTCAATGCAGAGACGGTTAGATCGCAGCTGAAGTTCAATGCAGAGACGGTTAGATCGCAGGTAAAGCTCAATGCAGAGACGGTTAGATCGCAGGTAAAGCTCAATGCAGAGACGGTTAGATCGCAGGTGAAGTTCAATGCAGAGACGGTTAGATCGCAGGTGAAGTTCAATGCAGAGACGGTTAGATCGCAGGTGAAGTTCAATGCAGAGACGGTTAGATCGCAGGTGAAGCTCAATGCAGAAACGGTTAGATCGCAGGTGATGTTCATTGCAGAGACGGTTAGATCGCAGGTGAAGCTCAATGCAGAGACTGTTAGATCGCAGGTGAAGCTCAATGCAGAGACTGTTAGATCGCAGGTGAAGCTCAATGCCTGGACGGTTAGATCGCAGGTGAAGCTCAATGCAGAGACAGTTAGATTGCAGGTTAACCTCAATGCAATGAAGGTTAGATCGCAGGTGAAGCTCAATGCAGAGGCAATTAGATCGCAGGTAAAGTTCAATGCAGAGACGGTTAGATCGCAGGTAAAGTTCAATGCAGAGACGGTTAGATCGCAGGTGAAGTTCAATGCAGAGACGGTTAGATCGCAGGTGAAGCTCAATGCAGAGAAGGTTAGATCGCAGGTGAAGTTCAATGCAGAGACGGTTAGATCGCAGGTGAAGCTCAATGCAGAGACTGTTAGATCGCAGGTGAAGCTCAATGCAGAGACTGTTAGATCGCAGGTGAAGCTCAATGCAGAGACGGTTAGATCGCAGGTGAAGCTCAATTCAGAGATGGTTAGATCGCAGGTGAAGCTCAATGCAGAGACGGTTAGATCGCAGGTGATGCTCAATTCAGAGACGGTTAGATCGCAGGTGAAGTTCATTGCAGAGACGGTTAGATCGCAGGTGATGCTCAATTCAGAGACGGTTAGATCGCAGGTGAAGTTCATTGCAGAGACGGTTAGATCGCAGGTGAAGCGCAATGCAGAAACGGTTAGATCGCAGGTGAAGCGCAATGCAGAAACGGTTAGATCGCAGGTGAAGTTCATTGCAGAGACGGTTAGATCGCAGGTGAAGCGCAATGCAGAAACGGTTAGATCGCAGGTGAAGCTCAATGCAGAGACGGTTAGATCGCAGCTGAAGTTCATTGCAGAGACGGTTAGATCGCAGGTGAAGCTCAATGCAGAAACGGTTAGATCGCAGGTGAAGATCAATGCAGAGGCAGTTAGATCGCAGGTGAAGCTCAATGCAGAGACAGTTAGATCGCAGGTGAAGCTCAATGCAGAGGCAATTAGATCGCAGGTAAAGTTCAATGCAGAGACGGTTAGATCGCAGGTAAAGTTCAATGCAGAGACGGTTAGATCGCAGCTGAAGTTCAATGCAGAGACGGTTAGATCGCAGGTAAAGCTCAATGCAGAGACGGTTAGATCGCAGGTAAAGCTCAATGCAGAGACGGTTAGATCGCAGGTGAAGTTCAATGCAGAGACGGTTAGATCGCAGGTGAAGTTCAATGCAGAGACGGTTAGATCGCAGGTGAAGTTCAATGCAGAGACGGTTAGATCGCAGGTGAAGCTCAATGCAGAAACGGTTAGATCGCAGGTGATGTTCATTGCAGAGACGGTTAGATCGCAGGTGAAGTTCAATGCAGAGACGGTTAGATCGCAGGTGAAGTTCAATGCAGAGACGGTTAGATCGCAGGTGAAGTTCAATGCAGAGACGGTTAGATCGCAGGTGAAGTTCAATGCACAGATGGTTAGTTCGCAGGTGAAGCGCAATGCAGAGAAGGTTAGATTGCAGGTGAAGTTCAATGCAGAGAAGGTTAGATTGCAGGTGAAGCTCTCTGCAGAGAAGGTTAGATCGCAGGTAAAGCTCAATGCAGAGACGGTTAGATCGCAGGTGAAGTTCAATGCAGAGAAGGTTAGATTGCAGGTGAAGCTCTCTGCAGAGAAGGTTAGATCGCAGGTAAAGCTCAATGCAGAGACGGTTAGATCGCAGGTGAAGCTCAGTGCAGAGAAGGTTAGATCGCAGGTAAAGCTCTCTGCAGAGACGGTTAGATCGCAGGTGAAGCTCTCTGCAGAGACGGTTAGATCGCAGGTGAAGCTCAATGCAGAGACGGTTAGATCGCAGGTGAAGCTGAATGCCTGGACGGTTAGATCGCAGGTGAAGCTCAATGCAGAGACAGTTAGATTGCAGGTTAACCTCAATGCAATGAAGGTTAGATCGCAGGTGAAGTTCAATGCAGCGACGGTTAGATCGCAGGTGTAGCTCAGTGCAGAGACGGTTAGATCGCAGGTGAAGCTCAATTCAGAGATGGTTAGATCGCAGGTGAAGTTCAATGCAGAGACGGTTAGATCGCAGGTGAAGCTCAATGCAGAGGCAATTAGATCGCAGGTAAAGTTCAATGCAGAGACGGTTAGATTGCAGGTGAAGCTCAATGCAGAGGCAATTAGATCGCAGGTAAAGTTCAATGCAGAGACGGTTAGATCGCAGGTGAAGGTCAATGCAGAGACGGTTAGATTGCAGGTGAAGCTCACTGCAGAGGAGGTTAGATCGCAGGTAAAGCTCAATGCAGAGACGGTTAGATCGCAGGTGAAGCTCAATGCAGAGAAGGTTAGATCGCAGGTGAAGCTCAATGCAGAGACGTTTTCACCACAGGTGACGTTCAGTGCAGACACGGTTAGATCGCAGCTGAAGTTCAGTGCAGAGACGGTTAGATCGCAGCTGAAGTTCAGTGCAGACACGGTTAGATCGCAGCTGAAGTTCAATGCAGAGACGGTTAGATCGCAGGTGAAGCTCAATTCAGAGACGGTTAGATCGCAGCTGAAGGTCAATGCAGAGACGGTTAGATTGCAGGTGAAGCTCACTGCAGAGACGGTTAGATCGCAGGTGAAGCTCAATGCTGAGAAGGTTAGATCGCAGGTGAAGCTCAATGTAGAAACAGTTAGATCGCAGGTGAGGTTCAGTGCAGAGACTGTAAGATCGCACGTGAAGCTCAATGCAGAGGCGATTAGATCGCAGGTGAAGCTCACTGCAGAGGAGGTTAGATCACAGGTGAAGCTCAATGCAGAGAAAGTTAGATCGCAGGTGAAGCTCACTGCAGAGGAGGTTAGATCGCAGGTAAAGCTCAATGCAGAGGAGGTTAGATTGCAGGAGAAGCTCTCTGCAGAGACGGTTAGATCGCAGGTAAAGCTCAATGCAGAGACGGCTACATCGCAAGTGAAGCTCAATGCAGAGACGGTTAGATCGCAGGTGAAGGTCAATGCAGAGACGGTTAGATTGCAGGTGAAGCTCACTGCAGAGGAGGTTAGATCGCAGGTAAAGCTCAATGCAGAGACGGTTAGATCGCAGGTGAAGCTCAATGCAGAGAAGGTTAGATTGCAGGTGAAGCTCTCTGCAGAGAAGGTTAGATCGCAGGTAAAGCTCAATGCAGAGACGGTTAGATCGCAGGTGGAGCTCAATTCAGAGACGGTTAGATCGCAGGTGAAGGTCAATGCAGAGATGGTTAGATCGCAGGTTAAGCTCAATGCAGAGACTGTTAGATCGCAGGTAAAGCTCAATGCAGTGAAGGTTAGATCGCGGGTGAAGCTCAATGCAGAGACGGTTAGATCGCAGGTGAAGGTCAATGCAGAGTCGGTTAGATCGCAGGTAAAGCTCAATGCAGTGAAGGTTAGATCGCGGGTGAAGCTCAATGCAGTGAAGGTTAGATCGCAGGTGAAGCTCAATGCCTGGACGGTTAGATCGCAGGTGAAGCTCAATGCAGAGACAGTTAGATTAAAGGTTAAACTCAATGCAATGAAGGTTAGATCGCAGGTGAGGCTCATTGCAGAGACAGTTAGGTCATAGGCAAAGCTCAATGCAGTGAAGGTTAGATCGCAGGTGAAGCTCAATGCAGAGATGGCTACATTGCAGGTGAAACTCAATGCCGTGAAAGCTTGAACGCAAGTGAAGCTCAATGCAGACATGGCTAGATCACAGGTGGAGCTCAATGCAGTGACGGTTTCACCGCAGGTGAAGTTCAGTGCAGACACGGTTAGATCGCAGCTGATGATCAGTGCAGAAAAGGTTAGATCGCAGCTGAAGTTCAGTGCAAACACGGTTAGATCGCAGCTGAAGTTCAGTGCAGACACGGTTAGATCGCAGCTGAAGTTCAATGCAGAGACGGTTAGATCGCAGGTGAAGCTCAATGCAGAGACTGTTAGATCGCAGGTAAAGCTCAATGCAGAGACTGTTAGATCGCAGGTGAAGGTCAATGCAGAGATGGTTAGATCGCAGGTTAAGCTCAATGCAGAGTCGGTTAGATCGCAGGTAAAGCTCAATACAGTGAAGGTTAGATCGCGGGTGAAGCTCAATGCAGAGACGGTTAGATCGCAGGTGAAGCTCAATGCCTGGACGGTTAGATCGCAGGTGAAGTTCAATGCAGAGACAGTTAGATCGCAGGTGAAGCTCAATGCCTGGACGGTTAGATCGCAGGTGAAGCTCAATGCAGAGACAGTTAGATTGCAGGTTAACCTCAATGCAATGAAGGTTAGATCGCAGGTGAAGCTCAATGCAGAGGCAATTAGATCGCAGGTAAAGTTCAATGCAGAGACGGTTAGATCGCAGGTAAAGTTCAATGCAGAGACGGTTAGATCGCAGGTGAAGTTCAATGCAGAGACGGTTAGATCGCAGGTGAAGCTCAATGCAGAGAAGGTTAGATCGCAGGTGAAGTTCAATGCAGAGACGGTTAGATCGCAGGTGAAGCTCAATGCAGAGACTGTTAGATCGCAGGTGAAGCTCAATGCAGAGACTGTTAGATCGCAGGTGAAGCTCAATGCAGAGACGGTTAGATCGCAGGTGAAGCTCAATTCAGAGATGGTTAGATCGCAGGTGAAGCTCAATGCAGAGACGGTTAGATCGCAGGTGATGCTCAATTCAGAGACGGTTAGATCGCAGGTGAAGTTCATTGCAGAGACGGTTAGATCGCAGGTGATGCTCAATTCAGAGACGGTTAGATCGCAGGTGAAGTTCATTGCAGAGACGGTTAGATCGCAGGTGAAGCGCAATGCAGAAACGGTTAGATCGCAGGTGAAGCTCAATGCAGAGACGGTTAGATCGCAGGTGAAGTTCATTGCAGAGACGGTTAGATCGCAGGTGAAGCGCAATGCAGAAACGGTTAGATCGCAGGTGAAGCTCAATGCAGAGACGGTTAGATCGCAGCTGAAGTTCATTGCAGAGACGGTTAGATCGCAGGTGAAGCTCAATGCAGAAACGGTTAGATCGCAGGTGAAGATCAATGCAGAGGCAGTTAGATCGCAGGTGAAGCTCAATGCAGAGACAGTTAGATCGCAGGTGAAGCTCAATGCAGAGGCAATTAGATCGCAGGTAAAGTTCAATGCAGAGACGGTTAGATCGCAGGTAAAGTTCAATGCAGAGACGGTTAGATCGCAGCTGAAGTTCAATGCAGAGACGGTTAGATCGCAGGTAAAGCTCAATGCAGAGACGGTTAGATCGCAGGTAAAGCTCAATGCAGAGACGGTTAGATCGCAGGTGAAGTTCAATGCAGAGACGGTTAGATCGCAGGTGAAGTTCAATGCAGAGACGGTTAGATCGCAGGTGAAGTTCAATGCAGAGACGGTTAGATCGCAGGTGAAGCTCAATGCAGAAACGGTTAGATCGCAGGTGATGTTCATTGCAGAGACGGTTAGATCGCAGGTGAAGCTCAATGCAGAGACTGTTAGATCGCAGGTGAAGCTCAATGCAGAGACTGTTAGATCGCAGGTGAAGCTCAATGCCTGGACGGTTAGATCGCAGGTGAAGCTCAATGCAGAGACAGTTAGATTGCAGGTTAACCTCAATGCAATGAAGGTTAGATCGCAGGTGAAGCTCAATGCAGAGGCAATTAGATCGCAGGTAAAGTTCAATGCAGAGACGGTTAGATCGCAGGTAAAGTTCAATGCAGAGACGGTTAGATCGCAGGTGAAGTTCAATGCAGAGACGGTTAGATCGCAGGTGAAGCTCAATGCAGAGAAGGTTAGATCGCAGGTGAAGTTCAATGCAGAGACGGTTAGATCGCAGGTGAAGCTCAATGCAGAGACTGTTAGATCGCAGGTGAAGCTCAATGCAGAGACTGTTAGATCGCAGGTGAAGCTCAATGCAGAGACGGTTAGATCGCAGGTGAAGCTCAATTCAGAGATGGTTAGATCGCAGGTGAAGCTCAATGCAGAGACGGTTAGATCGCAGGTGATGCTCAATTCAGAGACGGTTAGATCGCAGGTGAAGTTCATTGCAGAGACGGTTAGATCGCAGGTGATGCTCAATTCAGAGACGGTTAGATCGCAGGTGAAGTTCATTGCAGAGACGGTTAGATCGCAGGTGAAGCGCAATGCAGAAACGGTTAGATCGCAGGTGAAGCGCAATGCAGAAACGGTTAGATCGCAGGTGAAGTTCATTGCAGAGACGGTTAGATCGCAGGTGAAGCGCAATGCAGAAACGGTTAGATCGCAGGTGAAGCTCAATGCAGAGACGGTTAGATCGCAGCTGAAGTTCATTGCAGAGACGGTTAGATCGCAGGTGAAGCTCAATGCAGAAACGGTTAGATCGCAGGTGAAGATCAATGCAGAGGCAGTTAGATCGCAGGTGAAGCTCAATGCAGAGACAGTTAGATCGCAGGTGAAGCTCAATGCAGAGGCAATTAGATCGCAGGTAAAGTTCAATGCAGAGACGGTTAGATCGCAGGTAAAGTTCAATGCAGAGACGGTTAGATCGCAGCTGAAGTTCAATGCAGAGACGGTTAGATCGCAGGTAAAGCTCAATGCAGAGACGGTTAGATCGCAGGTAAAGCTCAATGCAGAGACGGTTAGATCGCAGGTGAAGTTCAATGCAGAGACGGTTAGATCGCAGGTGAAGTTCAATGCAGAGACGGTTAGATCGCAGGTGAAGTTCAATGCAGAGACGGTTAGATCGCAGGTGAAGCTCAATGCAGAAACGGTTAGATCGCAGGTGATGTTCATTGCAGAGACGGTTAGATCGCAGGTGAAGTTCAATGCAGAGACGGTTAGATCGCAGGTGAAGTTCAATGCAGAGACGGTTAGATCGCAGGTGAAGTTCAATGCACAGATGGTTAGTTCGCAGGTGAAGCTCAATGCAGAGAAGGTTAGATTGCAGGTGAAGCTCTCTGCAGAGAAGGTTAGATCGCAGGTAAAGCTCAATGCAGAGACGGTTAGATCGCAGGTGAAGCTCAGTGCAGAGAAGGTTAGATCGCAGGTAAAGCTCAATTCAGAGACGGTTAGATCGCAGGTGAAGCTCTCTGCAGAGACGGTTAGATCGCAGGTGAAGCTCAATGCAGAGACGGTTAGATCGCAGGTGAAGCTGAATGCCTGGACGGTTAGATCGCAGGTGAAGCTCAATGCAGAGACAGTTAGATTGCAGGTTAACCTCAATGCAATGAAGGTTAGATCGCAGGTGAAGTTCAATGCAGCGACGGTTAGATCGCAGGTGTAGCTCAGTGCAGAGACGGTTAGATCGCAGGTGAAGCTCAATTCAGAGATGGTTAGATCGCAGGTGAAGTTCAATGCAGAGACGGTTAGATCGCAGGTGAAGCTCAATGCAGAGGCAATTAGATCGCAGGTAAAGTTCAATGCAGAGACGGTTAGATCGCAGGTGAAGCTCAATGCAGAGGCAATTAGATCGCAGGTAAAGTTCAATGCAGAGACGGTTAGATCGCAGGTGAAGGTCAATGCAGAGACGGTTAGATTGCAGGTGAAGCTCACTGCAGAGGAGGTTAGATCGCAGGTAAAGCTCAATGCAGAGACGGTTAGATCGCAGGTGAAGCTCAATGCAGAGAAGGTTAGATCGCAGGTGAAGCTCAATGCAGAGACGTTTTCACCACAGGTGACGTTCAGTGCAGACACGGTTAGATCGCAGCTGAAGTTCAGTGCAGAGACGGTTAGATCGCAGCTGAAGTTCAGTGCAGACACGGTTAGATCGCAGCTGAAGTTCAATGCAGAGACGGTTAGATCGCAGGTGAAGCTCAATTCAGAGACGGTTAGATCGCAGCTGAAGGTCAATGCAGAGACGGTTAGATTGCAGGTGAAGCTCACTGCAGAGACGGTTAGATCGCAGGTGAAGCTCAATGCTGAGAAGGTTAGATCGCAGGTGAAGCTCAATGTAGAAACAGTTAGATCGCAGGTGAGGTTCAGTGCAGAGACTGTAAGATCGCACGTGAAGCTCAATGCAGAGGCGATTAGATCGCAGGTGAAGCTCACTGCAGAGGAGGTTAGATCACAGGTGAAGCTCAATGCAGAGAAAGTTAGATCGCAGGTGAAGCTCACTGCAGAGGAGGTTAGATCGCAGGTAAAGCTCAATGCAGAGGAGGTTAGATTGCAGGAGAAGCTCTCTGCAGAGACGGTTAGATCGCAGGTAAAGCTCAATGCAGAGACGGCTACATCGCAAGTGAAGCTCAATGCAGAGACGGTTAGATCGCAGGTGAAGGTCAATGCAGAGACGGTTAGATTGCAGGTGAAGCTCACTGCAGAGGAGGTTAGATCGCAGGTAAAGCTCAATGCAGAGACGGTTAGATCGCAGGTGAAGCTCAATGCAGAGAAGGTTAGATTGCAGGTGAAGCTCTCTGCAGAGAAGGTTAGATCGCAGGTAAAGCTCAATGCAGAGACGGTTAGATCGCAGGTGGAGCTCAATTCAGAGACGGTTAGATCGCAGGTGAAGGTCAATGCAGAGATGGTTAGATCGCAGGTTAAGCTCAATGCAGAGACTGTTAGATCGCAGGTAAAGCTCAATGCAGTGAAGGTTAGATCGCGGGTGAAGCTCAATGCAGAGACGGTTAGATCGCAGGTGAAGGTCAATGCAGAGTCGGTTAGATCGCAGGTAAAGCTCAATGCAGTGAAGGTTAGATCGCGGGTGAAGCTCAATGCAGTGAAGGTTAGATCGCAGGTGAAGCTCAATGCCTGGACGGTTAGATCGCAGGTGAAGCTCAATGCAGAGACAGTTAGATTAAAGGTTAAACTCAATGCAATGAAGGTTAGATCGCAGGTGAGGCTCATTGCAGAGACAGTTAGGTCATAGGCAAAGCTCAATGCAGTGAAGGTTAGATCGCAGGTGAAGCTCAATGCAGAGATGGCTACATTGCAGGTGAAACTCAATGCCGTGAAAGCTTGAACGCAAGTGAAGCTCAATGCAGACATGGCTAGATCACAGGTGGAGCTCAATGCAGTGACGGTTTCACCGCAGGTGAAGTTCAGTGCAGACACGGTTAGATCGCAGCTGATGATCAGTGCAGAAAAGGTTAGATCGCAGCTGAAGTTCAGTGCAAACACGGTTAGATCGCAGCTGAAGTTCAGTGCAGACACGGTTAGATCGCAGCTGAAGTTCAATGCAGAGACGGTTAGATCGCAGGTGAAGCTCAATGCAGAGACTGTTAGATCGCAGGTAAAGCTCAATGCAGAGACTGTTAGATCGCAGGTGAAGGTCAATGCAGAGATGGTTAGATCGCAGGTTAAGCTCAATGCAGAGTCGGTTAGATCGCAGGTAAAGCTCAATACAGTGAAGGTTAGATCGCGGGTGAAGCTCAATGCAGAGACGGTTAGATCGCAGGTGAAGCTCAATGCCTGGACGGTTAGATCGCAGGTGAAGTTCAATGCAGAGACAGTTAGATCGCAGGTGAAGCTCAATGCCTGGACGGTTAGATCGCAGGTGAAGCTCAATGCAGAGACAGTTAGATTGCAGGTTAACCTCAATGCAATGAAGGTTAGATCGCAGGTGAAGCTCAATGCAGAGGCAATTAGATCGCAGGTAAAGTTCAATGCAGAGACGGTTAGATCGCAGGTAAAGTTCAATGCAGAGACGGTTAGATCGCAGGTGAAGTTCAATGCAGAGACGGTTAGATCGCAGGTGAAGCTCAATGCAGAGAAGGTTAGATCGCAGGTGAAGTTCAATGCAGAGACGGTTAGATCGCAGGTGAAGCTCAATGCAGAGACTGTTAGATCGCAGGTGAAGCTCAATGCAGAGACTGTTAGATCGCAGGTGAAGCTCAATGCAGAGACGGTTAGATCGCAGGTGAAGCTCAATTCAGAGATGGTTAGATCGCAGGTGAAGCTCAATGCAGAGACGGTTAGATCGCAGGTGATGCTCAATTCAGAGACGGTTAGATCGCAGGTGAAGTTCATTGCAGAGACGGTTAGATCGCAGGTGATGCTCAATTCAGAGACGGTTAGATCGCAGGTGAAGTTCATTGCAGAGACGGTTAGATCGCAGGTGAAGCGCAATGCAGAAACGGTTAGATCGCAGGTGAAGCTCAATGCAGAGACGGTTAGATCGCAGGTGAAGTTCATTGCAGAGACGGTTAGATCGCAGGTGAAGCGCAATGCAGAAACGGTTAGATCGCAGGTGAAGCTCAATGCAGAGACGGTTAGATCGCAGCTGAAGTTCATTGCAGAGACGGTTAGATCGCAGGTGAAGCTCAATGCAGAAACGGTTAGATCGCAGGTGAAGATCAATGCAGAGGCAGTTAGATCGCAGGTGAAGCTCAATGCAGAGACAGTTAGATCGCAGGTGAAGCTCAATGCAGAGGCAATTAGATCGCAGGTAAAGTTCAATGCAGAGACGGTTAGATCGCAGGTAAAGTTCAATGCAGAGACGGTTAGATCGCAGCTGAAGTTCAATGCAGAGACGGTTAGATCGCAGGTAAAGCTCAATGCAGAGACGGTTAGATCGCAGGTAAAGCTCAATGCAGAGACGGTTAGATCGCAGGTGAAGTTCAATGCAGAGACGGTTAGATCGCAGGTGAAGTTCAATGCAGAGACGGTTAGATCGCAGGTGAAGTTCAATGCAGAGACGGTTAGATCGCAGGTGAAGCTCAATGCAGAAACGGTTAGATCGCAGGTGATGTTCATTGCAGAGACGGTTAGATCGCAGGTGAAGCTCAATGCAGAGACTGTTAGATCGCAGGTGAAGCTCAATGCAGAGACTGTTAGATCGCAGGTGAAGCTCAATGCCTGGACGGTTAGATCGCAGGTGAAGCTCAATGCAGAGACAGTTAGATTGCAGGTTAACCTCAATGCAATGAAGGTTAGATCGCAGGTGAAGCTCAATGCAGAGGCAATTAGATCGCAGGTAAAGTTCAATGCAGAGACGGTTAGATCGCAGGTAAAGTTCAATGCAGAGACGGTTAGATCGCAGGTGAAGTTCAATGCAGAGACGGTTAGATCGCAGGTGAAGCTCAATGCAGAGAAGGTTAGATCGCAGGTGAAGTTCAATGCAGAGACGGTTAGATCGCAGGTGAAGCTCAATGCAGAGACTGTTAGATCGCAGGTGAAGCTCAATGCAGAGACTGTTAGATCGCAGGTGAAGCTCAATGCAGAGACGGTTAGATCGCAGGTGAAGCTCAATTCAGAGATGGTTAGATCGCAGGTGAAGCTCAATGCAGAGACGGTTAGATCGCAGGTGATGCTCAATTCAGAGACGGTTAGATCGCAGGTGAAGTTCATTGCAGAGACGGTTAGATCGCAGGTGATGCTCAATTCAGAGACGGTTAGATCGCAGGTGAAGTTCATTGCAGAGACGGTTAGATCGCAGGTGAAGCGCAATGCAGAAACGGTTAGATCGCAGGTGAAGCGCAATGCAGAAACGGTTAGATCGCAGGTGAAGTTCATTGCAGAGACGGTTAGATCGCAGGTGAAGCGCAATGCAGAAACGGTTAGATCGCAGGTGAAGCTCAATGCAGAGACGGTTAGATCGCAGCTGAAGTTCATTGCAGAGACGGTTAGATCGCAGGTGAAGCTCAATGCAGAAACGGTTAGATCGCAGGTGAAGATCAATGCAGAGGCAGTTAGATCGCAGGTGAAGCTCAATGCAGAGACAGTTAGATCGCAGGTGAAGCTCAATGCAGAGGCAATTAGATCGCAGGTAAAGTTCAATGCAGAGACGGTTAGATCGCAGGTAAAGTTCAATGCAGAGACGGTTAGATCGCAGCTGAAGTTCAATGCAGAGACGGTTAGATCGCAGGTAAAGCTCAATGCAGAGACGGTTAGATCGCAGGTAAAGCTCAATGCAGAGACGGTTAGATCGCAGGTGAAGTTCAATGCAGAGACGGTTAGATCGCAGGTGAAGTTCAATGCAGAGACGGTTAGATCGCAGGTGAAGTTCAATGCAGAGACGGTTAGATCGCAGGTGAAGCTCAATGCAGAAACGGTTAGATCGCAGGTGATGTTCATTGCAGAGACGGTTAGATCGCAGGTGAAGTTCAATGCAGAGACGGTTAGATCGCAGGTGAAGTTCAATGCAGAGACGGTTAGATCGCAGGTGAAGTTCAATGCAGAGACGGTTAGATCGCAGGTGAAGTTCAATGCAGAGACGGTTAGATCGCAGGTGAAGTTCAATGCAGAGACGGTTAGATCGCAGGTGAAGCGCAATGCAGAGACGGTTAGATCGCAGGTAAAGCTCAATGCAGAGACGGTTAGATCGCAGGTGAAGGTCAATGCAGAGACGGTTACATTGCAGGTAAAGCTCACTGCAGAGGAGGTTAGATCGCAGGTAAAGCTCAATGCAGAGACGGTTAGATCGCAGGTGAAGCTCAATGCAGAGAAGGTTAGATTGCAGGTGAAGCTCTCTGCAGAGACGGTTAGATCGCAGGTGAAGCTCAATGCAGAGAAGGTTAGATTGCAGGTGAAGCTCCCTGAAGAGAAGGTTAGATCGCAGGTAAAGCTCAATGCAGAGACGGTTAGATCGCAGGTGAAGCTCAATGCAGAGAAGGTTAGATTGCAGGTGAAGCTCTCTGCAGAGACGGTTAGATCGCAGGTGAAGCTCAATGCAGAGACGGTTAGATCGCAGGTAAAGCTCACTGCAGAGGAGGTTAGATCGCAGGTAAAGCTCAATGCAGAGACGGTTAGATCGCAGGTGAAGCTCAATGCAGAGAAGGTTAGATTGCAGGTGAAGCTCTCTGCAGAGAAGGTTAGATCGCAGGTAAAGCTCAATGCAGAGACGGTTAGATCGCAGGTGAAGCTCAATGCAGAGAAGGTTAGATTGCAGGTGAAGCTCTCTGCAGAGACGGTTAGATCGCAGGTGAAGCTCAATGCAGAGAAGGTTAGATTGCAGGTGAAGCTCTCTGCAGAGAAGGTTAGATCGCAGGTGAAGCTCAATGCAGAGACATTTTCACCACAGGTGAAGTTCAGTGCAGACACGGTTAGATCGCAGCTGAAGTTCAGTGCAGAGACGGTTAGATCGCAGCTGAAGTTCAGTGAAGACACGGTTAGATCGCAGCTGAAGCTCAATGCAGAGACAGTTAGATTGCAGGTTAAACTCAATGCAATGAAGGTTAGATCGCAGGTGAGGCTCATTGCAGAGACAGTTAGGTCATAGGCAAAGCTCAATGCAGTGAAGGTTAGATCGCAGGTGAAGCTCAATGCAGAGATGGCTACATTGCAGGTGAAACTCAATGCCGTGAAAGCTTGAACGCAAGTGAAGCTCAATGCAGACATGGCTAGATCACAGGTGGTGCTCAATGCAGTGACGGTTTCACCGCAGGTGAAGTTCAGTGCAGACACGGTTAGATAGCAGCTGAAGATCAGTGCAGAAAAGGTTAGATCGCAGCTGAAGTTCAGTGCAGACACGGTTAGATCGCAGCTGAAGTTCAATGCAGAGACGGTTAGATCGCAGGTAAAGCTCAATGCAGAGACGGTTAGATCGCAGGTAAAGCTCAATGCAGAGACGGTTAGATCGTAGGTGAAGTTCAATGCAGAGACGGTTAGATCGCAGGTGAAGTTCAATGCAGAGACGGTTAGATCGCAGGTGAAGCTCAATGCAGAAACGGTTAGATCGCAGGTGAAGTTCATTGCAGAGACGGTTAGATCGCAGGTGAAGTTCAATGCAGAGACGGTTAGATCGCAGGTGAAGTTCAATGCACAGATGGTTAGTTCGCAGGTGAAGCGCAATGCAGAGACGGTTAGATCGCAGGTGAAGCTCAATGCAGAGACGGTTAGATCGCAGGTGAAGCTCAATGCAGAAACGGTTAGATCGCAGGTGAAGTTCATTGCAGAGACGTTTAGATCGCAGGTGAAGTTCAATGCAGAGACGGTTAGATCGCAGGTGAAGTTCAATGCAGAGACGGTTAGATCGCAGGTGAAGTTCAATGCAGAGACGGTTAGATCGCAGGTGAAGTTCAATGCAGAGACGGTTAGTTCGCAGGTGAAGCGCAATGCAGAGACGGTTAGATCGCAGGTGAAGCTCAATGCAGAGACGGTTAGATCGCAGGTGAAGTTCATTGCAGAGACGGTTAGATCACAGGTGAAGCTCAATGCAGAGACGGTTAGATCGCAGGTGAAGCTCAATGCTGAGAAGGTTAGATTGCAGGAGAAGCTCTCTGCAGAGACGGTTAGATCGCAGGTAAAGCTCAATGCAGAGACGGCTACATCGCAAGTGAAGCTCAATGCAGAGACGGTTAGATCGCAGGTGAAGGTCAATGCAGAGACGGTTAGATTGCAGGTGAAGCTCACTGCAGAGGAGGTTAGATCGCAGGTAAAGCTCAATGCAGAGACGGTTAGATCGCAGGTGAAGCTCAATGCCGAGAAGGTTAGATTGCAGGTGAAGCTCTCTGCAGAGAAGGTTAGATCGCAGGTAAAGCTCAATGCTGAGACGGTTAGATCGCAGGTGGAGCTCAATTCAGAGACGGTTAGATCGCAGGTGAAGGTCAATGCAGAGATGGTTAGATCGCAGGTTAAGCTCAATGCAGAGACTGTTAGATCGCAGGTAAAGCTCAATGCAGTGAAGGTTAGATCGCGGGTGAAGCTCAATGCAGAGACGGTTAGATCGCAGGTGAAGGTCAATGCAGAGTCGGTTAGATCGCAGGTAAAGCTCAATGCAGTGAAGGTTAGATCGCGGGTGAAGCTCAATGCAGTGAAGGTTAGATCGCAGGTGAAGCTCAATGCCTGGACGGTTAGATCGCAGGTGAAGCTCAATGCAGAGACAGTTAGATTGCAGGTTAAACTCAATGCAATGAAGGTTAGATCGCAGGTGAGGCTCATTGCAGAGACAGTTAGGTCATAGGCAAAGCTCAATGCAGTGAAGGTTAGATCGCAGGTGAAGCTCAATGCAGAGATGGCTACATTGCAGGTGAAACTCAATGCCGTGAAAGCTTGAACGCAAGTGAAGCTCAATGCAGACATGGCTAGATCACAGGTGGAGCTCAATGCAGTGACGGTTTCACCGCAGGTGAAGTTCAGTGCAGACACGGTTAGATCGCAGCTGATGATCAGTGCAGAAAAGGTTAGATCGCAGCTGAAGTTCAGTGCAAACACGGTTAGATCGCAGCTGAAGTTCAGTGCAGACACGGTTAGATCGCAGCTGAAGTTCAATGCAGAGACGGTTAGATCGCAGGTGAAGCTCAATGCAGAGACTGTTAGATCGCAGGTAAAGCTCAATGCAGAGACTGTTAGATCGCAGGTGAAGGTCAATGCAGAGATGGTTAGATCGCAGGTTAAGCTCAATGCAGAGTCGGTTAGATCGCAGGTAAAGCTCAATACAGTGAAGGTTAGATCGCGGGTGAAGCTCAATGCAGAGACGGTTAGATCGCAGGTGAAGCTCAATGCCTGGACGGTTAGATCGCAGGTGAAGCTCAATGCAGAGACAGTTAGATCGCAGGTGAAGCTCAATGCCTGGACGGTTAGATCGCAGGTGAAGCTCAATGCAGAGACAGTTAGATTGCAGGTTAACCTCAATGCAATGAAGGTTAGATCGCAGGTGAAGCTCAATGCAGAGGCAATTAGATCGCAGGTAAAGTTCAATGCAGAGACGGTTAGATCGCAGGTAAAGTTCAATGCAGAGACGGTTAGATCGCAGGTGAAGTTCAATGCAGAGACGGTTAGATCGCAGGTGAAGCTCAATGCAGAGAAGGTTAGATCGCAGGTGAAGTTCAATGCAGAGACGGTTAGATCGCAGGTGAAGCTCAATGCAGAGACTGTTAGATCGCAGGTGAAGCTCAATGCAGAGACTGTTAGATCGCAGGTGAAGCTCAATGCAGAGACGGTTAGATCGCAGGTGAAGCTCAATTCAGAGATGGTTAGATCGCAGGTGAAGCTCAATGCAGAGACGGTTAGATCGCAGGTGATGCTCAATTCAGAGACGGTTAGATCGCAGGTGAAGTTCATTGCAGAGACGGTTAGATCGCAAGTGATGCTCAATTCAGAGACGGTTAGATCGCAGGTGAAGTTCATTGCAGAGACGGTTAGATCGCAGGTGAAGCGCAATGCAGAAACGGTTAGATCGCAGGTGAAGCTCAATGCAGAGACGGTTAGATCGCAGGTGAAGTTCATTGCAGAGACGGTTAGATCGCAGGTGAAGCTCAATGCAGAAACGGTTAGATCGCAGGTGAAGCTCAATGCAGAGACGGTTAGATCGCAGCTGAAGTTCATTGCAGAGACGGTTAGATCGCAGGTGAAGCTCAATGCAGAAACGGTTAGATCGCAGGTGAAGATCAATGCAGAGGCAGTTAGATCGCAGGTGAAGCTCAATGCAGAGACAGTTAGATCGCAGGTGAAGCTCAATGCAGAGGCAATTAGATCGCAGGTAAAGTTCAATGCAGAGACGGTTAGATCGCAGGTAAAGTTCAATGCAGAGACGGTTAGATCGCAGCTGAAGTTCAATGCAGAGACGGTTAGATCGCAGGTAAAGCTCAATGCAGAGACGGTTAGATCGCAGGTAAAGCTCAATGCAGAGACGGTTAGATCGCAGGTGAAGTTCAATGCAGAGACGGTTAGATCGCAGGTGAAGTTCAATGCAGAGACGGTTAGATCGCAGGTGAAGCTCAATGCAGAAACGGTTAGATCGCAGGTGATGTTCATTGCAGAGACGGTTAGATCGCAGGTGAAGTTCAATGCAGAGACGGTTAGATCGCAGGTGAAGTTCAATGCAGAGACGGTTAGATCGCAGGTGAAGCTCAATGCAGAAACGGTTAGATCGCAGGTGATGTTCATTGCAGAGACGGTTAGATCGCAGGTGAAGTTCAATGCAGAGACGGTTAGATCGCAGGTGAAGTTCAATGCAGAGACGGTTAGATCGCAGGTAAAGCTCAATGCAGAGACGGTTAGATCGCAGGTGAAGGTCAATGCAGAGACGGTTAGATTGCAGGTAAAGCTCACTGCAGAGGAGGTTAGATCGCAGGTAAAGCTCAATGCAGAGACGGTTAGATCGCAGGTGAAGCTCTCTGCAGAGAAGGTTAGATCGCAGGTAAAGCTCAATGCAGAGACGGTTAGATCGCAGGTGAAGCTCAATGCAGAGAAGGTTAGATTGCAGGTGAAGCTCTCTGCAGAGACGGTTAGATCGCAGGTGAAGCTCAATGCAGAGACGGTTAGATCGCAGCTGAAGTTCATTGCAGAGACGGTTAGATCGCAGGTGAAGCTCAATGCAGAAACGGTTAGATCGCAGGTGAAGATCAATGCAGAGGCAGTTAGATCGCAGGTGAAGCTCAATGCAGAGACAGTTAGATCGCAGGTGAAGCTCAATGCAGAGGCAATTAGATCGCAGGTAAAGTTCAATGCAGAGACGGTTAGATCGCAGGTAAAGTTCAATGCAGAGACGGTTAGATCGCAGCTGAAGTTCAATGCAGAGACGGTTAGATCGCAGGTAAAGCTCAATGCAGAGACGGTTAGATCGCAGGTAAAGCTCAATGCAGAGACGGTTAGATCGCAGGTGAAGTTCAATGCAGAGACGGTTAGATCGCAGGTGAAGTTCAATGCAGAGACGGTTAGATCGCAGGTGAAGTGCAATGCAGAGACGGTTAGATCGCAGGTGAAGCTCAATGCAGAAACGGTTAGATCGCAGGTGATGTTCATTGCAGAGACGGTTAGATCGCAGGTGAAGTTCAATGCAGAGACGGTTAGATCGCAGGTGAAGTTCAATGCAGAGACGGTTAGTTCGCAGGTGAAGCGCAATGCAGAGACGGTTAGATCGCAGGTGAAGCGCAATGCAGAGACGGTTAGATCGCAGGTAAAGCTCAATGCGGAGACGGTTAGATCGCAGGTGAAGTTCAATGCAGAGACGGTTAGATCGCAGGTGAAGTTCAATGCAGAGACGGTTAGATCGCAGGTGAAGTTCAATGCAGAGACGGTTAGTTCGCAGGTGAAGCGCAATGCAGAGACGGTTAGATCGCAGGTGAAGCGCAATGCAGAGACGGTTAGATCGCAGGTGAAGCGCAATGCAGAGACGGTTAGATCGCAGGTAAAGCTCAATGCAGAGACGGTTAGATCGCAGGTGATGTTCATTGCAGAGACGGTTAGATCGCAGGTGAAGCTCAATGCAGAGACGGTTAGATCGCAGGTGACGTTCAATGCAGAGACGGTTAGATCGCAGGTGAAGTTCAATGCAGAGACGGTTAGATCGCAGGTGAAGCTCAATGCAGAGACGGTTAGATCGCAGGTGAAGCTCTCTGCAGAGAAGGTTAGATCGCAGGTAAAGCTCAATGCAGAGACGGTTAGATCGCAGGTGAAGCTCAATGCAGAGAAGGTTAGATTGCAGGTGAAGCTCTCTGCAGAGACGGTTAGATCGCAGGTGAAGTTCAATGCAGAGACGGTTAGATCGCAGGTGAAGCTCAATGCAGAGACGGTTAGATCGCAGGTAAAGCTCAATGCAGAGACGGTTAGATCGCAGGTGAAGGTCAATGCAGAGACGGTTAGATTGCAGGTAAAGCTCACTGCAGAGGAGGTTAGATCGCAGGTAAAGCTCAATGCAGAGACGGTTAGATCGCAGGTGAAGCTCTCTGCAGAGAAGGTTAGATCGCAGGTAAAGCTCAATGCAGAGACGGTTAGATCGCAGGTGAAGCTCAATGCAGAGAAGGTTAGATTGCAGGTGAAGCTCTCTGCAGAGACGGTTAGATCGCAGGTGAAGCTCAATGCAGAGACGGTTAGATCGCAGCTGAAGTTCATTGCAGAGACGGTTAGATCGCAGGTGAAGCTCAATGCAGAAACGGTTAGATCGCAGGTGAAGATCAATGCAGAGGCAGTTAGATCGCAGGTGAAGCTCAATGCAGAGACAATTAGATCGCAGGTGAAGCTCAATGCAGAGGCAATTAGATCGCAGGTAAAGTTCAATGCAGAGACGGTTAGATCGCAGGTAAAGTTCAATGCAGAGACGGTTAGATCGCAGCTGAAGTTCAATGCAGAGACGGTTAGATCGCAGGTAAAGCTCAATGCAGAGACGGTTAGATCGCAGGTAAAGCTCAATGCAGAGACGGTTAGATCGCAGGTGAAGTTCAATGCAGAGACGGTTAGATCGCAGGTGAAGTTCAATGCAGAGACGGTTAGATCGCAGGTGAAGCGCAATGCAGAGACGGTTAGATCGCAGCTGAAGTTCAATGCAGAGACGGTTAGATCGCAGGTAAAGCTCAATGCAGAGACGGTTAGATCGCAGGTAAAGTTCAATGCAGAGACGGTTAGATCGCAGGTGAAGTTCAATGCAGAGACGGTTAGATCGCAGGTGAAGTTCAATGCAGAGACGGTTAGATCGCAGGTGAAGCGCAATGCAGAGACGGTTAGATCGCAGGTGAAGCGCAATGCAGAGACGGTTAGATCGCAGGTAAAGCTCAATGCAGAGACGGTTAGATCGCAGGTGAAGTTCAATGCACAGATGGTTAGTTCGCAGGTGAAGCGCAATGCAGAGACGGTTAGATCGCAGGTAAAGCTCAATGCAGAGACGGTTAGATCGCAGGTAAAGCTCAATGCAGAGACGGTTAGATCGCAGGTGAAGCGCAATGCAGAGACGGTTAGATCGCAGGTAAAGCTCAATGCAGAGACGGTTAGATCGCAGGTAAAGCTCAATGCAGAGACGGTTAGATCGCAGGTAAAGCTCAATGCAGAGACGGTTAGATCGCAGGTGACGTTCAATGCAGAGACGGTTAGATCGCAGGTGAAGTTCAATGCAGAGACGGTTAGATCGCAGGTGAAGTTCAATGCAGAGACGGTTAGATCGCAGGTGAAGCTCAATGCAGAAACGGTTAGATCGCAGGTGATGTTCATTGCAGAGACGGTTAGATCGCAGGTGAAGTTCAATGCAGAGACGGTTAGATCGCAGGTGAAGTTCAATGCAGAGACGGTTAGATCGCAGGTGAAGCGCAATGCAGAGACGGTTAGATCGCAGGTAAAGCTCAATGCAGAGACGGTTAGATCGCAGGTGAAGGTCAATGCAGAGAAGGTTAGATTGCAGGTGAAGCTCTCTGCAGAGACGGTTAGATCGCAGGTGAAGCTCAATGCAGAGAAGGTTAGATTGCAGGTGAAGCTCTCTGCAGAGAAGGTTAGATCGCAGGTAAAGCTCAATGCCGAGACGGTTAGATCGCAGGTGAAGCTCAATGCAGAGAAGGTTAGATTGCAGGTGAAGCTCTCTGCAGAGACGGTTAGATCGCAGGTGAAGCTCAATGCAGAGACGGTTAGATCGCAGGTAAAGCTCACTGCAGAGGAGGTTAGATCGCAGGTAAAGCTCAATGCAGAGACGGTTAGATCGCAGGTGAAGCTCAATGCAGAGAAGGTTAGATTGCAGGTGAAGCTCTCTGCAGAGAAGGTTAGATCGCAGGTAAAGCTCAATGCAGAGACGGTTAGATCGCAGGTGAAGCTCAATGCAGAGAAGGTTAGATTGCAGGTGAAGCTCTCTGCAGAGACGGTTAGATCGCAGGTGAAGCTCAATGCAGAGAAGGTTAGATTGCAGGTGAAGCTCTCTGCAGAGAAGGTTAGATCGCAGGTGAAGCTCAATGCAGAGACATTTTCACCACAGGTGAAGTTCAGTGCAGACACGGTTAGATCGCAGCTGAAGTTCAGTGCAGAGACGGTTAGATCGCAGCTGAAGTTCAGTGCAGACACGGTTAGATCGCAGCTGAAGCTCAATGCAGAGACAGTTAGATTGCAGGTTAAACTCAATGCAATGAAGGTTAGATCGCAGGTGAGGCTCATTGCAGAGACAGTTAGGTCATAGGCAAAGCTCAATGCAGTGAAGGTTAGATCGCAGGTGAAGCTCAATGCAGAGATGGCTACATTGCAGGTGAAACTCAATGCCGTGAAAGCTTGAACGCAAGTGAAGCTCAATGCTGACATGGCTAGATCACAGGTGGAGCTCAATGCAGTGACGGTTTCACCGCAGGTGAAGTTCAGTGCAGACACGGTTAGATAGCAGCTGAAGATCAGTGCAGAAAAGGTTAGATCGCAGCTGAAGTTCAGTGCAGAGACGGTTAGATCGCAGCTGAAGTTCAATGCAGAGACGGTTAGATCGCAGGTAAAGCTCAATGCAGAGACGGTTAGATCGCAGGTAAAGCTCAATGCAGAGACGGTTAGATCGCAGGTGAAGTTCAATGCAGAGACGGTTAGATCGCAGGTGAAGTTCAATGCAGAGACGGTTAGATCGCAGGTGAAGTTCAATGCAGAGACGGTTAGATCGCAGGTGAAGTTCAATGCAGAGACGGTTAGATCGCAGGTGAAGTTCAATGCAGAGACGGTTAGATCGCAGGTGAAGTTCAATGCAGAGACGGTTAGATCGCAGGTGAAGTTCAATGCAGAAACGGTTAGATCGCAGGTGAAGTTCATTGCAGAGACGGTTAGATCGCAGGTGAAGTTCAATGCAGAGACGGTTAGATCGCAGGTGAAGTTCAATGCAGAGACGGTTAGATCGCAGGTGAAGTTCAATGCACAGATGGTTAGTTCGCAGGTGAAGCGCAATGCAGAGACGGTTAGATCGCAGGTGAAGCTCAATGCAGAAACGGTTAGATCGCAGGTGAAGTTCATTGCAGAGACGTTTAGATCGCAGGTGAAGTTCAATGCAGAGACGGTTAGATCGCAGGTGAAGTTCAATGCAGAGACGGTTAGATCGCAGGTGAAGTTCATTGCAGAGACGGTTAGATAGCAGGTGAAGTTCATTGCAGAGACGGTTAGATCGCAGGTGAAGTTTATTGCAGAGACGGTTAGATCGCAGGTGAAGCTCAATGCAGAGACGGTTAGATCGCAGGTGAAGCTCCATGCAGAGACGGTTAGATCGCAGGTGAAGTTCATTGCAGAGACGGTTAGATCGCAGGTGAAGCGCAATGCAGAAACGGTTAGATCGCAGGTGAAGCTCAGTGCAGAGACGGTTAGATCGCAGGTTAAGCTCAATGCAGAGATGGCTACATTGCAGGTGAAACTCAATGCCGTGAAAGCTTGAACGCAAGTGAAGCTCAATGCAGACATGGCTAGATCACAGGTGGAGCTCAATGCAGAGACGGTTTCACCGCAGGTGAAGTTCAGTGCAGACACGGTTAGATCGCGGCTGATGATCAGTGCAGAAAAGGTTAGATCGCAGCTGAAGTTCAGTGCAGAGACGGTTAGATCGCAGCTGAAGTTCAGTGCAGACACGGTTAGATCGCAGCTGAAGTTCAATGCAGAGACGGTTAGATCGCAGGTGAAGTTCATTGCAGAGACGGTTAGATCACAGGTGAAGCTCAATGCAGAGACGGTTAGATAGCAGGTGAAGTTCATTGCAGAGACGGTTAGATCGCAGGTGAAGCTCAATGCAGAGACGGTTAGATCGCAGGTGAAGCTCCATGCAGAGACGGTTAGATCGCAGGTGAAGTTCATTGCAGAGACGGTTAGATCGCAGGTGAAGCGCAATGCAGAAACGGTTAGATCGCAGGTGAAGCTCAATGCAGAGACGGTTAGATCGCAGGTGAAGTTCATTGCAGAGACGGTTAGATTGCAGGTGAAGCGCAATGCAGAGACGGTTAGATCGCAGGTGAAGTTCATTGCAGAGACGGTTAGATCGCAGGTGAAGCTCAATGCAGAGACGGTTAGATCGCAGGTGAAGTTCATTGCAGAGACGGTTAGATCGCAGGTGAAGCGCAATGCAGAGACAGTTAGATCGCAGGTGAAGGTCAATGCAGAGTCGGTTAGATCGCAGGTAAAGCTCAATGCAGTGAAGGTTAGATCGCGGGTGAAGCTCAATGCAGTGAAGGTTAGATCGCAGGTGAAGCTCAATGCCTGGACGGTTAGATCGCAGGTGAAGCTCAATGCAGAGATGGTTAGATCGCAGGTGAAGCTCAATGCAGAGACAGTTAGATTGCAGGTTAAACTCAATGCAATGAAGGTTAGATCGCAGGTGAGGCTCATTGCAGAGACAGTTAGGTCATAGGCAAAGCTCAATGCAGAGACGGTTAGATCGCAGGTGAAGCTCAATGCAGAGACGGTTAGATCGCAGGTGAAGCTCAATGCATAGAGAGTTAGATCGCAGGTGAAGCTCAATGCAGACATGGCTAGATCACAGGTGGAGCTCAATGCAGAGACGGTTTCACCGCAGGTGAAGTTCAGTGCAGACACGGTTAGATCGCAGCTGAAGATCAGTGCAGAAAAGGTTAGATCGCAGCTGAAGTTCAGTGCAGACACGGTTAGATCGCAGGTGAAGCTCTTTGCAGAGAAGGTTAGATCGCAGGTGAAGCTCTCTGCAGAGAAGGTTAGATCGCAGGTGAAGCTCAATGCAGAGAAGGTTAGATTGCAGGTGAAGCTCTCTGCAGAGAAGGTTAGATCGCAGGTGAAGCTCAATGCAGAGACGTTTTCACCACAGGTGAAGTTCAGTGCAGACACGGATAGATCGCAGCTGAAGTTCTGTGCAGAGACGGTTAGATCGCAGCTGAAGTTCAGTGCAGACACGGTTAGATCGCAGCTGAAGCTCAATGCAGCGACAGTTAGATTGCAGGTTAAACTCAATGCAATGAAGGTTAGATCGCAGGTGAGGCTCATTGCAGAGACAGTTAGGTCATAGGCAAAGCTCAATGCAGAGACGGTTAGATCGCAGGTGAAGCTCAATGCAGAGACAGTTAGATTGCAGGTTAAACTCAATGCAATGAAGGTTAGATCGCAGGTGAGGCTCATTGCAGAGACAGTTAGGTCATAGGCAAAGCTCAATGCAGAGACGGTTAGATCGCAGGTGAAGCTCAATGCAGAGACGGTTAGATCGCAGGTGAAGCTCAATGCATAGAGAGTTAGATCGCAGGTGAAGCTCAATGCAGACATGGCTAGATCACAGGTGGAGCTCAATGCAGAGACGGTTTCACCGCAGGTGAAGTTCAGTGCAGACACGGTTAGATCGCAGCTAAAGATCAGTGCAGAAAAGGTTAGATCGCAGCTGAAGTTCAGTGCAGACACGGTTAGATCGCAGCTGAAGTTCAATGCAGAGACGGTTAGATCGCAGGTGAAGCTCAATGCAGAGACTGTTAGATCGCAGGTGTAGCTCAGTGCAGAGACGGTTAGATCGCAGGTTAAGCTCAATGCAGAGATGGCTACATTGCAGGTGAAACTCAATGCCGTGAAAGCTTGAACGCAAGTGAAGCTCAATGCAGACATGGCTAGATCACAGGTGGAGCTCAATGCAGAGACGGTTTCACCGCAGGTGAAGTTCAGTGCAGACACGGTTAGATCGCAGCTGAAGATCAGTGCAGAAAAGGTTAGATCGCAGCTGAAGTTCAGTGCAGACACGGTTAGATCGCAGCTGAAGTTCAATGCAGAGACGGTTAGATCGCAGGTGAAGCTCAATGCAGAGACTGTTAGATCGCAGGTGTAGCTCAGTGCAGAGACGGTTAGATCGCAGGTGAAGGTCAATGCAGAGATGGTTAGATCGCAGGTTCAGCTCAATGCAGAGTCGGTTAGATCGCAGGTAAAGCTCAATGCAGTGAAGGTTAGATCGCGGGTGAAGCTCAATGCAGAGACGGTTAGATCGCAGGTGAAGCTCAATGCAGAGACGGTTAGATCGCAGGTGAAGCTCAATGCAGAGAAGGTTAGATCGCAGGTGAAGTTCAATGCAGAGATGGTAAGATCGCAGGTGAAGCTCAATGCAGAGGCAATTAGATCGCAGGTAAAGTTCAATGCAGAGACGGTTAGATCGCAGGTGAAGCTCAATGCAGAGGCAATTAGATCGCAGGTAAAGTTCAATGCAGAGATGGTTAGATCGCAGGTGAAGGTCAATGCAGAGAAGGTTAGATTGCAGGTGAAGCTCACTGCAGAGGAGGTTAGATCGCAGGTAAAGCTCAATTCAGAGACGGTTAGATCGCAGGTGAAGCTCAATGCAGAGAATGTTAGATTGCAGGTGAAGCTCAATGCAGAGACGGTTAGATCGCAGGTGAAGCTCAATGCAGAGAAGGTTAGATCGCAGGTGAAGCTCAATGCAGAGACGTTTTCACCACAGGTGACGTTCAGTGCAGACACGGTTAGATCGCAGCTGAAGTTCAGTGCAGAGACGGTTAGATCGCAGCTGAAGTTCAGTGCAGACACGGTTAGATCGCAGCTGAAGTTCAATGCAGAGACGGTTAGATCGCAGGTGAAGCTCAATTCAGAGACGGTTAGATCGCAGCTGAAGGTCAATGCAGAGACGGTTAGATTGCAGGTGAAGCTCACTGCAGAGACGGTTAGATCGCAGGTGAAGCTCAATGCAGAGAAGGTTAGATCGCAGGTGAAGCTCAATGTAGAAACAGTTAGATCGCAGGTGAGGTTCAGTGCAGAGACTGTAAGATCGCACGTGAAGCTAAATGCAGAGGCGATTAGATCGCAGGTGAAGCTCACTGCAGAGGAGGTTAGATCACAGGTAAAGCTCAATGCAGAGGCGATTAGATCGCAGGTGAAGCTCACTGAAGAGGAGGTTAGATCGCAGGTAAAGCTCAATGCAGAGGAGGTTAGATTGCAGGAGAAGCTCTCTGCAGAGACGGTTAGATCGCAGGTAAAGCTCAATGCAGAGACGGCTACATCGCAAGTGAAGCTCAATGCAGAGACGGTTAGATCGCAGGTGTAGCTCAGTGCAGAGACGGTTAGATCGCAGGTGAAGCTCAATTCAGAGATGGTTCGATCGCAGGTGAAGTTCAATGCAGAGACGGTAAGATCGCAGGTGAAGCTCAATGCAGAGGCAATTAGATCGCAAGTGAAGCTCAATGCAGAGACGGTTAGATCGCAGGTGAAGGTCAATGCAGAGACGGTTAGATTGCAGGTGAAGCTCACTGCAGAGGAGGTTAGATCGCAGGTAAAGCTCAATGCAGAGACGGTTAGATCGCAGGTGAAGCTCAATGCAGAGAAGGTTAGATTGCAGGTGAAGCTGTCTGCAGAGAAGGTTAGATCGCAGGTAAAGCTCAATGCAGAGACGGTTAGATCGCAGGTGAAGCTCAATGCAGAGAAGGTTAGATTGCAGGTGGAGCTCAATTCAGAGACGGTTAGATCGCAGGTGAAGGTCAATGCAGAGATGGTTAGATCGCAGGTTAAGCTGAATGCAGAGACTGTTAGATCGCAGGTAAAGCTCAATGCAGTGAAGGTTAGATCGCGGGTGAAGCTCAATGCAGAGACGGTTAGATCGCAGGTGAAGGTCAATGCAGAGTCGGTTAGATCGCAGGTAAAGCTCAATGCAGTGAAGGTTAGATCGCGGGTGAAGCTCAATGCAGTGAAGGTTAGATCGCAGGTGAAGCTCAATGCCTGGACGGTTAGATCGCAGGTGAAGCTCAATGCAGAGACAGTTAGATTGCAGGTTAAACTCAATGCAATGAAGGTTAGATCGCAGGTGAGGCTCATTGCAGAGACAGTTAGGTCATAGGCAAAGCTCAATGCAGTGAAGGTTAGATCGCAGGTGAAGCTCAATGCAGAGATGGCTACATTGCAGGTGAAACTCAATGCCGTGAAAGCTTGAACGCAAGTGAAGCTCAATGCAGACATGGCTAGATCACAGGTGGAGCTCAATGCAGTGACGGTTTCACCGCAGGTGAAGTTCAGTGCAGACACGGTTAGATCGCAGCTGAAGATCAGTGCAGAAAAGGTTAGATCGCAGGTAAAGCTCAATGCAGAGACGGTTAGATCGCAGGTGAAGCTCAATGCAGAGAAGGTTAGATCGCAGGTGAAGCTCTCTGCAGAGAAGGTTAGATCGCAGGTGAAGCTCAATGCAGAGAAGGTTAGATTGCAGGTGAAGCTCTCTGCAGAGAAGGTTAGATCGCAGGTGAAGCTCAATGCAGAGACGTTTTCACCACAGGTGAAGTTCAGTGCAGACACGGTTAGATCGCAGCTGAAGTTCAGTGCAGAGACGGTTAGATCGCAGGTTAAACTCAATGCAATGAAGGTTAGATCGCAGGTGAGGCTCATTGCAGAGACAGTTAGGTCATAGGCAAAGCTCAATGCAGAGACGGTTAGATCACAGGTGAAGCTCAATGCAGAGACGGTTAGATCGCAGGTGAAGCTCAATGCATAGAGAGTTAGATCGCAGGTGAAGCTCAATGCAGAGACGGTTAGATCGCAGGTGAAGCTCAATGCAGGGACGGTTAGATCGCAGGTGAAGTTCAATGCAGAGACAGATCGCAGGTTAAGCTCAATGCAGAGACGGTTAGATCGCAGGTGAAGCTCAATGCAGAGACGGTTAGATCGCAGGTGAAGTTCAATGCAGAGACAGATCGCAGGTGAAGCTCAATGTAGAAACAGTTAGATCGCAGGTGAAGCTCAGTGCAGAGACGGTTAGATCGCAGGTGAAGCTCAATGCAGAGACTGTTAGATCGCAGGTGAAGTTCAATGCAGAGACGGTTAGTTCGCAGGTGAAGCTCAATGTAGAAACAGTTAGATCGCAGGTGAGGTTCAGTGCAGAGACTGTTAGATGGCACGTGAAGCTGAATGCAGAGGCGGTTAGATTGCAGGTGAAGCTCAATGCAGAGACGGTTCGATTGCAGGTGAAGCTCACTGCATAGGAGGTTAGATCGCAGGTGAAGTTCAATGCAGAGACAGTTAGATCGCAGGTAAAGCTTAATGCAGAGACGGCTACATCGCAAGTGAAGCTCAATGCACAGATGTTTAATTCACAGGTGAGTCTCAATGCAGAGACGTTTAGATCAGGTGAAGCTCACTGCAGAGGAGATGAGATCGCAGGTAAAGCTCAATGCAGAGACGATTAGATCACAGGTTAAGCTCAATGCACAGACGGTTAGATTGCAAGTAAAGCTCAATGCAGAGACGGTTAGATCGCAGGTGAAGCTCAATGCGGAGACGGTTAGATCGCAGGTGAAGTTCAATGCAGAGACGGTTAGATCGCAGGTGAAGTTCAATGCAGAGACGGTTAGATCGCAGGTGAAGCTCAATGCAGAGACAGATCGCAGGTTAAGCTCAATGCAGAGACGGTTAGATCGCAGGTGAAGTTCAATGCAGACACGGTTAGATCGCAGGTGAAGTTCAATGCAGAGACGGTTAGATCGCAGGTGAAGTTCAATGCAGAGACAGATCGCAGGTGAAGCTCAATGCAGAGACAGTTAGATCGGAGGTGAAGTTCAATGCAGAGTTAGATCGCAGGTGAAGCTCAATGCAGAGACGGTTAGATCGCAGGTGAAGCTCAATGCAGAGACGGTTAGATCGCAGGTGAAGTTCAATGCAGAGACAAATCGCAGGTTAAGCTCAATGCAGAGACGGTTAGATCGCAGGTGAAGCTCAATGCAGAGTTAGATCGCAGGTGAAGATCAATGCAGAGACGGTTAGATCGTAGGTGAAGCTCAATGCAGAGACGGTTAGATCGCAGGTGAAGTTCAATGCAGAGACAGATCGCAGGTTAAGCTCAATGCAGAGACAGTTAGATCGCAGGTGAAGTTCAATGCAGAGTTAGATCGCAGGTGAAGTTCAATGCAGAGACAGATCGCAGGTGAAGCTCAATGCAGAGACGGTTAGATCGCAGGTGAAATTCAATGCAGAGACAGTTAGATCGCAGGTGAAGTTCAATGCATAGAGAGTTAGATCGCAGGTGAAGCTCAATGCAGAGACTGTTAGATCGCAGGTGAAGCTCAATGCAGAGACGGTTAGATCGCAGGTGAAGTTCAATGCAGAGACAGATCGCAGGTGAAGTTCAATGCAGAGACGGTTAGATCGCAGGTGAAGTTCAATGCAGAGACAGTTAGATCGCAGGTGAAGTTCAATGCAGAGACAGTTAGATCGCAGGTTAAGCTCAATGCAGAGACGGTTAGATCGCAGGTGAAGTTCAATGCAGAGACGGTTAGATCGCAGGTGAAGCTCAATGCAGAGACGGTTAGATCGCAGGTGAAGCTCACTGCAGAGACGGTTAGATCGCAGGTGAAGCTCAATGCAGAAACGGTTAGATCGCAGGTGAACATCAATGCAGAGACGGTTAGATCGTAGGTGAAGCTCAATGCAGAGGCAGTTAGATCGCAGGTGAAGCTCAATGCAGAGACGGTTAGATCGCAGGTGAAGCTCAATGCAGAGATGGTTAGATCGCAGGTGAAGCTCAATGCAGAGACGGTTAGATCGCAGGTGAAGCTCAATGCAGAGAAGGTTAGATCGCAGATGAAGCTGAATGCAGAGAAGGTTAGATCAAAGGTGAAGGTCAATGCAGAGACGGTTAGATCGCAGGTGAAGCTCAATGCAGAGAAGGTTAGATCAAAGGTGAAGGTCAATGCAGAGACGGTTAGATCGCAGGTGTAGCTGAATGCAGAGAAGGTTAGATCAAAGGTGAAGGTCAATGCAGAGACGGTTAGATCGCAGGTGAAGCTCAATGCAGAGACGGTTAGATCGCAGGTGAAGTTCAATGCAGAGACAGATCGCAGGTGAAGCTCAATGCAGAGACGGTTAGATCGCAGGTGAAGTTCAATGCAGAGACAGATCGCAGGTGAAGTTCAATGCAGAGACGGTTAGATCGCAGGTGAAGTTCAATGCAGAGACAGTTAGATCGCAGGTGAAGCTCAATGTAGAAACAGTTAGATCGCAGGTGAGGTTCAGTGCAGAGACTGTAAGATCGCACGTGAAGCTAAATGCAGAGGCGATTAGATCGCAGGTGAAGCTCACTGCAGAGGAGGTTAGATCACAGGTAAAGCTCAATGCAGAGGCGATTAGATCGCAGGTGAAGCTCACTGCAGAGGAGGTTAGATCGCAGGTAAAGCTCAATGCAGAGGAGGTTAGATTGCAGGAGAAGCTCTCTGCAGAGACGGTTAGATCGCAGGTAAAGCTCAATGCAGAGACGGCTACATCGCAAGTGAAGCTCAATGCAGAGACGGTTAGATCGCAGGTGTAGCTCAGTGCAGAGACGGTTAGATCGCAGGTGAAGCTCAATTCAGAGATGGTTCGATCGCAGGTGAAGTTCAATGCAGAGACGGTAAGATCGCAGGTGAAGCTCAATGCAGAGGCAATTAGATCGCAAGTGAAGCTCAATGCAGAGACGGTTAGATCGCAGGTGAAGGTCAATGCAGAGACGGTTAGATTGCAGGTGAAGCTCACTGCAGAGGAGGTTAGATCGCAGGTAAAGCTCAATGCAGAGACGGTTAGATCGCAGGTGAAGCTCAATGCAGAGAAGGTTAGATTGCAGGTGAAGCTGTCTGCAGAGAAGGTTAGATCGCAGGTAAAGCTCAATGCAGAGACGGTTAGATCGCAGGTGAAGCTCAATGCAGAGAAGGTTAGATTGCAGGTGGAGCTCAATTCAGAGACGGTTAGATCGCAGGTGAAGGTCAATGCAGAGATGGTTAGATCGCAGGTTAAGCTGAATGCAGAGACTGTTAGATCGCAGGTAAAGCTCAATGCAGTGAAGGTTAGATCGCGGGTGAAGCTCAATGCAGAGACGGTTAGATCGCAGGTGAAGGTCAATGCAGAGTCGGTTAGATCGCAGGTAAAGCTCAATGCAGTGAAGGTTAGATCGCGGGTGAAGCTCAATGCAGTGAAGGTTAGATCGCAGGTGAAGCTCAATGCCTGGACGGTTAGATCGCAGGTGAAGCTCAATGCAGAGACAGTTAGATTGCAGGTTAAACTCAATGCAATGAAGGTTAGATCGCAGGTGAGGCTCATTGCAGAGACAGTTAGGTCATAGGCAAAGCTCAATGCAGTGAAGGTTAGATCGCAGGTGAAGCTCAATGCAGAGATGGCTACATTGCAGGTGAAACTCAATGCCGTGAAAGCTTGAACGCAAGTGAAGCTCAATGCAGACATGGCTAGATCACAGGTGGAGCTCAATGCAGTGACGGTTTCACCGCAGGTGAAGTTCAGTGCAGACACGGTTAGATCGCAGCTGAAGATCAGTGCAGAAAAGGTTAGATCGCAGGTAAAGCTCAATGCAGAGACGGTTAGATCGCAGGTGAAGCTCAATGCAGAGAAGGTTAGATCGCAGGTGAAGCTCTCTGCAGAGAAGGTTAGATCGCAGGTGAAGCTCAATGCAGAGAAGGTTAGATTGCAGGTGAAGCTCTCTGCAGAGAAGGTTAGATCGCAGGTGAAGCTCAATGCAGAGACGTTTTCACCACAGGTGAAGTTCAGTGCAGACACGGTTAGATCGCAGCTGAAGTTCAGTGCAGAGACGGTTAGATCGCAGGTTAAACTCAATGCAATGAAGGTTAGATCGCAGGTGAGGCTCATTGCAGAGACAGTTAGGTCATAGGCAAAGCTCAATGCAGAGACGGTTAGATCACAGGTGAAGCTCAATGCAGAGACGGTTAGATCGCAGGTGAAGCTCAATGCATAGAGAGTTAGATCGCAGGTGAAGCTCAATGCAGAGACGGTTAGATCGCAGGTGAAGCTCAATGCAGGGACGGTTAGATCGCAGGTGAAGTTCAATGCAGAGACAGATCGCAGGTTAAGCTCAATGCAGAGACGGTTAGATCGCAGGTGAAGCTCAATGCAGAGACGGTTAGATCGCAGGTGAAGTTCAATGCAGAGACAGATCGCAGGTGAAGCTCAATGTAGAAACAGTTAGATCGCAGGTGAAGCTCAGTGCAGAGACGGTTAGATCGCAGGTGAAGCTCAATGCAGAGACTGTTAGATCGCAGGTGAAGTTCAATGCAGAGACGGTTAGTTCGCAGGTGAAGCTCAATGTAGAAACAGTTAGATCGCAGGTGAGGTTCAGTGCAGAGACTGTTAGATGGCACGTGAAGCTGAATGCAGAGGCGGTTAGATTGCAGGTGAAGCTCAATGCAGAGACGGTTCGATTGCAGGTGAAGCTCACTGCATAGGAGGTTAGATCGCAGGTGAAGTTCAATGCAGAGACAGTTAGATCGCAGGTGAAGTTCAATGCAGAGACAGATCGCAGGTTAAGCTCAATGCAGAGACGGTTAGATCGCAGGTGAAGCTCAATGCAGAGACGGTTAGATCGCAGGTGAAGTTCAATGCAGAGACAGATCGCAGGTGAAGCTCAATGTAGAAACAGTTAGATCGCAGGTGAAGCTCAGTGCAGAGACGGTTAGATCGCAGGTGAAGCTCAATGCAGAGACTGTTAGATCGCAGGTGAAGTTCAATGCAGAGACGGTTAGTTCGCAGGTGAAGCTCAATGTAGAAACAGTTAGATCGCAGGTGAGGTTCAGTGCAGAGACTGTTAGATGGCACGTGAAGCTGAATGCAGAGGCGGTTAGATTGCAGGTGAAGCTCAATGCAGAGACGGTTCGATTGCAGGTGAAGCTCACTGCATAGGAGGTTAGATCGCAGGTGAAGTTCAATGCAGAGACAGTTAAATCGCAGGTAAAGCTTAATGCAGAGACGGCTACATCGCAAGTGAAGCTCAATGCACAGATGTTTAATTCACAGGTGAGTCTCAATGCAGAGACGTTTAGATCAGGTGAAGCTCACTGCAGAGGAGATGAGATCGCAGGTAAAGCTCAATGCAGAGACGATTAGATCACAGGTTAAGCTCAATGCACAGACGGTTAGATTGCAAGTAAAGCTCAATGCAGAGACGGTTAGATCGCAGGTGAAGCTCAATGCAGAGACGGTCAGATCACAGGTGTAGCTCAGTGCAGAGACGGTTAGATCGCAGGTTAAGCTCAATGCGGAGACGGTTAGATCGCAGGTGAAGTTCAATGCAGAGACGGTTAGATCGCAGGTGAAGTTCAATGCAGAGACGGTTAGATCGCAGGTGAAGCTCAATGCAGAGACAGATCGCAGGTTAAGCTCAATGCAGAGACGGTTAGATCGCAGGTGAAGTTCAATGCAGACACGGTTAGATCGCAGGTGAAGTTCAATGCAGAGACGGTTAGATCGCAGGTGAAGTTCAATGCAGAGACAGATCGCAGGTGAAGCTCAATGCAGAGACAGTTAGATCGGAGGTGAAGTTCAATGCAGAGTTAGATCGCAGGTGAAGCTCAATGCAGAGACGGTTAGATCGCAGGTGAAGCTCAATGCAGAGACGGTTAGATCGCAGGTGAAGTTCAATGCAGAGACAAATCGCAGGTTAAGCTCAATGCAGAGACGGTTAGATCGCAGGTGAAGCTCAATGCAGAGTTAGATCGCAGGTGAAGATCAATGCAGAGACGGTTAGATCGTAGGTGAAGCTCAATGCAGAGACGGTTAGATCGCAGGTGAAGTTCAATGCAGAGACAGATCGCAGGTTAAGCTCAATGCAGAGACAGTTAGATCGCAGGTGAAGTTCAATGCAGAGTTAGATCGCAGGTGAAGTTCAATGCAGAGACAGATCGCAGGTGAAGCTCAATGCAGAGACGGTTAGATCGCAGGTGAAATTCAATGCAGAGACAGTTAGATCGCAGGTGAAGTTCAATGCATAGAGAGTTAGATCGCAGGTGAAGCTCAATGCAGAGACTGTTAGATCGCAGGTGAAGCTCAATGCAGAGACGGTTAGATCGCAGGTGAAGTTCAATGCAGAGACAGATCGCAGGTGAAGTTCAATGCAGAGACGGTTAGATCGCAGGTGAAGTTCAATGCAGAGACAGTTAGATCGCAGGTGAAGTTCAATGCAGAGACAGTTAGATCGCAGGTTAAGCTCAATGCAGAGACGGTTAGATCGCAGGTGAAGTTCAATGCAGAGACGGTTAGATCGCAGGTGAAGCTCAATGCAGAGACGGTTAGATCGCAGGTGAAGCTCACTGCAGAGACGGTTAGATCGCAGGTGAAGCTCAATGCAGAAACGGTTAGATCGCAGGTGAACATCAATGCAGAGACGGTTAGATCGTAGGTGAAGCTCAATGCAGAGGCAGTTAGATCGCAGGTGAAGCTCAATGCAGAGACGGTTAGATCGCAGGTGAAGCTCAATGCAGAGATGGTTAGATCGCAGGTGAAGCTCAATGCAGAGACGGTTAGATCGCAGGTGAAGCTCAATGCAGAGAAGGTTAGATCGCAGATGAAGCTGAATGCAGAGAAGGTTAGATCAAAGGTGAAGGTCAATGCAGAGACGGTTAGATCGCAGGTGAAGCTCAATGCAGTGAAGGTTAGATCAAAGGTGAAGGTCAATGCAGAGACGGTTAGATCGCAGGTGTAGCTGAATGCAGAGAAGGTTAGATCAAAGGTGAAGGTCAATGCAGAGACGGTTAGATCGCAGGTGAAGCTCAATGCAGAGACGGTTAGATCGCAGGTGAAGTTCAATGCAGAGACAGATCGCAGGTGAAGCTCAATGCAGAGACGGTTAGATCGCAGGTGAAATTCAATGCAGAGACAGTTAGATCGCAGGTGAAGTTCAATGCATAGAGAGTTAGATCGCAGGTGAAGCTCAATGCAGAGACTGTTAGATCGCAGGTGAAGCTCAATGCAGAGACGGTTAGATCGCAGGTGAAGTTCAATGCAGAGACAGATCGCAGGTGAAGTTCAATGCAGAGACGGTTAGATCGCAGGTGAAGTTCAATGCAGAGACAGTTAGATCGCAGGTGAAGTTCAATGCAGAGACAGTTAGATCGTAGGTGAAGCTCAATGCAGAGACGGTTAGATCGCAGGTGAAGTTCAATGCAGAGACAGATCGCAGGTTAAGCTCAATGCAGAGACAGTTAGATCGCAGGTGAAGTTCAATGCAGAGTTAGATCGCAGGTGAAGTTCAATGCAGAGACAGATCGCAGGTGAAGCTCAATGCAGAGACGGTTAGATCGCAGGTGAAATTCAATGCAGAGACAGTTAGATCGCAGGTGAAGTTCAATGCATAGAGAGTTAGATCGCAGGTGAAGCTCAATGCAGAGACTGTTAGATCGCAGGTGAAGCTCAATGCAGAGACGGTTAGATCGCAGGTGAAGTTCAATGCAGAGACAGATCGCAGGTGAAGTTCAATGCAGAGACGGTTAGATCGCAGGTGAAGTTCAATGCAGAGACAGTTAGATCGCAGGTGAAGTTCAATGCAGAGACAGTTAGATCGCAGGTTAAGCTCAATGCAGAGACGGTTAGATCGCAGGTGAAGTTCAATGCAGAGACGGTTAGATCGCAGGTGAAGCTCAATGCAGAGACGGTTAGATCGCAGGTGAAGCTCACTGCAGAGACGGTTAGATCGCAGGTGAAGCTCAATGCAGAAACGGTTAGATCGCAGGTGAACATCAATGCAGAGACGGTTAGATCGTAGGTGAAGCTCAATGCAGAGGCAGTTAGATCGCAGGTGAATCTCAATGCAGAGACGGTTAGATCGCAGGTGAAGCTCAATGCAGAGACAGTTAGATCGCAGGTGAAGCTCAATGCAGAGACGGTTAGATCGCAGGTGAAGCTCAATGCAGAGAAGGTTAGATCGCAGGTGAAGCTGAATGCAGAGAAGGTTAGATCAAAGGTGAAGGTCAATGCAGAGACGGTTAGATCGCAGGTGAAGCTCAATGCAGAGAAGGTTAGATCAAAGGTGAAGGTCAATGCAGAGACGGTTAGATCGCAGGTGTAGCTGAATGCAGAGAAGGTTAGATCAAAGGTGAAGGTCAATGCAGAGACGGTTAGATCGCAGGTGAAGCTCAATGCAGAGACGGTTAGATCGCAGGTGAAACTCAATGCAGAGACTGTTAGATCGCAGGTGAAGTTCAATGCAGAGACGGTTAGATCGCAGGTGAAGCTCAATGCAGAGACGGTTAGATCGCAGGTGAAGCTCAATTCCGAGACGGTTAGATCGCAAGTGGATTTCAATGCAGAGACGGTTAGATCGCAGGTGAAGTTCAATGCAGAGACAGTTAGATCGCAGGTGAAGCTCAATTCAGAGATGGTTAGATCGCAAGTCAAGTTCAATGCGGACACGGTTAGATTGCAGGTGAAGCTCAATGCAGAGACGGTTAGATCGCAGGTGAAGTTCAATGCAGTGACGGTTAGATCGCAGGTGAAGTTCAATGCAGAGACGGTTAGATCGCAGGTGAAGCTCAATGCAGAGACGGTTAGATCGTAGGTGAAGCTCAATTCCGAGACGGTTAGATCGCAAGTGAATTTCAATGCAGAGACGGTTAGATCGCAGGTGAAGCTCAATGCAGAGACAGTTAGATCGCAGGTGAAGTTCAATGCATAGAGAGTTAGATCGCAGGTGAAGCTCAATGCAGAGACGGTTAGATCGCAGGTGAAGCTCAATGCAGAGACGGTTAGATCGCAGGTGAAGTTCAATGCAGAGACAGATCGCAGGTTAAGCTCAATGCAGAGACGGTTAGATCGCAGGTGAAGCTCAATGCAGAGACGGTTAGATCGCAGGTGAAGCTCAATGCAGAGACGGTTAGATGGCAGGTGAAGTTCAATGCAGAGACAGATCGCAGGTTAAGGTCAATGCAGAGACGGTTAGCTCGCAGGTGAAGCTCAATGCAGAGACAGTTAGATCGCAGGTGAAGTTCAATGCAGAGACAGTTAGATCGCAGGTGAAGTTCAATGCATAGAGAGTTAGATCGCAGGTTAAGCTCAATGCAGAGACTGTTAGATCGCAGGTGAAGCTCAATGCAGAGACGGTTAGATCGCAGGTGAAGTTCAATGCAGAGACAGATCGCAGGTGAAGTTCAATGCAGAGACGGTTAGATCGCAGGTGAAGTTCAATGCAGAGACAGTTAGATCGCAGGTGAAGTTCAATGCAGAGACAGTTAGATCGCAGGTGAAGCTCATTGCAGAGACGGTTAGATCGCAGGTGAAGTTCAATGCAGAGACGGTTAGATCGCAGGTGAAGCTCAATGCAGAAACGGTTAGATCGCAGGTGAAGCTCATTGCAGAGACGGTTAGATCGCAGGTGAAGCTCAATGCAGAAACGGTTAGATCGCAGGAGAAGATCAATGCAGAGGCAGTTAGATCGCAGGTGAAGCTCAATGCAGAGACAGTTAGATCGCAGGTGAAGCTCAATGCAGAGACAGTTAGATCGCAGGTGAAGCTCAATGCAGAGAAGGTTAGATCGCAGGTGAAGCTGAAGGCAGAGAAGGTTAGATCAAAGGTGAAGGTCAATGCAGAGACGGTTAGATCGCAGGTGAAGCTCAATGCAGAGACTGTTAGATCGCAGGTGAAGTTCAATGCAGAGACGGTTAGTTCGCAGGTGAAGCTCAATGTAGAAACAGTTAGATCGCAGGTGAGGTTCAGTGCAGAGACTGTTAGATGGCACGTGAAGCTGAATGCAGAGGCGGTTAGATTGCAGGTGAAGCTCAATGCAGAGACGGTTCGATTGCAGGTGAAGCTCACTGCATAGGAGGTTAGATCGCAGGTGAAGTTCAATGCAGAGACAGTTAGATCGCAGGTGAAGTTCAATGCAGAGACAGATCGCAGGTTAAGCTCAATGCAGAGACGGTTAGATCGCAGGTGAAGCTCAATGCAGAGACGGTTAGATCGCAGGTGAAGTTCAATGCAGAGACAGATCGCAGGTGAAGCTCAATGTAGAAACAGTTAGATCGCAGGTGAAGCTCAGTGCAGAGACGGTTAGATCGCAGGTGAAGCTCAATGCAGAGACTGTTAGATCGCAGGTGAAGTTCAATGCAGAGACGGTTAGTTCGCAGGTGAAGCTCAATGTAGAAACAGTTAGATCGCAGGTGAGGTTCAGTGCAGAGACTGTTAGATGGCACGTGAAGCTGAATGCAGAGGCGGTTAGATTGCAGGTGAAGCTCAATGCAGAGACGGTTCGATTGCAGGTGAAGCTCACTGCATAGGAGGTTAGATCGCAGGTGAAGTTCAATGCAGAGACAGTTAAATCGCAGGTAAAGCTTAATGCAGAGACGGCTACATCGCAAGTGAAGCTCAATGCACAGATGTTTAATTCACAGGTGAGTCTCAATGCAGAGACGTTTAGATCAGGTGAAGCTCACTGCAGAGGAGATGAGATCGCAGGTAAAGCTCAATGCAGAGACGATTAGATCACAGGTTAAGCTCAATGCACAGACGGTTAGATTGCAAGTAAAGCTCAATGCAGAGACGGTTAGATCGCAGGTGAAGCTCAATGCAGAGACGGTCAGATCACAGGTGTAGCTCAGTGCAGAGACGGTTAGATCGCAGGTTAAGCTCAATGCGGAGACGGTTAGATCGCAGGTGAAGTTCAATGCAGAGACGGTTAGATCGCAGGTGAAGTTCAATGCAGAGACGGTTAGATCGCAGGTGAAGCTCAATGCAGAGACAGATCGCAGGTTAAGCTCAATGCAGAGACGGTTAGATCGCAGGTGAAGTTCAATGCAGACACGGTTAGATCGCAGGTGAAGTTCAATGCAGAGACGGTTAGATCGCAGGTGAAGTTCAATGCAGAGACAGATCGCAGGTGAAGCTCAATGCAGAGACAGTTAGATCGGAGGTGAAGTTCAATGCAGAGTTAGATCGCAGGTGAAGCTCAATGCAGAGACGGTTAGATCGCAGGTGAAGCTCAATGCAGAGACGGTTAGATCGCAGGTGAAGTTCAATGCAGAGACAAATCGCAGGTTAAGCTCAATGCAGAGACGGTTAGATCGCAGGTGAAGCTCAATGCAGAGTTAGATCGCAGGTGAAGATCAATGCAGAGACGGTTAGATCGTAGGTGAAGCTCAATGCAGAGACGGTTAGATCGCAGGTGAAGTTCAATGCAGAGACAGATCGCAGGTTAAGCTCAATGCAGAGACAGTTAGATCGCAGGTGAAGTTCAATGCAGAGTTAGATCGCAGGTGAAGTTCAATGCAGAGACAGATCGCAGGTGAAGCTCAATGCAGAGACGGTTAGATCGCAGGTGAAATTCAATGCAGAGACAGTTAGATCGCAGGTGAAGTTCAATGCATAGAGAGTTAGATCGCAGGTGAAGCTCAATGCAGAGACTGTTAGATCGCAGGTGAAGCTCAATGCAGAGACGGTTAGATCGCAGGTGAAGTTCAATGCAGAGACAGATCGCAGGTGAAGTTCAATGCAGAGACGGTTAGATCGCAGGTGAAGTTCAATGCAGAGACAGTTAGATCGCAGGTGAAGTTCAATGCAGAGACAGTTAGATCGCAGGTTAAGCTCAATGCAGAGACGGTTAGATCGCAGGTGAAGTTCAATGCAGAGACGGTTAGATCGCAGGTGAAGCTCAATGCAGAGACGGTTAGATCGCAGGTGAAGCTCACTGCAGAGACGGTTAGATCGCAGGTGAAGCTCAATGCAGAAACGGTTAGATCGCAGGTGAACATCAATGCAGAGACGGTTAGATCGTAGGTGAAGCTCAATGCAGAGGCAGTTAGATCGCAGGTGAAGCTCAATGCAGAGACGGTTAGATCGCAGGTGAAGCTCAATGCAGAGATGGTTAGATCGCAGGTGAAGCTCAATGCAGAGACGGTTAGATCGCAGGTGAAGCTCAATGCAGAGAAGGTTAGATCGCAGATGAAGCTGAATGCAGAGAAGGTTAGATCAAAGGTGAAGGTCAATGCAGAGACGGTTAGATCGCAGGTGAAGCTCAATGCAGAGAAGGTTAGATCAAAGGTGAAGGTCAATGCAGAGACGGTTAGATCGCAGGTGTAGCTGAATGCAGAGAAGGTTAGATCAAAGGTGAAGGTCAATGCAGAGACGGTTAGATCGCAGGTGAAGCTCAATGCAGAGACGGTTAGATCGCAGGTGAAGTTCAATGCAGAGACAGATCGCAGGTGAAGCTCAATGCAGAGACGGTTAGATCGCAGGTGAAATTCAATGCAGAGACAGTTAGATCGCAGGTGAAGTTCAATGCATAGAGAGTTAGATCGCAGGTGAAGCTCAATGCAGAGACTGTTAGATCGCAGGTGAAGCTCAATGCAGAGACGGTTAGATCGCAGGTGAAGTTCAATGCAGAGACAGATCGCAGGTGAAGTTCAATGCAGAGACGGTTAGATCGCAGGTGAAGTTCAATGCAGAGACAGTTAGATCGCAGGTGAAGTTCAATGCAGAGACAGTTAGATCGTAGGTGAAGCTCAATGCAGAGACGGTTAGATCGCAGGTGAAGTTCAATGCAGAGACAGATCGCAGGTTAAGCTCAATGCAGAGACAGTTAGATCGCAGGTGAAGTTCAATGCAGAGTTAGATCGCAGGTGAAGTTCAATGCAGAGACAGATCGCAGGTGAAGCTCAATGCAGAGACGGTTAGATCGCAGGTGAAATTCAATGCAGAGACAGTTAGATCGCAGGTGAAGTTCAATGCATAGAGAGTTAGATCGCAGGTGAAGCTCAATGCAGAGACTGTTAGATCACAGGTGAAGCTCAATGCAGAGACGGTTAGATCGCAGGTGAAGTTCAATGCAGAGACAGATCGCAGGTGAAGTTCAATGCAGAGACGGTTAGATCGCAGGTGAAGTTCAATGCAGAGACAGTTAGATCGCAGGTGAAGTTCAATGCAGAGACAGTTAGATCGCAGGTTAAGCTCAATGCAGAGACGGTTAGATCGCAGGTGAAGTTCAATGCAGAGACGGTTAGATCGCAGGTGAAGCTCAATGCAGAGACGGTTAGATCGCAGGTGAAGCTCACTGCAGAGACGGTTAGATCGCAGGTGAAGCTCAATGCAGAAACGGTTAGATCGCAGGTGAACATCAATGCAGAGACGGTTAGATCGTAGGTGAAGCTCAATGCAGAGGCAGTTAGATCGCAGGTGAATCTCAATGCAGAGACGGTTAGATCGCAGGTGAAGCTCAATGCAGAGACAGTTAGATCGCAGGTGAAGCTCAATGCAGAGACGGTTAGATCGCAGGTGAAGCTCAATGCAGAGAAGGTTAGATCGCAGGTGAAGCTGAATGCAGAGAAGGTTAGATCAAAGGTGAAGGTCAATGCAGAGACGGTTAGATCGCAGGTGAAGCTCAATGCAGAGAAGGTTAGATCAAAGGTGAAGGTCAATGCAGAGACGGTTAGATCGCAGGTGTAGCTGAATGCAGAGAAGGTTAGATCAAAGGTGAAGGTCAATGCAGAGACGGTTAGATCGCAGGTGAAGCTCAATGCAGAGACGGTTAGATCGCAGGTGAAACTCAATGCAGAGACTGTTAGATCGCAGGTGAAGTTCAATGCAGAGACGGTTAGATCGCAGGTGAAGCTCAATGCAGAGACGGTTAGATCGCAGGTGAAGCTCAATTCCGAGACGGTTAGATCGCAAGTGGATTTCAATGCAGAGACGGTTAGATCGCAGGTGAAGTTCAATGCAGAGACAGTTAGATCGCAGGTGAAGCTCAATTCAGAGATGGTTAGATCGCAAGTCAAGTTCAATGCGGACACGGTTAGATTGCAGGTGAAGCTCAATGCAGAGACGGTTAGATCGCAGGTGAAGTTCAATGCAGAGACGGTTAGATCGCAGGTGAAGTTCAATGCAGAGACGGTTAGATCGCAGGTGAAGCTCAATGCAGAGACGGTTAGATCGTAGGTGAAGCTCAATTCCGAGACGGTTAGATCGCAAGTGAATTTCAATGCAGAGACGGTTAGATCGCAGGTGAAGCTCAATGCAGAGACAGTTAGATCGCAGGTGAAGTTCAATGCATAGAGAGTTAGATCGCAGGTGAAGCTCAATGCAGAGACGGTTAGATCGCAGGTGAAGCTCAATGCAGAGACGGTTAGATCGCAGGTGAAGTTCAATGCAGAGACAGATCGCAGGTTAAGCTCAATGCAGAGACGGTTAGATCGCAGGTGAAGCTCAATGCAGAGACGGTTAGATCGCAGGTGAAGCTCAATGCAGAGACGGTTAGATGGCAGGTGAAGTTCAATGCAGAGACAGATCGCAGGTTAAGGTCAATGCAGAGACGGTTAGCTCGCAGGTGAAGCTCAATGCAGAGACAGTTAGATCGCAGGTGAAGTTCAATGCAGAGACAGTTAGATCGCAGGTGAAGTTCAATGCATAGAGAGTTAGATCGCAGGTTAAGCTCAATGCAGAGACTGTTAGATCGCAGGTGAAGCTCAATGCAGAGACGGTTAGATCGCAGGTGAAGTTCAATGCAGAGACAGATCGCAGGTGAAGTTCAATGCAGAGACGGTTAGATCGCAGGTGAAGTTCAATGCAGAGACAGTTAGATCGCAGGTGAAGTTCAATGCAGAGACAGTTAGATCGCAGGTGAAGCTCATTGCAGAGACGGTTAGATCGCAGGTGAAGTTCAATGCAGAGACGGTTAGATCGCAGGTGAAGCTCAATGCAGAAACGGTTAGATCGCAGGTGAAGCTCATTGCAGAGACGGTTAGATCGCAGGTGAAGCTCAATGCAGAAACGGTTAGATCGCAGGTGAAGATCAATGCAGAGGCAGTTAGATCGCAGGTGAAGCTCAATGCAGAGACAGTTAGATCGCAGGTGAAGCTCAATGCAGAGACAGTTAGATCGCAGGTGAAGCTCAATGCAGAGAAGGTTAGATCGCAGGTGAAGCTGAAGGCAGAGAAGGTTAGATCAAAGGTGAAGGTCAATGCAGAGACGGTTAGATCGCAGGTGAAGCTCAATGCAGAGAAGGTTAGATCAAAGGTGAAGGTCAATGCAGAGACGGTTAGATCGCAGGTGTAGCTGAATGCAGAGAAGGTTAGATCAAAGGTGATGGTCAATGCAGAGACGGTTAGATCGCAGGTGAAGCTCAATGCAGAGATGGTTAGATCGCAGGTGAAGCTCAATTCCGAGACGGTTAGATCGCAAGTGAATTTCAATGCAGAGACGGTTAGATCGCAGGTGAAGCTCAATGCAGAGACGGTTAGATCGCAGGTGAAGTTCAATGCAGAGACAGATCGCAGGTGAAGTTCAATGCAGAGACGGTTAGATCGCAGGTGAAGTTCACTGCAGAGACAGTTAGATCGCAGGTGAAGTTCAATGCAGAGACAGTTAGATCGCAGGTGAAGCTCAATGCAGAGACGGTTAGATCGCAGGTGAAGTTCAATGCAGAGACAGATCGCAGGTGAAGTTCAATGCAGAGACGGTTAGATCGCAGGTGAAGTTCAATGCAGAGACAGTTAGATCGCAGGTGAAGTTCAATGCAGAGACAGTTAGATCGCAGGTGAAGCTCAATGCAGAGACGGTTAGATCGCAGGTGAAGTTCAATGCAGAGACGGTTAGATCGCAGGTGAAGCTCAATGCAGAAACGGTTAGATCGCAGGAGAAGCTCATTGCAGAGACGGTTAGATCGCAGGTGAAGCTCAATGCAGAAACGGTTAGATCGCAGGTGAAGATCAATGCAGAGGCAGTTAGATCGCAGGTGAAGCTCAATGCAGAGACAGTTAGATCGCAGGTGAAGCTCAATGCAGAGACAGTTAGATCGCAGGTGAAGCTCAATGCAGAGAAGGTTAGATCGCAGGTGAAGCTGAATGCAGAGAAGGTTAGATCAAAGGTGAAGGTCAATGCAGAGACGGTTAGATCGCAGGTGAAGCTCAATGCAGAGAAGGTTAGATCAAAGGTGAAGGTCAATGCAGAGACGGTTAGATCGCAGGTGTAGCTGAATGCAGAGAAGGTTAGATCAAAGGTGAAGGTCAATGCAGAGACGGTTAGATCGCAGGTGAAGCTCAATGCAGAGACGGTTAGATCGCAGGTGAAGCTCAATGCAGAGACTGTTAGATCGCAGGTGAAGTTCAATGCAGAGACGGTTAGATCGCAGGTGAAGCTCAATGCAGAGATGGTTAGATCGCAGGTGAAGCTCAATTCCGAGACGGTTAGATCGCAAGTGAATTTCAATGCAGAGACGGTTAGATCGCAGGTGAAGCTCAATGCAGAGATGGTTAGATCGCAGGTGAAGCTCAATTCCGAGACGGTTAGATCGCAAGTGAATTTCAATGCAGAGACGGTTAGATCGCAGGTGAAGTTCAATGCAGAGACAGTTAGATCGCAGGTGAAGCTCAATGCAGAGAAGGTTAGATTGCAGGTAAAGTTCAGTGCAGAGACTGTTACATCGCAGGTGAAGCTCAATGTAGAAACAGTTAGATCGCAGGTGAAGCTCAATGCAGAGACTGTTAGATCGCAGGTCTAGCTCAGTGCAGAGACGGTTAGATCGCAGGTTAAGCTCAATGCAGAGACTGTTAGATCGCAGGTAAAGCTCAATGTAGAAACAGTTAGATCGCAGGTGAGGTTCAGTGCAGAGACTGTTAGATGGCACGTGAAGCTGAATGCAGAGGCGGTTAGATTGCAGGTGAAGCTCAATGCAGAGATGGTTAGATTGCAGGTGAAGCTCACTGCAGAGGAGGTTAGATCGCAGGTGAAGTTCAATGCAGAGACAGTTAGATCGCAGGTAAAGCTTAATGCAGAGACGGCTACATCGCAAGTGAAGCTCAATGCACAGATGTTTAATTCACAGGTGAGTCTCAATGCAGAGACGGTTAGATCAGGTGAAGCTCACTGCAGAGGAGATGAGATCGCAGGTAAAACTCAATGCAGAGACGATTAGATCACAGGTTAAGCTCAATGCAGAGACGGTTAGATTGCAAGTTAAGCTCAATGCAGAGATGGGTGGAGCGCAGGTGAAGCTCAATGTAGAAACAGTTAGATCGCAGGTGAAATTCAATGCAGAGACGGTTAGATCGCAGGTGAAGCTCAATGCAGAGACGGTTAGATCGCAGGTGAAGTTCAATGCAGAGACGGTTAGATCGCAGGTGAAGCTGAATGCAGTGATTGTTAGATCGCAGGTTAAGCTCAATGCAGAGACAGTTAGCTCGGTGCAAAGAAGTTTAGGTCACAGGTAAAGTTCAATGCAGAGACGGTTACATGGCAGGTGAGGTACAATGCAGAGGCGCTTATTTTGCAGGTGAAGCTCAATGCAGAGGCAGTTAGATCACAGGTGAAGCTGAATGCAGAGAAGGTTAGATCGAAGGTGAAGTTCAATGCAGAGACGGTTAGATCGCAGGTGAAGTTCAATGCAGAGACGGTTAGATCGCAGGTGAAGTTCAATGCAGAGACAGTTAGATCGCAGGTGAAGTTCAATGCAGAGACAGTTAGATCGCAGGTGAAGTTCAATGCAGAGACAGTTAGATCGCAGGTGAAGCTCAATGCAGAGACGGTTAGATCGCAGGTGAAGTTCAATGCAGTGACAGATTGCAGGTTAAGCTCAATGCAGAGACGGTTAGATCGCAGGTGAAGCTCAGTGCAGAGACTGTTAGATCGCACGTGAAGCTGAATGCAGAGGCGGTTAGATTGCAGGGGAAGCTCAATGCAGAGATGGTTAGATTGCAGGTGAAGCTCACTGCAGAGACGGTTAGATCGCAGGTGAAATTCAATGCAGAGACGGTTAGATCGCAGGTGAAGCTCAATGCAGAGACGGTTAGATCGCAGGTGAAGTTCAATGCAGAGACGGTTAGATCGCAGGTGAAGCTGAATGCAGTGACTGTTAGATCGCAGGTTAAGCTCAATGCAGAGACAGTTAGCTCGGTGCAAAGAAGTTTAGGTCACAGGTAAAGTTCAATGCAGAGACGGTTACATGGCAGGTGAGGTACAATGCAGAGGCGCTTATTTTGCAGGTGAAGCTCAATGCAGAGGCAGTTAGATCACAGGTGAGGCTGAATGCAGAGAAGGTTAGATCGAAGGTGAAGGTCAATGCAGAGACGGTTAGATCGCAGGTGAAGCTCAATGCAGAGACGGTTAGATCGCAGGTGTAGCTCAGTGCAGAGACGGTTAGATCGCAGGTGAAGTTCAATGCAGAGACGGTTAGATCGCAGGTGAAGTTCAATGCAGAGACAGTTAGATCGCGGGTGAAGTTCAATGCAGAGACAGTTAGATCGCAGGTGAAGTTCAATGCAGAGGCAGTTAGATCACAGGTGAGGCTGAATGCAGAGAAGGTTAGATCGAAGGTGAAGGTCAATGCAGAGACGGTTAGATCGCAGGTGAAGCTCAATGCAGAGACGGTTAGATCGCAGGTGTAGCTCAGTGCAGAGACGGTTAGATCGCAGGTGAAGTTCAATGCAGAGACGGTTAGATCGCAGGTGAAGTTCAATGCAGAGACAGTTAGATCGCGGGTGAAGTTCAATGCAGAGACAGTTAGATCGCAGGTGAAGTTCAATGCAGAGACAGTTAGATCGCAGGTGAAGCTCAATGCAGAGACTGTTAGATCGCAGGTGTAGCTCAGTGCAGAGACGGTTAGATCGCAGGTGAAGCTCAATGTAGAAACAGTTAGATCGCAGGTGAAGTTCATTGCAGAGACGGTTAGATCGCAGGTGAAGCTCAATGCAGAGGCGGTTAGATCGCAGGTGAAGCTCAATTCAGAGACGGTTAGATCGCAGGTGAAGTTCAATGCAGAGACGGTTAGATCGCAGGTGAATCTCAATGCAGGGACGGTTAGATCGCAGGTGAAGTTCAATGCAGAGACGGTTAGATCGCAGGTGAAGTTCAATGCAGAGACGGTTAGATCGAAGGTGAAGTTCAATGCAGAGACAGTTAGATCGCAGGTGAAGTTCAATGCATAGAGAGTTAGATCGCAGGTGAAGCTCAATGCAGAGACGGTTAGATCGCAGATGAAGTTCAATGCAGAGACAGATCGCAGGTTAAGCTCAATGCAGAGACGGTTAGATCGCAGGTGAAGCTCAATGCAGAGACGGTTAGATCGCAGGTGAAGCTCAATGCAAAGACGGTTAGATCGCAGGTGAAGCTCAATTCCGAGACGGTTAGATCGCAAGTAAATTTCAATGCAGAGACGGTTAGATCGCAGGTGAAGTTCAATGCAGAGACGGTTAGATCGCAGGTGAAGTTCATTGCAGAGTCGGTTAGATCGCAGGTGAAGCTCAATGCAGAGGCAGTTAGATCGCAGGTGAATCTCAATGCAGGGACGGTTAGATCGCAGGTGAATCTAAATGCAGATACGGTTACATCGCAGGTGAAGCTCAATGCAGAGACAGTTAGATCGCAGGTGAATCTCAATGCAGGGACGGTTAGATCGCTGGTGAAGCTCAATGCAGAGACGGTTAGATCGCAGGTGAAGTTCAATGCAGAGACGGTTAGATCGCAGGTGAAGCTGAATGCAGTGACTGTTAGATCGCAGGTTAAGCTCAATGCAGAGACAGTTAGCTCGGTGCAAAGAAGTTTAGGTCACAGGTAAAGTTCAATGCAGAGACGGTTACATGGCAGGTGAGGTACAATGCAGAGGCGCTTATTTTGCAGGTGAAGCTCAATGCAGAGGCAGTTAGATCGCAGGTGTAGCTCAGTGCAGAGACGGTTAGATCGCAGGTTAAGCTCAATGCAGAGACGGTTAGATCGCAGGTGAAGTTCAATGCAGAGACGGTTAGATCGCAGGTGAAGTTCAATGCAGAGACAGTTAGATCGCGGGTGAAGTTCAATGCAGAGACAGTTAGATCGCAGGTGAAGTTCAATGCAGAGACTGTTAGATCGCAGGTGTAGCTCAATGTAGAAACAGTTAGATCGCAGGTGAAGTTCATTGCAGAGACGGTTAGATCGCAGGTGAAGCTCAATGTAGAAACAGTTAGATCGCAGGTGAAGTTCATTGCAGAGACGGTTAGATCGCAGGTGAAGCTCAATGCAGAGGCGGTTAGATCGCAGGTGAAGCTCAATTCAGAGACGGTTAGATCGCAGGTGAAGTTCAATGCAGAGACGGTTAGATCGCAGGTGAATCTCAATGCAGGGACGGTTAGATCGCAGGTGAAGCTCAATTCAGAGACGGTAAGATCGCAGGTGAAGTTCAATGCAGAGACGGTTAGATCGCAGGTGAAGTTCAATGCAGAGACAGTTAGATCGCAGGTGAAGTTCAATGCATAGAGAGTTAGATCGCAGGTGAAGCTCAATGCAGAGACGGTTAGATCGCAGGTGAAGTTCAATGCAGAGACAGATCGCAGGTTAAGCTCAATGCAGAGATGGTTAGATCGCAGGTGAAGCTCAATGCAGAGACGGTTAGATCGCAGGTGAAGCTCAATGCAGAGACGGTTAGATCGCAGGTGAAGCTCAATTCCGAGACGGTTAGATCGCAAGTAAATTTCAATGCAGAGACGGTTAGATCGCAGGTGAAGTTCAATGCAGAGACGGTTAGATCGCAGGTGAAGTTCATTGCAGAGTCGGTTAGATCGCAGGTGAATCTCAATGCAGAGGCAGTTAGATCGCAGGTGAATCTAAATGCAGATACGGTTACATCGCAGGTGAAGCTCAATGCAGAGACAGTTAGATCGCAGGTGAATCTAAATGCAGATACGGTTACATCGCAGGTGAATCTCAATGCAGGGACGGTTAGATCGCAGGTGAAGCTCAATTCAGAGACGGTTAGATCGCAGGTGAAGTTCAATGCAGAGATGGTTAGATCGCAGGTAAAGCTCAATGCAGAGACGGTTAGATCCGGTGAAGCTCAATGCAGAGACGGTTAGATTGCAAGTAAAGCTCAATGCAGAGATGGGTGGAGCACAGGTGAAGCTCAATGTAGAAACAGTTAGATCGCAGGTGAAGCTCAATGCAGATACGGTCAGATCGCAGGTGAAGCTCAATGCAGAGACGGTTAGATCGCAGGTGAAGCTCATTGCAGAGACGGTTTGATCGCAGGTGAAGCTCAATGCAGAGACAGTTAGATCGCAGGTGAATCTCAATGCAGGGACGGTTAGATCGCAGGTGAAGCTCAATTCAGAGACGGTTAGATCGCAGGTGAAGTTCAATGCAGAGACGGTTAGATCCGGTGAAGCTCAATGCAGAGACGGTTAGATTGCAAGTAAAGCTCAATGCAGAGATGGGTGGAGCACAGGTGAAGCTCAATGTAGAAACAGTTAGATCGCAGGTGAAGCTCAATGCAGAGACGGTCAGATTGCAGGTGAAGCTCAATGCAGAGACGGTTTGATCGCAGGTTAAGCTCAATGCAGAGACGGTTAGATTACAAGTGAAGCTCAATGCAGAGACGCTTATATCACAAGTGATGTTCAATGCAGAGGCGGTTAGATCGCATTTGTATCTCACTGCAGATACGGTTACATCATCGCAGGTGAAGCTGAATGCAGAGGCGGTTAGATCACAGATGAAGCTCAATTCCGAGATGGTTTGGTCACGGGTGAAGTTCAATGCAGAGACTGTTAGCTCGCAGGTGACATTCGGTGCAAAGAAGGTGAGGTCACAGGTAAAGTTCAATGCAGAGACGGTTACATGGCAGGTGAGGTACAATGCAGAGACGCTTATTTTGCAGGTGAAGCTCAATGCAGAGACAGTTAGATCGCAGGTGAAGCTCAATGCAGAGACAGTTAGATCGCAGGTGAAGCTCAGTGCAGAGGCAGTTAGATCGCAGGTGAAGTTCAATGCAGACACAGTTAGATCGCAGGTGAAGCTCAATTCAGAGATGGTTAGATCGCAGGTGAAGCTGAATGCAGAGACGGTTAGATCGCAGGTGAAGTTCAATGCAGACACAGTTAGATCGCAGGTGAAGTTCAATGCAGACACAGTTAGATCGCAGGTGAAGCTCAATTCAGAGATGGTTAGATCGCAGGTGAAGCTGAATGCAGAGACGGTTAGATCGCAGGTGAAGCTCAATGCAGAGACGGTTAGATCGCAGGTTAAGCTCAAGCAGAGACTGTTAGATCGCAGGTGAAGTTCAATGCAGAGACGGTTAGATCGCAGGTGAAGTTCATTGCAGAGACGGTTAGATCGCAGGTGAAGCTCAATGCAGAGGCAGTTAGATCGCAGGTGAAGTTCAATGCATAGAGAGTTAGATCGCAGGTGAAGTTCAATGCATAGGGAGTTAGATCGCAGGTGAAGTTCAATGCTGAGAAGGTTAGATCGCAGGTGAAGCTCAATTCAGAGACGGTTAGATCGCAGGTGAAGTTCAATGCAGAGGCAGTTAGATCGCAGCTGAAGGTCAATGCAGAGGCGGTTAGATCGCAGGTGAAGCTCAATGCTGAGAAGGTTAGATCGCAGGTGAAGCTCAATTCAGAGACGGTTAGATCGCAGGTGACATTCAATGCAGAGGCAGTTCGAGCGCAGGTGAAGTTCAATGCAGAGACGGTTAGATCGCAGCTGAAGGTCAATGCAGAGACGGTTAGATCGCAGGTGAAGCTCACTGCAGAGGAGGTTAGATCGCAGGTAAAGCTTAATGCAGAGACGGCTACATCGCAAGTGAAGCTCAATGCACAGATGTTTAGTTCACAGGTGAGTCTCAATGCAGAGACGGTTAGATCAGGTGAAGCTCACTGCAGAGGAGATGAGATCGCAGGTGAAGCTCAATGCAGAGACGGTTAGATCGCAGGTGAAGATCAATGCAGAGACAGTTAGATTGCAGGTTAAACTCAATGCAATGAAGGTTAGATCGCTGGTGAGGCTCATTGCAGAGACAGTTAGGTCATAGGCAAAGCTCAATGCAGTGAAGGTTAGATCGCAGGTGAAGCTCAATGCAGAGATGGCTACATTGCAGGTGAAACTCAATGCCGTGAAAGCTTGAACGCAAGTGAAGCTCAATGCAGACACGGTTAGATCACAGGTGGAGCTCAATGCAGAGATGGTTTCCCGGGGTGAAGTTCACTGCAGACACGGTTAGATCGCAGCTGAAGTTCAGTGCAGAGAAGGTTAGATCGAAGGTGAAGGTCAATGCAGCGACGGTTAGATCGCAGGTGTAGCTCAGTGCAGAGACGGTTAGATCGCATGTTAAGCTCAATGTAGAGGAGAAAGTGAGGTCTGCAGATGCTGGAGATCAGAGATGGAAATGTGTTGCTGGAAAAGCGCAGCAGGTCAGGCAGCATCTAGGGAACAGGAGAATCGACGTTTCGGGCATTAGCCCTTCTTCAGGAATGAGGAAAGTTGGTCCAGCAGGCTAAGATAAAAGATAGGCAGGAAGGACTTGGGGGAGGGGCGTCGGAAATGTGATAGGTGGAAAGAGGTCAAGGTGAGGGTGATAGGTCAGACTGGGGTGGGGGCGGAGAGGTCGGGAAGAAGATTGCAGGTTAGGAAGGCGGTGCTGAATTTGATGGATTTGACTGAGACAGGCTGGGGGGAGGGGAAATGAGCTGGTGAAATCCGAGTTCATCCCTTGTGGTTGGAGGGTTCCTAGCCGGAAGATGAGGCGTTCTTCCTCCGACCGTCGTTTCGTTGTGGTCTGACGATGGAGGAGTCCAAAGACCTGCATATCCTTGGTGGAGTGGGAGGGGGAATTGAAATGTTGAGCTACAGGGTGGTTGGGTTGGTTGGTCCGGGTGTCCCAGAGGTGTTCCCTGAAACGCTCCGCAAGTAGGCGGCCCGTCTCCCCAATATAGAGGAGGCCACATCGGGTGCAAAGGATGCAATAGATGATTTGTGTGGAGGTACAGGTGAATCTGTGGCGGATATGGAAGTTTTCTTTGGGGCCTTGGAGGGAGGTGAGGGGGGAGGTGTGGGCGCAAGTCTTGCACCTCCTGCGGTTGCAGGGGAAGGTGCCGGGAGTGGAGGTTGGGTTGGTGGGGGGTGTGGATCTGACGAGGGAGCCACGGAGGGAGTGGTCTTTACGGAATGCTGATAGGGGAGGGGAGGGAAATATATCCTTGGTGGTGGGGTCCGTTTGGAGGTGGCGGAAATGGCGGCGGATGATGCGCTGTACATGGAGGTTAGTGGGGTGGTTGGTGAGGACCAGTGGGGTTCTGTCCTGGTGGCGGTTGGAGGGGCGGGGTTCAAGGGCGGAGGATCGGGAAGTGGAAGAGATGCGGTGGAGGGCATCGTCGACCATGTCGGGGGGGAAATTGCGGTCCTTGAAGAAGGAGGCCATCTGGGATGTGCGTTTTTGGAACTGGTCCTCCTGGGAGCAGATGCGGCGGAGTCGAAGGAATTGGGAGAATGGGATGGCGTTTTTACAGGGGGCAGGATGGGAGGAGGTGTAGTCCAGGTAGCTGTGGGAGTCGGTTGATTTGTAGTAGATGTCCGTGTTGATTCGGTCGCCTGAGATAGAAATAGAAAGGTCGAGGAAGGGGAGGGAGGAATCTGAGACTGTCCAGGTGAATTTGAGGTCGGGGTGGAAGGTGTTGGTGAAGTGGATGAACTGTTCAACCTCCTCGTGGGAGCACGAGGCGGCGCCGATACAGTCATCGATGTAGCGGAGGAAAAGGTGGGGTGTGGGGCCAGTGTAGTTGCGGAAGATGGATTGTTCCACATATCCTACGAAGAGGCAGGCATAGCTGGGGCCCATGCGGGTGCCCATGGCTACTCCTTTGGTTTGGAGGAAGTGGGAGGATTGGAAAGAGAAGTTGTTCAGGGTGAGGACCGGTTCAGTCAGTCGAAGGAGGGTGTCTGTGGAAGGGTACTGGTTGGTACGGCGGGAAAGAAAGAAGCGGAGGGCTTTGAGTCCTTCGTGATGGGGGATGGAGGTGTACAGGGACTGGATGTCCATGGTGAAAATAAGGCGTTGGGGACCGGGGAAGCGAAAATCATGGAGGAGGTGGAGGGCATGGGTGGTGTCCCGAACGTAGGTGGGGAGTTCTTGGGCTAAGGGGGACAGGACGGTGTCAAGGTATGTGGAGATGAGTTCGGTGGGGCAGGAGCAGGCGGAGACGATGGGTCGTCCGGGGCAGTCAGGTTTGTGGATTTTGGGCAGGAGGTAGAAACGGGCGGTGCGGGGTTGTGGGACTATGAGGTTGGAGGCGGTGGATGGGAGATCCCCCGAGGTGATGAGGTTATGGACGGTCTGGGAGATGATGGTTTGGTGGTGGGGGGTGGGGTCATGGTCAAGGGGGCAGTAGGAGGAGGTATCTGCGAGCTGGCGTTTGGCCTCAGCGGTGTAGAGGTCGGTGCGCCAAACTACTACTGCGCCTCCCTTGTCTGCTGGTTTGATAGTGAGGTTGGGGTTGCAACGGAGTGAGTAGAGGGCTGCGCGTTCCGAGGGTGAGAGGTTGGAGTGGGTGAGAGGGGTGGGGGAGTTCAGGTGGCGGTTAATATCGCGGCGGCAGTTGGCTATGCAGAGGTCGAGGGCAGGTAGGAGGCCAGCACGGGGTGTCCAGGTGGATGGGGTGTGTTGGAGGCGGGAGAAGGGGTCGTCAGAGGGTGGGCGGGAGTCTTGGTTAAAGAAGTAGGCGCGGAGGCGAAGGCTCAATGTAGAAACAGTTAGATCGCAGGTGAGGTTCAGTGCAGAGACTGTTAGTTCGCAGGTGAAGCTCAATGCAGAGGCGGTTAGATTGCAGGTGAAGCTCACTGCAGAGGAGGTTAGATTGCAGGTAAAGCTCAATGCAGAGACGGTTAGATCGCAGGTGAAATTAATGCAGAGACGGTTAGATCGCAGCTGAAGGTCAATGCAGAGACGGTTAGATTGCAGGTGAAGCTCTCTGCAGAGAAGGTTATATCGCAAGTAAAGCTCAATGCAGTGAAGGTTAGATTGCAGGTGAAGCTCAATGCAGATACGGTTAGATCGCAGGTGAAGCTCAATGCAGAGACGGTTAGATCGCAGGTAAAGCTCAATGCAGAGACGGTTAGATCGCTGGTGAAGCTCAATGCAGAAACAGTTAGATCGCAGGTGAGGTTCAGTGCAGAGACTGTTAGATCGCAAGTGAAACTCAATGCAGAGGCGGTTAGATTGCAGGTGAAGCTCACTGCAGAGGAGGTTAGTTCGCAGGTGAAGCTCAATTCAGAGACAGTTAGATCGGAGGTGGAGATCAATGCAGAGACGGTTAGATCTCAGGTAAAGCTCAATGCAGTGAAGGTTAAACTGCAGGTGAAGCTCAATGCAGAGACGGTTAGATTGCAGGTGAAGCTCAATGCAGAGACGGTTAGATTGCAGGTGAAGCTCAATGCAGAGATGGTTAGATTGCAGGTGAAGCTCAATGCAGAGACGGTTAGATCGCAGGTAAAGCTCAATGCAGAGACGGTTAGATCGCTGGTGAAGCTCAATGCAGAAACAGTTAGATCGCAGGTGAGGTTCAATGCAGAGACGGTTAGATTGCAGGTGAAGTTCAATGCAGAGATGGCTACATTGCAGGTGAAGCTCAATGCCGCGAGGGCTAGATCGCAGGTGAAGTTCAATGCAGATACGGTTAGATCGCAGGTGAAGTTCAATGCAGAGACGGTTAGATCGCAGGTGAAGCTCAATGCAGAGACGGTTAGATCGCAGGTGAAGCTCAATGCAGAGACGGTTAGATCGCAGGTGAAGCTCACTGCAGAGACGGTTAGATCGCAGGTGAAGTTCAATGCAGAGACGGTTAGATCGCAGGTGAAGTTCAATGCAGAGACGGTTAGATCGCAGGTGAAGTTCAATGCAGAGACGGTTAGATCGCAGGTGAAGTTCATTGCAGAGACGGTTAGATCGCAGGTGAAGTTCAATGCAGACACGGTTAGATCGCAGGTGAAGTTCAATGCAGAGACGGTTAGATCGCAGGTGAAGTTCATTGCAGAGACGGTTAGATCGCAGGTGAAGTTCAATGCAGAGACGGTTAGATCGCAGGTGAAGCTCAATTCAGAGACGGTTAGATCGCTGGTGAAGCTCAATGCAGAGACGGTTAGATCGCAGGTGAAGTTCAATGCAGAGACGGTTAGATCGCAGGTGAAGCTCAATTCAGAGACGGTTAGATCGCAGGTGAAGGTCAATGCAGAGACGGTTAGATCAGGTGAAACTCAATGCAGAGGCGGTTAGATCGCGGGTGAAGCTCAATGCAGAAACGGTTAGATCGCAGGTGAAGCTCAATGCAGAGACGGTTAGATCAGGTGAAACTCAATGCAGAGACGGTTAGATCGCAGGTGAAGCTCAATGCAGAAACGGTTAGATTGCAGGTGAAACTCAATGCAGAGGCGGTTAGATCGCGGGTGAAGCTCAATGCAGAAACGGTTAGATTGCAGGTGAAACTCAATGCAGAGACGGTTAGATCGCAGGTGAAGGTCAATGCAGAGACGGTTAGATCGCAGGTGAAGGTCAATGCAGAGACGGTTAGATCAGGGGAAACTCAATGCAGAGGCGGTTAGATCGCGGGTGAAGCTCAATGCAGAAACGGTTAGATCGCAGGTGAAACTCAATTGTAGAAACAGTTAGATCGCAGGTGAGGTTCAGTGCAGAGACTGTTAGATCGCAAGTGAAACTCAATGCAGAGGCGGTTAGATTGCAGGTGAAGCTCACTGCAGAGGAGGTTAGTTCGTAGGTGAAGCTCAATTCAGAGACAGTTAGATCGGAGGTGGAGATCAATGCAGAGACGGTTAGATCTCAGGTAAAGCTCAATGTAGTGAAGGTTAAACTGCAGGTGAAGCTCAATGCAGAGACGGTTAGATTGCAGGTGAAGCTCAATGCAGAGACGGTTAGATTGCAGGTGAAGCTCAATGCAGAGATGGTTAGATTGCAGGTGAAGCTCAATGCAGAGACGGTTAGATCGCTGGTGAAGCTCAATGCAGAAACAGTTAGATCGGAGGTGAAGATCAATGCAGAGACGGCTACATCGCAGGTGAAGCTCAATGCAGAGACGGTTAGATTGCAGGTGAAGCTCAATGCAGAGATGGCTACATTGCAGGTGAAGCTCAATGCCGCGAGGGCTAGATCGCAGGTGAAGATCATTGCAGAGACTGTTAGATTTCAGGTTAAGCTCAATGCAGTGAAGGTTAAACTGCAGGTGAAGCTCAATGCCTGGACGGTTTGATCGCAGCTGAAGGTCAATGCAGAGACGGTTAGATCAGGTGAAACTCAGTGCAGAGACTGTTAGATCGCAGGTGTAGCTCAATTGTAGAAACAGTTAATCGCAGGTGAGGTTCAGTGCAGAGACTGTTAGATTGCAGGTGAAGCTCAATTCAGAGGCGGTTAGATTGCAGGTGAAGCTCTCTGCAGAGAAGGTTATATCGCAGGTAAAGCTCAATGCAGTGAAGGTTAGATCACAGGTGAAGCTCACTGCAGAGGCGGTTAGATTACAGGTGAATCTCTCTGTAGAGAAGGTTATATCGCAGGTGGAGCTCAATGCAGAGACGGTTGAATCGCAGGTGAAGCTCAATGCAGAGATGGTTAGATCGCAGGTTAGGATCAATGCACTGAAGGTTAGATCGCAGGTGAGGCTCTTTGCAGAGACAGTTAGGTCATAGGTAAAGCTCAATGCAGTGAAGGTTAGATCACAGGTGAAGCTCAATGCAGAGACGGCTACATCGCAAGTGAAGCTCAATGCAGAAACAGTTAGATCGGAGGTGAAGATCATTGCAGAGACGGTTAGATCGCAGGTTAAGCTCAATGCAGAGACGCTTGTATCACAATTGATGTTCAATGCAGAGACGGTTAGATCGCAGGTGAAGCTCAATGCAGAGGCGGTTAGATCACAGGTGAAGCTCAATGCAGAGACGGTTAGATCACAGGTGAAGCTCAATTCCGAGATGGTTCGGTCACAGGTGAAGTTCAATGCAGAGACTGTTAGCTCGCAGGTGACATTCGGTGCAAAGAAGGTTAGGTCACAGGTAAAGTTCAATACAGAGACGGCTACATGGCAGGTGAGGTTCAATGCAGAGGCGCTTATTTTGCAGGTGAAGCTCAATGCAGAGGCAGTTAGATCGCAGGTGAAGTTCAATGCAGAGACAATTAGATCGCAGGTAAAGCTCAATGCAGAGATGGTTAGATCGCAGGTAAAGCTCAATGCAGAGAAGGTTAGATTGCTGGTGAAGTGTATGGTGACGCAATTTGGCTGAAAGAACAAAGATACCACAATAAAATAAAGACCTGTACCCTAAAGGAGGTGCAGGAGCAGAGGGAGCTGGCTATGTATGTTCACCGATCAGTACAAATGGCAGAATAGATGGAGAGAGCCGTTAATAAAGCATTCAGTATCCTTGGCTTTATTAATAGGGGCACAGCGTACGAGGAGAAGGACACTCGTTAGACCTCAGCGGGAGCATTGTGTGTGTAGATTAGATTAGATTAGATTAGATTAGATTAGATTACTTACAGTGTGGAAACAGGCCCTTCGGCCCAACAAGTCCACACCGCCCCGCCGAAGCGCAACCCACCCATATCCCTACATTTACCCCTTACCTAACACTACGGGCAATTTAGCATGGCCAATTCACCTGACCTGCACATCTTTGGACTGTGGGAGGAAACTGGAGCACCCGGAGGAAACCCACACAGACACGGGGAGAACGTGCAAACTCCACACAGTCAGTCGCCTGAGGTGGGAATTGAACCCGGGTCTCTGGCGCTGTGAGGCAGCAGTGCTAACCACTGTGCCGCCGTGCCGCCCACAATGTGGTGCCCACAATGTATGTCGTGGTGCCACTTGATAAGACAGATGTGAATGCGTTGGAGAGATTGCAGATGTGATTTACAAGAATGGTTCCAGGAATGAGAAACTTCAGTGATGAGGATAGACCGAAGAAGTTGGGACTTCTTGGAGACAACAAGGCTAAGTGGAAGAGAGACAGAGAAGGAGGGATTTAGCAGGATATTGCTGGGTATGGGAGGTCTGCGTTATAACGAAAGCCTGAATAGGCTGGGACTTCTTTTAGTGGAGCGCAGGAGGGTGACCTGACAGAAGTTTATGAAATACGAGATGGAGTTGATGGTAGTTGTCCTTTTCCCAAGATGGGGAATTTCAAGACAAGGGTCACATTTTTAAGATGAGAGGAGGGAGGTTTGAAAAAGGCATGAGGTAAATTTTTTACACAGAGGGTGGTTGGCGAGGAATGAACTTCCTGAGAAAGTGCTGGATGCTGGTACAATTACAATGTTTCAAAGACATTTGGATGGATAGATGAATAGGAAAGGTCTGGAGGGATCTGGGCCAGGAGCAGGCAGGTGGAACTAGTTTAGTTTGGGATTATGTTCGGCCTGGACTGGTTGGACTGAAGGGTCTGTTTCCATGCTGTAGGAATCTCTGACTGTATCCGGGAAGGAGAGCGTGAGATACTAGGAGTGGTGGAGAGAGATAGAGGGAGAGGTAAAGAGAAACAGGAAGGTAGAGAAATTGAGAAAGAAAGACAGAAAGAGAGGGAAGTGGAGAGCGAAATAGAGGGAAAGGCAGAGAGAGAAAGAGAATTAGAGGGAGAGAAGAGGTAGAGAGACAGAGAGGTACAGGCACAGAGAGGTAGAGAGATGGAGAGATTTAGGGAGGAATTAAATAGAGAAGGGCCCAGGAATTGGAGCCATGATCACCAATCATAGAATGTTTCAGATTGGGCTTTGGGGATGAGGGAGGGTTGTTGGGGAGAGGTGTGGGTCTTGGGGAGAGTTTTGGGGGTGGATGGAGAGTTTGGAAGAGGTGAAACCATAGAAAATTTGAAAACAAGATGAGAATTTTAAACCCAGGACTCTGCTTAACCAATGGATAAAGGATGTCAGTGAGCACGGTGGGGTGGGGTGCGACTGGGTGAATGGGATTTGGTGATGGGAGTGAGTTCAGATACAGGGCAGAGGAGGTTTCAAAGAATTGTAGTTGATTTGGCCGAGGGGTATGTTTGGAAAGTCACTGACAGCAGTGTTTTCAGACATGTCCTTAGCTCAGTGATGGAGTGGATCTGCAATTCTCCTGCAGGATATCTGGAACAGGGAATCTTAGTGACGGACCGCTGGCAGATTGCTGCGAGGTATGCTCGGAGCCATGGCTTCAAGTTGGACGTGCTCTCCTTGCTGCCTACAGAGCTCCTGTACCTTCAGTTCGGTGTTCACTGTCCTGCTGTCCGACTCAATCGGCTGCTCCCGGTCCGCTGTCTCCTGGAGTTCCTGCAGCGTCTGGAGACCCGAGTGTTCTACCCCAACACCTACCGGGTGCTCCGTACCTCCGCCATCCTGGTGGCCAGCATTCACTGGAATGCCTGTGCCTATTTTGCCTTATCTAGACACATTGGCTTTGGGCAAGACCCTTGGGTATACCCCAATATTTCAGATCCCGACAATGCCCGCTTGAGGCACCAGTACCTTTACAGTTTCTACTTCTCCACCTTGATCCTGAGCACCATAGGGAACATCCCGAAGCCTGTACGGGAGGAAGAGTTCCTCTTTGTGATGGTGGATTTCCTCATCGCTGTGCTGGTCTTTGCGAGCATCGTGGGAAACATGGAGTCAATCATCTCCAATCTGGACAAGGCAGCTCGCAGTGTCTTCCCCGATCACCAGCTGATCAGGGATTACCTCCGATCCCAGCGGGTCAACCCGGAGCTGCAGCAGCGAGTGACCGAATGGTCCCAGCACCTGCATCTCTACAAGAAGGTAACCAATGAGAGGCAGATCCTGCAGCTGCTCCCGGACAAGCTGCAGGCTGAGGTCACGGCTTGTGTCCACCTCCAGACCCTCAGGAAGGTCCAGCTTTTCCAATCCTGTGATCAGCGTGTGCTGCACCAGCTGGTGATAAGACTGCAGCCTCAGGTCTTCAGCCCCGGAGACTATGTGTGCCGTAAGGGTGACATAGGTAGGGCCATGTACATCGTGCAAGATGGGCGGCTCGCAGTGGTCACTGACGATGGACTGACACAACTCGCTGTCCTCGAGGCTGGGAACTATTTTGGAGAAATCAGCATCCTCAACATTGCAGGTAAGACTCTGCAGAGCCCTAGTGCTCGTTCCTATTCAGTCCCCTGCCTCCTAGAGCCAGCAGATCCCATTTTCAATTCCCACTCGAAGGACTGAATATCATAGTGTCATAAAGAAGGAGGCCATTTGGCCCAATGTGCCTGTGTTAGCTCCTAGAAAGTGTAATCCAGTTATTCCCAATCCCTCTGTAAAATGTTTCCTTTTTGAATATTTATTCAATTTCCTTTTGAAAAGTTTCCTGATATTTGAGGCAACACATTCCACGCCAGAAACACTCATTGTGCCAAAACACTCTCCTGAACTCCAAAAAGTTATTTTGTCACGAGAACAGAAGTGCATAAGAAACAGGAGTAGGCCATTCAGCCCCTCAAGCCTACCCTGCCATTCTATAAGGCTGGCTGATCTGCCCCAGACCTCAATACCCTTTTTTTGTGCCAGCCCCTCAACCCCTCAATATTTCCAGGGATGTAGCCTCCACAACTCTTTGGAGCAGAAAATTTCAAACATTCACTGCCTCTTCACTACCCTGCACTTCTGGTCTCTGATATATTTTTGATTTTTAAAACTTCCTGCAGTTGAACCCTGCACTGTGCCTGCACTATCACTAATTGGTTTCAAGCTCGATCTACAATCCTAGTTTTCTGGTTCACCAGGGCACTGGTCCCAGCTTGGTTCAACTGAAGCCCATCCCAGTTGAACAGCTCTTTCTTTCCCCAATACTGATGCCATATCAATTGTAACCCATTTCTTCTGGGCCAATCTTTGAGCCACTCATCGAGCTGTCTAATCGTACTTACCCCACACCAATTTGCTTGTGGCTCAAGTGATAACCTGGAACTGATTACCCCTGCGGTTGTGCTTCTTTAATGTAGCCCCACACTGCTCGTAATCCCTCAGCAGAAACTCTTAGATTAGATTAGATTAGATTCAGTGTGGAAACAGGCCCTTCGGCCCAACCAGTCCATACCAACCCACCGAAGCGCAACCCGCCCAGACCCATTCCCCTACTTTTACCCCTTCACCTAACACCACGGGCAATTTAGCATGGCCAAATCACCTAACCTACACATTTTTTGGATTGTGGGATGAAACCGGAGCACCCGGAGGAAACCCACGCAGACACAGGGAGAATGTGCAAACTCCACACAGAGAGTTGCCTGAGGCGGGAATTGAATCCGGGTCTCAGGCACTGCTTCATTGGTACTACCTCTGGGACTAATACCTACAAGGGCCACAACAACTGGACCATTCTCCTCCCATTCCAATTTCCTCTCCTACCCAGAAGAAGATGCCCTGAACCTTGGCATTGATCAGCATACAGTCTCAACACTTTCTGTCTTTGCTGCAGAGAGTGGTATCTATTTGACTAACTATTCCCCTATGACGTTGACATTTGTTGTTTCATTCCCCAATTGAATGGTGCTATGGACCATGCTGCTGTGGTCAGTTTGCTCATCCAAGTTTTCAGTTTCCGAACCTACCACGGAAATGAGAGCACAAAAACTATACCAACACTCAGAGTACAGTGCTGAGGGAGTGCTGCACTGTCGGAGGGTCAGTGCTGAGGGAGTGCTGCACTGTCGGAGGGTCAGTGCTGAGGGAGTGCTGCACTGTCGGAGGGTCAGTGCTGAGGGAGTGCTGCACTGTCGGAGGGTCAGTGCTGAGGGAGTGCTGCACTGTCGGAGGGTCAGTGCTGAGGGAGTGCTGCACTGTCGGACGGTCAGTGCTGAGGGAGTGCCGCACTGTCGGAGGGTCAGTGCTCAGGGAGTGCTGCACTGTCGGAGGATCAGTGCTGAGGGAGTGCTGCACTGTCGGAGGGTCAGTGCTGAGGGAGTGCTGCACTGTTGGACGGTCAGTGCTGAGGGAGCGCCGCACTGTCGGAGGGTCAGTGCTGAGGGAGTATAGAGCCTTGCCTGAGCATTATAGTGGTTTGGTCACAGCCCAGATGCAGCTTTTCATTTTTTGCAAGTTTTCTGTCTTTGAATCTCAAGGGAGTAAATCTGGAAACCGGAGAACTGCGAACATTCAGAGTGTTGGATATTCGGATCTCTTCGCCCTGGGGAAGGATGATCTGACTGAGGTGCTGCTGGATTTCCCCGAGGCTAAGGAGATGCTGGAGGTGAAAGGTCGGGAGATGCTGCTCAGGATGGGACTGCTGGATGAAGCTATCGCACCAAGTGAAGTGGAGAATGGGAGAGTGGTGACGAAGGTGGGGCCGATGGAAAATTCTCTCGACTTGTTACAAACCAGAATGGCTCGCCTAATGGCAGAACTTGAGTCCAGTTTCCAAAAGGTCAGCTTTCGACTTGACTGCCTTGAAAGTTTGCTGGAGGTTGATGAGGGTGTGGAGAGTGAAGGGAATGTCAGGATCCCAGGTTCGTCCAGAATCAAACTGAATAATCCAGGATTATTCCAGGATGTAGGGCCAGACAAGTCTCAACCAGATTCACCCCACGCAGCTCAAGGACTGAGCTGAAGTCGGCGGATGCTGAATTCTGAAACAAAACAGAAACTGCTGGAGAAACACAGAAAAAGAGTAACAATTCAAATCCAGTGACACTTCCAAAACGTAAACTTTGTTTCCCTCTCCACCTGCTGCCAGACCTGCTGAGTTTCTCCAGCAATTTCTGTTTTTGTTACAAATCCCTACAGCTAGTTCAAAGATCAGGCCAAGGCTCCAGCTAAAGTTCAATCCTGTATGCAGAGCCGTTTCATTCCCAGCTCATTTCCTCGGCCTAGGCCCAGGCCCAGACCCATTCCCATTTCTTCCCAAGTGCTCAGCTCCAACATCCAGGACGAAGGGCCAAGACCCAGCTCAGCCCCAAACCCAGGCATAGGCCCAACGCAGACCATTTGGCCCACCAAGCCTGTACTGTTTTCAATACAATTGTAGCCAGTCCTCTCTCTCAATACTATGTTTGGTTAGAAAAGAAAATGCTTGAGAACTAAACACAACTAATTAGGTTGGTCGCACATAGATATTGAAAACATTGAAAGATAAATATTTATGTGCGAATTAACTGTTACTATAGCCAGAAGGAAATGTCAGATCTTAACTTTGAGTCTGGAAGGCAGCCTCAGAGAGGACATGGAGATGAGACACATTATCAATTAAATATGAACAATAATAATGTGTAAACAATAGTTTAATCACTGAAATAGAGCCTTGATGTCACACCAAGATATGAAAGTAATGTTAATTGTGGAAGGACTAATCGAACTGTCTGAGTGTTAAGAGATAGTAAAAATACTGATCCCATGAATGTGGCATTTGACACAAGGAGAAGACAACACTCATAAAGACAGAGAATTGAAACACCTTTACTGATAAAACCTTGAACAAAGGATTAATCTCAGAATGAAAGAATAAGGGAGTGGTGAAGGGAATTTTCATGTAAAGAGCATAAAACATGATAAATAAAGTGATCATCTGAAAGCTCACAAATTTGTCGTGGAACCTTGACTGAAAAAGCAGATAAAGAGGGAGAATGTTGGAAGCTTCAGCAACACATGTAGATGGGACAACCCGTACCAGAGGGTTAACACTCACGTTGACAAAGCTGCATGGGGAGGGGGAGGGGGAGGAATCACAACAACATAAACATAAAACCCTTTCATTGAAATTTCACAAAAACTCTCCAATAACATTTCTCAAAGGGTATTTTCTCACTCTGGAAGGAGATATCTTACTCACTCAGGCCTTTTAGATGGAAAAATACTTCACATGTTGAGATTTTTTTTGACATTCTGTGTAGTCATAAATATCATCAAACTGATTCTATTGGATTTGTTGTTGCAGCTGTCGGCACAACCATTTACTCATCCACTTAAAATGCATTCCTTCTTAATTTCTGTCCATAAAATTGTAAAATTGGTAACTTGTCTCATTTAAGCTTTTTGTTACAGGGCAGAAGCAGCCATTCAGCCCATTCAGCCCATCATGCCTGTACCTAGAACAGTACAGCACAGAACAGGCCCTTCAGCCCACGATGTTGTGCCGACCACTGATCCTCATGTATGCACCCTCAAATTTCTGAGACCATATGCATGTCCAGCAGTCTCTTAAATGTCCCCAATGACCTTGCTTCCACAACTGCTGCTGGCAACGCATTCCATGCTCTCACAACTCTCTGTGGAAAGAACCCGCCTCTGACATCCCCTCTATACTTTCCTCCAACCAGCTTAAAAGTATGACCCCTCGTGTTAGTCATTTCTGCCCTGGGAAATAGTCTCTGACTATCGACTCTATCTATGCCTCTCAATATCTTGTATATCTCAATTAGGTCCCCTCTCCTCCTCCTTTTCTCTAATGAAAAATGTCCGAGCTCAGTCAACCTCTCTTCATAGGATAAGCCCTCCAGTCCAGGCAGCATCCTGGTAAACCTCCTCTGAACCCTCTCCAAAGCATCCACATCTTTCCTATAATAGGGTGACCAGAACTGGATGCAGTATTCCAAGTGCGGTCTAACCAAAGTTTTATAGAGCTGCAACAAAATCTCACGACTCTTAAACTCAATCCCCCTGTTAATGAAAGCCAAAACATCATATGCTTTCTTAACAACCCTGTCCACTTGGGTGGCCATTTTAAGGCATCTATGTACCTGCACACCAAGATCCCTCTGTTCCTCCACACTGCCAAGAATCCTATCCTTAATCCTGTACTCAGCTTTCAAATTCAACCTTCCAAAATGCATCACCTCGCATTTATCCAGGTTGAACTCCATCTGCCACCTCTCAGCCCATCTCTGCATCCTGTCAATGTCCCGCTGCAGCCTACAACAGCCCTCTATACTGTTAATGACACCTCCAACCTTTGTGTTGTCTGCAAACCTGCTGACCCATCCTTCAATCCCCTCATCCAAGTCATTAATAAAAATTACAAACAGTAGAGGCCCAAGGACAGAGCCCTGTGGAACACCACTCACCACAGACTTCCAGGCAGAATATTTTCCTTCTACTACCACAAGCTGTCTTCTGTTGGCCAGCCAATTCTGTATCCAGACAGCTAAGTTCCCCTGTATTCCATTCCTCCTGACCTTCTGAATGAGCCTACCATAGGGAACCTTATCAAATGCCTTGCTGAAGTCCAGGTACACCACATCCACAGCTCGACCCTCATCAACTTTTCTAGTCACATCCTCAAAGAACTTGATAAGGTTTGTAAGGCATGACCTGCCCCTCACACAGCCGTGTTGACTGCATTTAACCTGTTCTTCAAACGAGCATCAGTCCCTACTGACATTGCCCTGCGTTTTCCCCATATCCCTGTGCACTATTTCTATCCCAAATAACCGTCCAGTGCCCCTCTTTACTGCCTCAGTTGAACCTGTACTGCCACATTTGGAGAAGTGATGGCCTATTGATATTATCGTTAGATTGTTAACCCAGGGACCCAGGTAAAGTTTGGGGATCCAGGTACAAATCCCACCACAGCAGATGATAGAATTTGAACTCAACAAAGAATCTGAATTAAGAGTCTAAAGATAATCATGAATCCATTGTTGATTATCAGGAAAAACTCATCTGGTTCACTAATGTTGCTGAGGGAAAAAAGCTGCCATCCTTGGTCTGGCCTCCATGTGACTCCAGATCCACAGGGACATGGTTGACTCTTACCTGCCCTCTGGGCAATAAATGCTGGTGACACCCTCATCCTGTGATTGAATGAATAAAAAACAGTTCAAGGCACTGCATTCCAGAACCTAACACCTCACTGTGTGAAAAAGGTTTTTTTCTCACATCACCTTTGCTTCTTTTGAAGATAAGACTGTCAGACCATCAGACATAGGAGCAGAAATTAGGCCATTCAGCCCATCAAGTCGGCTCCACCATTCAATCATGCCTGATAAGTTTCTCTTTCCCGCTTTCTCCCTGTAACCCTTGATCCCTTTGATACCCAAGAACCTATCTATCTCAGTCTTAAGTACACTCAATGACCTGGCCTCCACAGCCTTCTGTGGCAATGAGTTCCACAGGTTCACCACTCTATGGCTGAAGAAGTTTCTTCCTATCTCTGTTCTAAAGGGTCTTCCCTTACTCTAAGGCTACGCCCTCGGGTCCTAGTCTCTCCTACCGATGGAAATATCTTCCCAACATCCACTCTGTCCAGGCCATTCAGTATTCTGTAAGTTTCAATGAGATCCCCCCCTCATCCTTCTAAACTCCATCAAGTACAGATCCAGAGTCCGCAAATGTTCCTTATATGTTAAGCTTTTCATTCCTGGGGCCATTCTCGTGAACCTCCTCTGAACACGCTCCAGGGCCAGTACATCGTTCCTGTGCACAATACTCCAAATGTGGTCTGACCAGAGCCTTATAGAGCCTCAGGAGTACATCCTTGCTTTTATATTCAAGTCCTCTCAAAATAAATGCCAACATTGCATTTGCCTTCTTATGTAATGACTCAGAGTCGAGAGTGTGGCGCTGGAAAAGCCCAGCATCTGAGCAGCAGGAGAATTGACCTTTCTGGAATAAGCCCTTCATCAGGAATGAAATGTCAATTCTCCTGCTTCTCCAATGCTGCCTATCTGCTGTGCTTTTCCAGCACCACACTCTTACCTCTGATCTCCAGCATCTGCAGTCCTCACTTTCTCTTAACTACTGACTCAACCTGCAAGTTTACCTTGAGAGAATCCTGGTCTAGAACTCCTAACGTTCTTTGCACTTCAGACTTCTGAATTTTCTCCCCATTGAGAAAATAGTTCATGCCTCTATTCTTCTGACCAAAGTGCATGACTTCACATTTTCCCACATTGTACTTGTCACAAAACTAGTCCCTTTTTAAAAACTGTTCCTTGGCTCAAGGAGACTCTGTCCTTGATTTTTGTCAGAGGGGCAATAAACCCGGCCGGGCTCCAATCAGTCTGGTTTTGTACAGAGATGAAAAGGATTTTGAGAGGCCTTTTGTTTATATGTAAACAGGTGACACCTCAGGTCAAAGTGGTCATGTTTTAGAAGTGATCTGTATAATGAAAGGGAAGTGGTCAGTTCTCTAACAGAGCTGAGCAGTTTAGTTCAGTCCTGAACTGGTGGGAGTTCAGCTGTGTGGAAATTTTCTCTGTCTCTTTCTGCCCTTCAACTTCAACCTGTCAGCATGTGTTCCATTTATACTGGGTTTTAAAGAGAGTTTGTTTATTGAGACTGTTGTGTAAGTTCGGAACAGCATAATTAAGTCTAGTTTGGATAGATTGAGTTCTGTTGGGGTTATTTATTCTGTTCTTTGTGTTTCATTGTGTAATTTTGTGAATAGATTTTTGTCTGTTTAAAGCCTAGTAGTCAACCTCGCTAACATAATCCGGGTAATTTTCACTGTACACTTACCGAAACAAATTGCAAAGTTATGATCTGGGCTGCCTGCTTAGGAATGTTTTGAGTGATCTAGCCTAGTCCATAACATACTCCATCTGCCACTTTGACCACTCTCCTAACCTGTCCAAGTCCTTCTGCAGCCCCCCCCCTCCCCCACCTCCTCAATGCTATCTGTCCCTCTACCGCTCTTTGAATCATCTGCAAACTTACCCAGAATGTCCTCAGTTCCTTCATCTAGAGCATTAATGTATAAGGTGAAAAGTTAAAAAAGAAATTATATAAACCAGGAGATTTAGAGTCTTCTCAGTTTAGGGCACTGAGAAGACTCTAAAACAAACGAGAAAAAAAAGAAAAGAAAGAAAACGTAAAGTGAAAAGTTGTGGTCTGAACACTGAGCCTTGTGGAACACCACTTGTCACCGGCTGCCATCCTGAGAAGGGCCCTTTAATCCCCACTCTCTGCTTCCTGCCAGACTGCCAAGCTTCTATCCATGCTAAGATCTTACCTATCACACCATAGGCCCAGATCTTACTCAGTAATGTCCTGTACGGCCCCTTGTCAAAGGCCTCTTGAAGTCCAGGTCGTTAACATCCATTGGTTCTCCTGGATCTAACCTGCTCATTATCTCTCAGAGAATTCTAGCAGATGTGTCAGGCGTGACCTCCCCTTGTTGAAACCTTGCTGACTTTACCGTACACTTCCAAGCATTCAGAAATCTCATCCTTCACAATGGATTTGAGGATCTTACCCACAACCAAGGTTAGGCTAATCGGTCTGGAATTATAAATCTCTTGAAATCTGTGCCTTTTACAAGCCTGAACAGTGTTTTCTCCAGCTACTCTGTCCAGCCCATTCGTCATTTTAAAAATCTCTGTCAAATCTCCTCTCAGCCGCGTTCTCTCAGAGGAGCTCACTCCCAACTCCTTCAATCTCGCTCCATCACTGAAGTTTCTCATCCCTGGAACTGTTCTTGTAACTTGTCTCTGCACCCTCTCCAATGAATTCACATCTTCCCTGTAATCTGGGGCCTACACCTGGACACACTCCACCAGCTGAGGTCGAACAGGGGGCTTGCACAAGTTCACTATCACCTCCTCGCTCGTGTACTCTATTTCCCTATTAATAAAGCCAAGGACACTGCCTGCTGTATTAGTCGTGCTCTCCAGCTGTCCTGCTGCCTTCAGTGATCTGTGTATATATACACCCAGCTCTCTCTGCTCCTAAATCCCCTTTAGAATTGTACTCCCTATTTTATATTGTCTTTCAATGTTCTTCCAACCAAAGTGCATCACCTCACACTCCACTGTATTGACCCTCATCTATTACCTCTCCACCCACTGCACCAACTTGTCGATGTCCTTTTGGAAGTTCCATATTGTCCTCCTCATAGATTACAATCCTTAATGTCATCTGCAAACTTTGAAATTGTTCCCTGCACAGCAAGATCCCAATCATTAATAAATATCAGAAAAAGCAAGGGTCCCAATACTGACTCCTGGGGAACTCCATCACAAAAACTTGCTTCCTACCTGAACAATATCCATTGACCTATTCATTCCTGTCACTCAGCCAATTTTGTATCCATGTTGCTCCTCTCCTTATATTACTGTGACCTATAACTCTCCTCACAAGCCTGTTGTGTGGCACTACATCAGGCACCTTCTGGAGATCCATGTACATCGGATCGACAGTGTTACTCTCACTGAGCATTTCGGTTATTTCTTCAAAAAAAAACTCCAACAAGTTAAACACAGTTTCCCCTTCAGAAATCCACGCTGACTCTCCAAATCCCCACACCCTCTTCCCCGCAAGCACCCCTTCCTCGTTAGCTTCTGCAAACAGGTGACAGGATGACCATTGTCCACTCCTGGCACTGCCAGCCCAAACCTGCCCACACTGTGGGCTGGTGGCCACACATGCCCATGACTGCAGCAGACCTCTCCCCCCCTCATCTTCCCACCTCCTTGCCCCCTCCCTCCACCCAGGACCGGTCCCTATGGGGACAGTGGGCTGATTGTGACCTAATCCCTGGAACACAGACATTATCCCCCGTGCAATGTCACCCCCAATAGGACACTGACCGTCAGCAAAGCCAGGGACTGGTGTGGAAGGATGCCCCAACTTTCTGAGCCGAGCAGCCCCCCACCCCCAACTGATAGGTGACCCCACAGACCACACTGTGGAAACTCGCCTGTGACACTCAGTCACATTGCTGACTGCAGATGCCACGTCATAGAATCATACCATTATACAGGACTGAGAGGCCCTTGGGCCCGTTGAGTCGGTGCTACCAAAAATATATTTCTACCACATTAATCCCACTTTCCCACACCAGGTCCATTGCCTTGACTGTTATGATATTTCAGGTGCTCAACCAAGTACTTTTTAAAGGTTTCTCACCTGAACTACCCTCCCAGGCTGTGCATTCCAGACTGCATGAAAAATGTTTTCCTTAAATCCCCTCCAAACCACCTGCCTTTCACTTTAAAATTATGCCCATTTGTTATTTACCTTTTGACTCAGGGGAACAGTTGCTTTCCATCCATCCTGTCCATGCCCCTCAGGATCTTATACACCTCTATCAGGTCCCCCCTCAGTCTTCACTGCTCTGAAGAAAACAGTCCAAGCTTATCCAGTCTCTCTTCATTGTTAAACTGCTCCATCCCAAGTAGCATCCTGGTGAATCTCCTTTGGACTCCCTCCCATGCAAATCCAACATAACCTCCTGACTCTTATAATTGATGCCTCATCTGATAAAGATTAGATTCCCTACAGTGTTGGAACATGCCTTTCAGCCCAACAAATCCACTCTGACCCTCCAAACAGTAACCCATTCCCCTACCCTATATTTACTCCTGACTAATGCACCTAACACTATGGGCAATTCCCCAAACCTGCACATCTTTGGACTGTGGAAGGAAACCAGAGCACCCAAAGAAAACCTGCACAGAGATGGGGAGAATGTGCAAACTTCACACAGACAGTCGCCCAAGGCTGGAATTGAACCGAGGACCCTGGTGCTGCGGGGCAGCAATGCTAACCACTGAGCCACCGTGCTGCATGGCAAGTGTCTGAAATGGCCTTTGTAACTACTCCATTATCCTGTAGTGCCACCTTCAGGAATCTGTGGATAAACACCCCAAGATCCCTCTGAGCTTCCTAGTGTCCTGCCATTCATTGAGTACTCCCTTGTCTTGTTCCTTCTTCCAAAGTGTATCACCTCACACTTCAGGTTTAATTCCATCTGCCCATCTGACCAATCCATTTATATCATCCTGTCAACTACCCGACTAATTTTTGTGTCATCTGCAAGCTTTTTTTATCATTGCCCCATATTCTCATCTACATCATTTATAAACATCACAAATAATAAGGGACCCAGCGTGATCACTGTGCACCACTGAACACCAGGCTCCAGTCACACAAACAGCCTTCTACCACCCCCCTCTGTCTCCTGTCTGTAAGTCAACTTTTGATCAAATTTGCCAAGTTACCCTGGATCCCATAGGATTTTACCTTTTTCATCCATTTCCTACGTGAGCCTTGTCAAAGGTTTTCCTGAAATCCATATGGACTACATAAACTTCACTACTCACGTATAGGACATGGCCATCGCTGACTGGACCCAGTATTTATTGCTCATCCTTCATGGTCCGTGAGAAGGTCAGGGTGAGCTGCCTTCTTGAATCGCTGCATCTATGTGCTGTAGGTAGAGCCACAATATCCTTAGGGAGGGAATTCCAGGATTTTGACCCAGTGACACTGAAGGAATAGTGACATATTTTCAAGTCAGGATGGGAAGTGGCTTGGAGAGGAACTTGCAGGGGGTGGTGTTCCCATGTATCTGTTGTCCTTGTCCTGGATGGTGTCAAACTTCTCGAGTGTTGTTGGAGCTGCCCCCATCTGGGCAAGTGGGGAATATTCCATCACACTCCTGACTTGTGCCTTGTAGTTGATGGATAAATTTAGGGAAAAACAAGGACTGCAGATGCTGGAAACCAGATTCTAGATTAGAGTGGTGCTAGAAAAGCACAGCAGGTCAGACAGCATCCGAGCAGCAGGAAAATTGACGTTTCAGGCAAAAGCCCTTCATCAGGAATAGAGCGGGAATAAATGCAGGGTCCAGTCAGCGATGGCCATGTCCTATAAGTGAGTAGTGAAGCTGATGTAGCCCATATTCCTCTATTCCTGATGAAGGGCTTTTGCCTGAAACGTCGATTTTCCTGCTCCTCAGATGCTGCCTGAACTGCTGTGCTTTTCCAGCACCACTCTAATCTAGAAATAAATTTAGGGAGTCAGGAGATGAGTTACTCACTGCAGATTTCCCAGCCTCTGACCTGCTCTTGTAGCCAGTGTGTTTATGTGGTGAGTCCAGTTGAGTTTGTGATCCATAATAACTCCTAGGGTTTAGATAGTGGGGATTCAGTGAATGTCAAGGAGCGATGATTACCATAGGAACTAGGAGCAAGACAAGACCATTCGGCCCTTTAAACCTACCTCACCATAGATCATAGAACAATACAGCGCAGAATAGGCCCTTCAGCCATCAATGTTGCGCCGACCTGTGAACTATTCTCAGCTCGTCCCCCTACACTATCCCATCATCATCCATGTGCTTAAAGAAGGATTGTTTAAATCTCCCTAATGTGGCTGAGTTACCTACATTGGCAGGTAGGGAATTCCATGCCCGTACCACTCTCTGAGTAAAGAACCTGCCTCTGACATCTGTCTTAAATCTTAAAGCTGACGTCATCATCCTAGGAAAAAGACTTTCACTGTCTACCCTGTCTAATCCTCTGATATCTTGTATGTCTCTATCAAATCCCCTCTTAGCCTTCTTCTCTCCAATGAGAACAGACCCAAGTCCCTCAGCCTTTCCTCATCAGACCTTCCGTCCAGACCAGGCACCATCCTGATAAATCTCCTCTGCTTCCACATCCTTCCCGAAATATCGTGACCAGAACTGTACACAATATTCCAGGTGAGGCCGCACTAGCGTTTTGTACAGTTGCAGCATGACATCACAGCTCTGGAATTCAATTCCTCTACCAATAAAACCTAACACATCGTATGCCTTCTTAACAGCACTATCCATCTGGGTGGCAACTTTCAGGGATCTATGTACATGGACACCAAGATCCCTCTGCACATCCACACTACCAAGAATCTTTCCATTGACCCAGTACTCTGCCTTCCTGTTATTCTTCCCAAAGTGCATCACCTCACATTTAGCTGCTTTGAACTCCATTTGCCACCTCTCAGCCCAATTCTGCAGTTCATCCAAGTCACCCTGCAACCTGTAACACTCTTCCACACTGTCCGTACTCCATCGACTTTAGTGTCATCTACAAATTTACCAATCCATCCACCTATGCCTGCGTTTAAGTCATTTATAAAAGTGACAAACAGCAGTGGTCCCAAAACAGATCTTGTGGCATTCAATGTGGTAATGGCTGATCCTCAATGTCATATTCCCACTTTCTCCTCAGATCCCTTGATGTCCCTAAAAATGGAATTTGGGGGATGGGGCACTTAGTGGAGTATGTCAGTATTTACAGAGGTTCCCAAAGGGGTTATATCAGTATTTATAGGGGAGTCTTCATTTATACTGTGTCAGTAATTACAGATTTTGTTAGAGATAAGAAGGTTGAGAGGTGACTTAATTGAGTCATACAAGATAATCAGAGGGTTAGATAGAGTGGACAGTGAGAGCCTTTTTCCTCAGATGGTGACGGCGAGCACGAGAGGACATAGCTTTAAATTGTGGGGTGATACATATAGGGCAGATGTCAGAGGTAGTTTCTTTACTCAGAGAGTAGTAGGGGTGTGGAATGCGCTGACTGCAGCAGTAGTGGACTCGCCAACTTTAAGGGCATTTAAATGGTCATTGGATAAACATATGGATGATAATGAAATAGTGTCGGTTAGATGGGTTTCAGATTGGTCCCACAGGTCGGCACAACCTCGAGGGCTGAAGGGCCTGTACTGCACTGTAACGTTCTATGTTCTCAATCCCAGGGAGTGCATTTGTATTTATGGGACATTATAGTTCCCCAAATGGACACAAGGAGTCACTGTTTCTTCAGGTCAGAGACGCAATTTAGCAGCAAATCAGTCCCAGATTAACCAGCTGTGGCCTGCTTCCCTCAGATTAAACAGAGACAGGATTGGTCACTGAAATGTGAATTCCAAAACCCTGGAATTCCTATTGCACTAATCTCCTTGGGATTTATCAAGGATTATTCAGTGTCTAATGCGGAATGACCGTGCCCACTGGGACGTAGTTGGACTTGAGACTTTGCTCGTTTCTGAAGTACTCACATGGTTACACCACAGAAAAATCATTGTCAAATAAAGAAACTGACCCTATGACTGCACACACTGACCTCCCGACCCCACTCCACCCCATACAGGGTTTACTGTCCATAAAGGGTATATACACATTAGCAATAAGGGTAGGCCATTCAGCCCTTCAAGCGTGCCCCACCATTCAGTAAAATGATTGGCTGATCACATTCCACTATCTCACCTACATCAGAGAACCTTTGACTCTCTGTTGAAAAAGAATGTATTCAAATCTGTCTTAAACACCTCCACCATCCCCTGAGGCACAGAGTCCCAAAATCATACAACTTTCTGTGAGAAAAATATATTCTCATCACTGCCTCAGAGGGTGACCCCTAATTGTAAAACAGTGCCCCTTGGTCCTGGACTCACTCACAAGAGGAGACATCCTCCTCTCCACATCCACCCTGTCCAGACCATGCAGGGCCTGATGCACTTCAATCAAATCATCCCTCAATCTCTAAACTCCAGTGAAAACAAGCCCAGTCCAAGCCTTATTCGTTAAAAAAACCCACTTACTCCAGGATAAAAATAAAGAATTGCAGATGCTGGAAATCTGCATCAAACACAGAGATTGCTGGGGAAACTTAGCAGATCTGACAGCATTTGTGGAGAGAGAGAGAGAGTTAATGTTTTTAAGTCCAGTGATCAAAATGATATTAACCCATTCAGTTTTGTAAAGGTCATGTAAACTTCCTCAGATACATTTAGATGCTCCCTGAACTAAGGATTCTGAAACTGTACCCAGTATTTGAGATGTGGTATCACCTGTGCCCTGCATAACTGGAGCAGAACCTCCTTATTTTGATGTTTAATTCCCAGGTGTACAATGTTAGCCGTGTATTTGATGTAGTTAGCCTGTGAATGTTCAATTGCTGTGTCGATTACAGACATTCCTTTCTCTGAGGTTCCCTGTGTTTTTCTGGACTGAGTTTGTACAGTTTATTCGACCATGTCCTGGTTTTATAGATGTATTTTATTATTTTATCACCTGGGAATGGTGCAGGAGTGAGATAATTTATGAAGCTGGAAGAGGAATGTGAGTGGGACAAGCTGCTGGGGATTTCAGCACTGCAGAAAACACAGCTCCAGCAGCATAAATAATCTTTCACACCCTGGCCTAGCTGCCCTCTCCCTACACTAGCTGACAGTCTTCTCTGTCTCTCCATCTCTCTGTTTTTTTGTTCTGTCTTCCTTTCATGTTTCTGATTTCCTCTTCTCTCTCTCTCTGTCTCTATCTCCCTCTCTGTCTCCCTCTCTCTGTCTCTCTCTTACTGTCTCTCTCTTTCTCTCTCTCTCTCTCTCTCTCTCTCTGTGTCTCTCTCTGTCTCTCTGGCTGCAGTTTTGGGTCTGGGAATAACCCAGTCTCTGATTTGTATAGATATTTGCTTATAGGATATGGGTGTCGCTGGCTGTACCAGTATTTATTGCCCCTCCCTAATTTCCCCAGAGGGATGTTAAGAGTCAGCATATTGCTGTGGGTCTGGAGTCAAGTATCGTCCAAACCAGTTACGGAGAACAGATTAATGAACAAGATGGATTTTTATAACAATTGACATGGTCACCATCAAAAGTAGAGTAACTGTAGTTACATCCTCTCAATAATAGAATCCCTGTGGTACAGAAAGAGGCTATTTGGCCCATCAAGTCCAGACCAACCCTTCAAAGAGCACCCTGCATTTCCCATGGCCAATCCACTTAACCTGCATATCTTTGGATGCAGACACAAGGAGAATGTGCAAACTCCACACAGGCGGACACCTGGAGCTGGAAATGAACCCAAGTCCCTGGCACTGTGAGGCATAGTGCTAACCATTGATCCATCCCATTAGAGTAAGAGAGATAGGTGGTGGTAGTTTAATTTGAGGATGACCACCTGTCAGGTAAGGGGAGAGGCTGAGAAGGAGAGTCCTTCATAGTAACTTCAGTTGGTGTGGGAATTGAACCCACACTATTAGCTTCATTCTGTGTTATAAACTAGCCATCCAGCTAACTAAGCTAACCAATGCCCACCATCAGCCTTAAGCTGGCTTTCAATACCAGACTGTTGGTTAAATTGTATTCAAATTTCACCACCTACCATCATCAGATTGAGCACATTACCAGAGCATTAGCCTGTGGTGGGACTGGGCAGCTCTGGATTCCTAGCCCAGTGACATTACCATGGGCCACTGAGCCTGCTGGAATGGGTTTCTTTCGGTATTGGAGGATGCACTCAGCAGGGGGCAGGCAGCATCTCTGGAGAGAGTTAACTTTTGAGCTCAAAGAGCTTTTACCAGAACGGAAGAACAATTGAAACGGAAGAGATTCTGAACAGGAGAAAAGGAAGAGGATGGTTCAGGAGAACAAAGGAGAAGCTGTGTGAAAGGCCAGAGGACATTAGGAAGTGAACAATTTCATGATGAGAGTAATGAAGAAAGAAATGGTTACACCCAAATGAGGCAATGAACTGCTTTATTAAAACGAAACATGGAGAAACAGGAATGTGAGCCATGTCCTCTGTGGGCTCAGATTTAAATGCCAGCACCACTGTGTTTGCTCTCACAGACCTTGAAGAGATAGATCAGTTCCAACAAAGAGACATGCCAGCCTTAAACATGAACTCCATTTTTCTCTACACATCTGCCACACCTGCTGAGTTTCTCCAGCGGTTTCTGTGTCTGTTTCAGATTCCCAGCATCCCCAGGTTTTTGCTTTTCTTACTCAATGATACCACAATTTCAGAACATGTGACCATGGGAAAAACATCTCAAACTCCACCTTAACTAGGCATACCTTAGGCATGACCCATGTAATATTTGTACGTCAAGCTTGTTCAGTCCTCTGATGTCCATACCCAGTTCCTGATATTCTGAGGGATAATGTAAGGTTAAAGAGAGGGACATGCCCATTGAGGACTGAGGTGAGGAGAAATGTCTTCACCTAGACAGTGGCGAACCTGAGAAACTCTCCACCACAGAAAGTAGCTGAGATCAAAACATCGAATGTTTTCAAGAAGGAGTTAAAGATTTTAGGGTTAAAGGGATCAAAGGAAATGGGAAGAAAGCAGGAAAAGGGGACTAAGTTGGATGATCAGATGATCATATTGAATGATGTAGCATGCTTGAAGGGATGAATGGCTTCCTCCTGCTCCTAGTTCCCACAATTCCATGGTGTTTCATCAAGTAAAACACCCTTTAGGAGATAAACTCACATAGATGTAGCCCTGACTCCCTCAGACTGGCACCATATTGAGATGCTCCCGAAGGGCATACTCATTGTTTTCTCCACCTATCATGTCATCTTCAATGATCTGTGCACAAATTCACCCAGCTCCCTCTGCTCCTGCCCCCCCTTTAGAATTGTACCCCCTATTTTATATTGTCTTTCAATGTTCTTCCAACCAAAGTGCATCACCAGACACTTCTCTGAATTGACCAAATATACTTGCCTCTCCACCCAATCCACCAACTTGTCAATGTCCTTTTGGGATTACCACACTGTCCTCCTCACAGATTGCAATTCTTTCAAGTTTAATGTCATCTGCACACTTTGAAATTCTCCCCTGCACAGCAAGATCCTGATCAGTCCAGAACTAGGGGGCATAGGTTTAAGGTGAGAGGGGAAAGATATATAAGAGACTTAAGGGGCAACCTTTTCACACAGAAGGTGGTACGTGTATGGAATGAGCTGCCAGAGGAAGTAGTGGAGGCTGGTACAATTGAAACATTTAAAAGGCATCTGGATGGGTATATGAATAGGAAGGGTTTGGAGGGATATGGGCTGGGTGCTGGCAGGTGGGACTAGGTTGGGGTGGAGTATGTGGTCGGCATGGACGAGTTGGACTGAAGTGTCTGCTTCCATGCTGTACACCTCTATGACTCTATGAGTCCATTAATAAATATCAGAAAAAGCAAGGGTCCCAATACCAAGCTTTGTGGAACTCCATTACAGACCCTCCTCCAGCCTGAAAAATAACCATTGACCATTACTTTCTGTTTCCTATCATTCAGCTAGTGTTGTATCCACATTGCTTTTACACCATGGGCTATAACTTTCCTGACAAGTCTGTTTTGTTGGCATTGTAAAAAATGCTTTCTGGAAATCCATGTACACCAGTGTTACTCACACTGAGCCTTTCTGAAACCTCAAAAACCTGCAGCAACTTCCTCTTTAGAAATCTGTACTGACCCTTCCTCATCAAGCCACCTTTTTCCCTGTGGTTTAGTAATTCTCTCCCAAAGAATTGCTTCTCGAAGCTTCTCCACTGCTGAAGTTAAACAGACTGGTCTGTAGTTGCTGGGCTTTTCCTTACAAATATTCTTGATGAAGGCTGTAGTGTTTTCAATTCTCCAGCCTTTTGGCACGTAGTTTTATTTTGATAAGAAACCAATGATTGTGTTGATTAAGAAGCTTGGTTAATAGATCTTATAGAAATAAAATATTTAACTGACCCTCTTGGAAACTGCAAGATCTATTTTTATTTTATGCTGTGGGACTAGAACAAGAATGCAGACTTCGAGAGTCAGTGTCAGGAGAATGATAACTTTTAAAAGAGACAACCTTTCCAAACGACAACAGAAATAAACTAAGGTCAAGATTTCACAATCTAAAACTTTCACTCTAATAAACAACTTAAGATTGGCATAGAAAGAAACCTTACTTAATATGCAACAAATAAGCTAAATAAAAGAAGCCATACTTACTAAAGAATTAACACATGCATAACTTACTACACAGTCGCGATATAACCCTTTTGTTCTGGCAGATGTTGTAGTTTTACAGGAATCAGTTCATAGGTTTCCAGAAGGCCACCTTCTCTCTGTTGGTTAGTAAATTCAGGAATTCAGCCATCCGGCACCAGTTCTTCCACCAGTATTACTTACCTTGGTCATACTTTCTTCCCTAATTCTCTAAACATCCTGTTTCTCCATAATGATGTCTGTCTTCTCTCTCTCCCAATCCTTCTCTCTCTTCTGTTCACTCTCCCTTTCTCTCTGTCTGTCTCTCCATCTCTCTCTCCCTCTCCTTTCCTCCCCTCTCTCTCTCTGTCTCTCCATCTTTCTCCCTCTCCTTTCTCTCTGTCTTTCATTTCTCCTTCTCTCTCCCCTCCCCCATCGCCCTCTCCCTCCTTCCCTCTCTGTCCCTCTCTGTTAGACAACCTATCCACCTAATGTTTACTCCTTACCCCCTCCCCACCCTATCTTTTGCAAAAAAAAACTTGTTCCTAGCTGCCATCAGTTCTGACAAAGGGTCACTGGACCTGAAACGTTATCTCTGATTTCCCGCCCCAGATGCTGCCCAACCTGTTGAGCCTTTCCAGCAATTTCTGTTTTTGTTACAAAAATGAGGCCTGATTTCTCCAGAATGTAGAAGGTTAAGGGATGATCTGATCAAAGTCTTCATGATATTAACAGGAAAAAGCTGAAAATGTGTTGCTGGAAAAGCGCAGCAGGTCAGGCAGCATCCAGGGAACAGGAGAATCGACGTTTCGGGCATAAGCCCTTCTTCAGAGGATGGTGACTGATGGGAAATGAGAGTTGGCAAATAGAATTTAATGTGGAAAGGTGTGAGGTGATTCACTTTGGAAGGAGTAACAGGAATGCAGAGTACTGGGCTAATGGTAAGATTCTTGGTAGTGTAGATGAGCAGTGAGATCTCGGTGTCCATGTATATAGATCCCTGAAAGTTGCCACACAGGTTGACAGGGTTGTTAGGAAGGCATACGGTGTGTTAGCTTTTATTGGTAGAGAGATTGTGTTTCAGAGCCATGAGGTCATGCTGCAGCTGTACAAAACTCTGGTGTGGCTGCACTTGGAGTATTGTGGTATTGTGGACAGTTCTGGTCACCACATTATAGGAAGGATGTTGACCATTGAAAAGGATTCAGAGGAGATTTACTAGGATGTTGCCTGGTATGGAGGGAAGGTCTTATGAGGAAAGGCTGAGAGACTTGAGGCTGTTTTTGTTAGAGAGAAGAAGGTTAAGAGGTGACTTAATAGAGGCATATAAGATAATCAGAGGGTTAGATGGGGCGGACAGGGTGAGCCTTTTTCCTTGGATGGTGATGGCTAGCACGAGGGGACATAGCTTTAAATTGAAGGGTGATAGATATAAGATAGATGTCAGAGGTAGGTTCTTTACTCAGTGAGTAGTAAGGATGTGGAATGCTCTGCCTGCAATAGTAGTGAAGTTGCCAACATTAAGGGCATTTAAATGGTCATTAGATAAACATATCGATAAAAATAGAATAGTGTAGGATAGCTGGGCTTCAGATTGGTTTCACAGGTTGGCGTAACATCGAGGGCTGAAGGGCCTGTACTGCGCTGGAATGTTCTATGTTCTATCTCTCCTGAACAGTCTGGCCCTAATTCTCAGACAATGCCCCTAGTTCTGCAACCACCACCCAGTGGAAATAGTTTATCTTTCTCTACCCTGTCTTTTCCTGTTAATAGGAGAAAGTGAAGTCTGCAGATGCTGGAGATCAGAGCTGAAAATGTGTTGCTGGAAAAGCGCAGCAGGTCAGGCAGCATCCAAGGAACAGGAGAATCACTTTCTCCTATTAACAGGAAAAGACAGGGTAGAGAAAGATAAACTATTTCCACTGGGTGGTGGTTGCAGAACTAGGGGCATTGTCTGAGAATTAGGGCCAGACTGTTCAGGAGAGATAGAACATAGAACATTCCAGCGCAGTACAGGTCCTTCAGCCCTCGATGTTACGCCAACCTGTGAAACCAATCTGAAGCCCAGCTATCCTACACTATTCTATTTTTATCGATATGTTTATCTAATGACCATTTAAATGCCCTTAATGTTGGCAACTTCACTACTATTGCAGGCAGAGCATTCCACATCCTTACTACTCACTGAGTAAAGAACCTACCTCTGACATCTATCTTATATCTATTACCCTTCAATTTAAAGCTATGTCCCCTCGTGCTAGCCATCACCATCCAAGGAAAAAGGCTCTCCCTGTCCGCCCCATCTAACCCTCTGATTATCTTATATGCCTCTATTAAGTCACCTCTTAACCTTCTTCTCTCTAACAAAAACAGCCTCAAGTCTCTCAGCCTTTCCTCATAAGACCTTCCCTCCATACCAGGCAACATCCTAGTAAATCTCCTCTGAATCCTTTTCAATGGTCAACATCCTTCCTATAATGTGGTGACCAGAACTGTCCACAATACCACAATACTCCAAGTGCAGCCACACCAGAGTTTTGTACAGCTGCAGCATGACCTCATGGCTCTGAAACACAATCTCTCTACCAATAAAAGCTAACACACCGTATGCCTTCCTAACAACCCTGTCAACCTGTGTGGCAACTTTCAGGGATCTATATACATGGACACCGAGATCTCACTGCTCATCTACACTACCAAGAATCTTACCATTAGCCCAGTACTCTGCATTCCTGTTACTCCTTCCAAAGTGAATCACCTCACACCTTTCCACATTAAATTCTATTTGCCAACTCTCATTTCCCATCAGTCACCATCCTCTGTCTTCTTTCAGCTAGCCAATTTCTGATCCAAACCGCTAAATCACCCTCAATCCCATGCCTTCATATTTTGTGCAATAGCCTACCACGGGGAACCTTATTGAATGCCTTACTGAAATCCATATACACCACATCAACCGCTTTACCCTCATCCAGCTGTTTGGTCAGCTTCTCAAAGAACTCAATAAGGTTTGTGAGGCACGACCTACCCTTCACAAAACTGTGTTGACTACCCCTAATCAACTTATTCCTCTCTGGATGATTATAAATCCTACCTCTTATAGTCCTTTCTCACAGCAGATGTTAAAAAACACCTACAAACAAAGGGTGAGAGAGGTTTGGAACTCTTCTATAAAATGCAGCAGTTGCTGGGCCAGCTGTTAATTTTAAATCTGAGATAGATACATTTATGTTAAGCAAATGTATTGGGGCTTATGGCCCAAAGGCAGGAATACAGGGTCGGATCTCGGATCAGCCACCTCACTGAAGGGTGGAATAGGCTGAAGGGCTGAGTGGCCTACTCCTGTTCCTATGCTCCTAACTGGTGTTTCTAAACAATATGCACCCAAACTTCCTGTGGGGCAAGACATGGCCTGTGACGTGGTGGCTCAGTGGTTAGCACTGCTGCCTCATAGCGCCAGGGACCTGGGTTCAAGCCCAGCCTTGGGTGACTGTGTGGAGTTTGCATATTCTCTCTGCCTGTGTGGGTCCCCTCTGGGTACTCTGGCTTCCTCACACAGTCCAAAGGTGGATAGGTTTGCCATGGGAAACGCAGAGGTTGGGTGGGATGCTTTTCAGTAGGCCAGTATGGACTCAGTGGGCTGAATGGCCTGCTCCCACCCTGTAGGGATTTGATGTGACATATTCCATGAGCAAGTTGAAACAGTTTTATAATCTGTAAGGCTCTGGCTGTTTAACTTGTTTGAATGTCTCTTCCAGTAAGCGTTCTTTTAAAAACAATCAAAATGTTCTTTCAGCAACATTTAACAAAAAGGTTTCCAGGTATCTCCTCAACCTTTCTAATGAACCAACTTTCACAAACTTTCAAACACGAATCCTCAAAAACACACGGCTCACAGCAGCCTCTCCTGAGCAGAGGCAGCTTTCTGATCTCTCTGAGACGGTCAGCAGCTGGACCTTGTCCCTGCCTCTGTCCCAACAGTAATGTTTGAGCAGGGGAATATGACTGGCTGGATCCTCCCTCATCCCCCCTCCCACCCCCCACAGCACTCTTGACTGATCGGCTACTATTGGCAACACACAGTGCCTCAGGCTGTTCAGCCCGTGTTCTGTAGAGAGTCTGATCAGCTGTTCCTGGCCTGGAAGTGTACTTGTGAATTCAACCTGCGCAATGCGATGTGCTACACTGAGGGCATTAATAAGGAACATCTGTGAGTTTCTCTCAAACTGCTTCCCCAAACCAGATCTCCACTGATGCCAGGAAATCCACCAACAGCAAATAGATTTACAATTCTATAGCACCTTGCACATTCTTCTAATCATTCACAAGATGTGTGTGCTACTGACATTTATTGCCCATCCCTAATTGCCCAGAGGGCAGTTAAGAGTCAACCATGTCTCTGTGGGTCTGGAGTCACATGTAGACCAGACCAGGTAAGAATGGCAGTTTCCTTTCCTAAAGGACATTAGTGACCCAGATGGTTTTTCCAATAATGGATTCCCGGTCATTATTAGATTGCTAATTCCAGATTTTCAGTTGAATGGTGGGATTTGAATCTGGGTCCTCTGATCATTGCTGGGGTCTCTGGATTGATAGTCTGGTGATAATACAACAAACTAACTGTCCCCGCACCTCCTCGGTCATATCAAAGCAGTTCTACAGATAATGAAGTATTAGTGAAGTGAACCATTACCGTCATGTAGGAAGCACAGCAGCCATCTGTGCACTGCAAGATCCCAGAAACAGCAACGTGAAAATCACCACATTAGTTTTGTGATATTTCTTGAGCACCAGTTGAATGTGGGACCTGGGATCAGAAGTATTCGGTCCCCCAAGCCGACTGCATCATTCAATAAGGGCCACGGCTGATCTGATCATAGTCTGAACACCACTTTCCTGTATGAACTCCTCTAACACAGAGCTCCTTTTTCTTACACAATCTTGGGACATGGATGTCGCTGGCTGGGCCCAGCATTTATTGTCCATCCCTAGTTGCCCCTTGAGCTGCCTTCTTGAACAACTGCAGTCCATGTGCTATAGGAAGGCCCAGAATGTTCTTAGGTAATAGTTGGAGTAAATGTTTATGGATGTGGTGCCAATCACGCAGGCTGCTTTGTCCTGGATGGTGGTGAACTTCTTGAGTATTGTTGGAGCTGCCCCCATCCAGGCAAGTGAGGAGTATTCCATCACACTCCTGATTGGTGCCTTTTAGTTGTTGGACAGGCTTTGGGGAGTCAGGAGGTGAGTTACTCGCCCCAGTATTCCTAACCTCTGACCTGCTCTTGTTGCTACAGTGTTATGTGGTGCGTTTCTAGTCAATTGTAGCCCCCAGGATGTTGATAATGTGGGATTCAGTGATGGTAACACTATTGAATATCAAGGGGTAGTGGCTAGATTGTCTCTTATTGTTGGAAATGTGTTGCTGGAAAAGCGCAGCAGGTCAGGCAGCATCCAGGGAACAGGAGAATCGACGTTTCGGGCATAAGCCCTTCTTCCTGAAGAAGGGCTTATGCCCGAAACGTCAATTCTCCTGTTCCCTTGATGCTGCCTGACCTGCTGCGCTTTTCCAGCAACACATTTCCAGCTCTGATCTCCAGCATCTGCAGACCTCACTTTCTGTCTCTTATTGTTGATTATCATAGTCTAGAATTTGTGTGTTGTGAATGTTACTCGCCACTTGTCAACGCAAGCCTAGACATTGTTCAGATCTTGTTGTATTTCAACATGGACTGCTTCAGTATCTGAGGAGTGTTGAATGGTGCTGAACATTGTACAATCATCGGTGAACATCCCCGTTATGGTGGAGGGAAGGTCATTGCTGAAGCAGCCGAAGATGGTTGCGCCCAGGACACTCCCCTGAGGAATCCCTGCAGAGATGTCCTGGAGCTGAGAAGACTGACCTCCAACAATCACAACCATCTTCTTTTCCAGGTATGATGCCAACCACCGGAGAGTTGCCCCCGCCCCCCCCACCGATACCCATGGATTCCAGTTTGATTTGAGCTCCTTGATGCCACACTCTGTCGAACGCAGCCTCGAGATCAAGGACTATCATTCTTGCCATGCCTCTGCAGACAGAGATGAGTGGAGCTTTTCTAATTGTTGCTGCCTTTATCCTCCCAGAATGGGTCAGATATATCCACACACAAAGACTGATTCACCAATCAGCAACAGGCAGTTTGTGTTTCTGCCCCAGTCACCAGTTAGCTTCAGGAAGCAATTACTGGACAAAAGGTAGACACCAATCCAGGGGAGGAGCTGCTGTCAACCTTTGTCAAAGAGTCAGGTTGAAGAAACATGAGAATGGAGGTGGGGGGGGGGAGGGGATGTAGGGAGGGAATATCCAGAACCCAGAGTCCTGGCAACTGAGATCCATTCCTCCCCGCTCAGCCTCCTCCCCACCCATGGGGGAGTGATGGGAATCCAGGAATGGCCAGGGAGTTGGGAACAGTACAGAGATCACAGACTGTGACAGCAGAGGAGGAGACAGAAAGATTCACAGGTCAATACGAGAGAGAGAGGGAGAGAGTGAAGATAAAAGCAAAGAGACAGAGAAGGAGGGAGTAACAAGTCATGGAAGAAATTGGCAAGAGATGATGAGTAGCTGGAGGGTGAGGTACAGAGTGATTGGTGTTGGTGGAGTAGAGGTTAATCTTTCTGGTTACATCCCACGGAATGCTGTGCCAGTCTTAATCTATTTTTCTTTCTGTTTAAACATTCTTCAAACTGTGCTGATCTAAAACGTCAGTTTATTCTTTAATATTGAAACATTTCCACTTGGAGGAGAAATAACAAAACAATCTGCTTTGAGCTCATGCCCAGTGCTCTCCGAGAGTTTGTACCAAAACTGGGCCCAGTCCAGGGAGGGAGCTATCTCTACAGGATCGGACAGGGAGGGCGGAGAGAGGGAAGGGTGTCAGAGAGGGAGATCAACTGCAGGGAGGAGAGAGAGGAATGGAGATGGTGAAGGGAGGGGATGGCGGAGAGGGATAGGGGAGGGGGAGAAGCAGAGGTGTTTAGAAATGGAGGAATAGGGAGAGTGATGGGGGATGGAGAAGGGTGAGGGGGGGGAAAGGGGAAAAGGGGAAAGAAGGAGAGAGGAGGAGAGGGAGAGAGCAAAGGGGGAACAGGGGAAAGGGCAGGAGGAGGTGGAGAGAAAAATAGTGAGGGAAGGGAGAGGCATAGAGGGGAACAGTGGCAGAGAGGAGTTTGAGGGGGAAAAGATGGAATAGGTGTGTAATGGAGAGGCGTAGGGGAAAGATATGAGCTGGGAGAGTGGGGTGAGGTTGGAGACTGTGGAGATGGAAGATTGGGAGGAGGGGACAGGAGGAAGGGGTGGTGTTAGGGATAAGGAACCATTCAAACTGCCCCTTGGGGTAGGGGAAAATGACAGAGAGAGAGAGAGTCTGAGAGAGACAGAGACAGGAAGGTAGAGGCAGTGAGAGAGAGGAAGAGACAGACTGAGAAAGGAACAGGAAGAGAGGCAGAGACCGTCTGAGAATGAGTGAGTGGAGTGGATGAGTGGAGAGAGAGAGTGTGGGTGAGTGGAGAGAGAGAGTGTGGGTGAGTGGAGAGTGGGAGTGTGGGTGAGAGGAGAGTGAGAGAGTAAGTGAGTGGGGAGCGAGTGTGTGGGTGAGTGGACAGTGAGAATGTGGGTGAGTGGAGAGTGGGAATCTGGGCGAGTGCAGACTGTGGGTGTAGGTGAGAGGAGAATGGGAGTGTGGGTGAGTGGAGAGTGGGAGTGTGGGTGAGTGGAGAGTGTGAGTGTGGGTGAGTGGAGTGTGGGTGAGTGGAGAGTGGGAGTGTGGGTGAGTGGAGATGGAGAGTGTGGGTGAGTGGAGAGTAAGTGTGTGGGTCAGTGGAGAGTAAGAGTGTGGGTGAGTGGAGAGTTGGAGTGTGGGTGAGTGGAGATGGAGAGTGTGGGTGAGTGGAGAGTAAGTGTGTCGGTCAGTGGAGAGTTGGAGTGTGGGTCAGAGGAGTGAGGGAGTGTGGGTGAGTGGAGAGTGGGAGTGTGGGTGAGTGGAGAGAGGGAGTGTGGGTGAGTAGAGAATGAGAGTGTGGGTGAGTGGAGATGGGGAGTGTGGGTGAGTGGAGAGTTGGGGTGTGGGTGAGTGGAGGGTTGGAGTGTTGGTGAATGGAGAGAGGGAGTGTGGGTGAGTGGAGAGTGAGAGTGTGGGTGAGTGGAGAGTTGGAGTGTGGGTGAGTGGAGATGGCGAGTGTGGGTGAGTGGAGATGGAGAGTGTGGGTGAGTGGAGAGTGGGGGTGTGGGTGAGTGGAGAGTGAGGGTCAGTGGAGAGTGGGAGTGTGGGTGAGTGGAGATGGAGAGTGTGGGTGAGTGGAGTGTAAGTGTGTGGGTGAGTGGAGTGAGGGAGTGTGGGTGAGTGGAGAGTGGGACTTTGGCTGAGTGGAGAGAGGGGGTGTGGGTGAGTGGAGAGTGAGGGTCAGTGGAGAGTGGGAGTGTGGGTGAGTGGAGATGGAGAGTGTGGGTGAGTGGAGTGTAAGTGTGTGGGTGAGTGGAGTGAGGGAGTGTGGGTGAGTGGAGAGTGGGAGTGTGGGTGAGTGGAGAGTGGGAGTGTGGGTGAGTGGAGAGTGGGACTGTGGCTGAGTGGAGAGAGGGAGTGTGGGTGAGTGGAGAGTGAGGATCAATGGAGAGTGGGAGTGTGGGTGAGTGGAGATGGAGAGTGTGGGTGAGTGGAGAGAGGGAGTGAGGGTGAGTGTAGAGTGCGGATGAGTGGGGAGTGGGAGTGTGGGTGAGTGGAGAGTGGGAGTGTGGGTGAGTGGAGAGGGGGACTGTGGCTGAGTGGAGAGACGGAGTATGGGTGAGTGGAGAATGAGAGTGTGGGTGAGTTGAGATGGGGAGTGTCAGTGAGTGGAGAGTGGGGGTGTGGCTAAGTGGAGAGTGGGAGTGTGGGTGGTTGGAGAGGGGGAGTGTGGGTGAGTGGAGAGTTGGGGTGTGGGTGAGTGGAGAGTTGGGGTGTGGGTGAGTGGAGAGTTGGGGTGTGGGTGAGTGGAGAGTGGGATTGTGGCTGAGTGGAGTGAGGGGGTGTGGGTGAGTGGAGAGTGGGGGTGTGGGTGAGTGGAGAGTGGGGGTGTGGGTGAGTGGAGAGTGGGGGTGTGGGTGAGTGGAGAGTTGGGGTGTGGGTGAGTGGAGACTGGAGTGTGGGTGAGTGGAGAGTGGGAGTGTGGGTGAGTGGAGTGAGGGAGGGTGGGTGAGTGGAGAGTGGGAGTGTGGGTCAGTGGACAGTGGGAGTGTGGCTGAGTGGAGAGTGAAGGTGAGTGGAGAGTGGGAGTGTGGGTGAGTGGAGATGGAGAGTGTGGGTGAGTGGAGAGAGGGAGTGTGGGTGAGTGGAGAGTGAGGGTGAGTGGAGAGTGGGAGTTTGGGTGAGTGGAGATGGGGAGTGTGGGTCAGTGGACAGTGGGAGTGTGGGTGAGTGGAGAGTGAGGGTGAGTGGAGAGTGGGCGGGTGTGGGTGAGTGGAGAGTGGGAGTGTGGGTGAGTGGAGAGAGGGTGTGTGGGTGAGTGGAGAGTGTGGCTGAGTGGAGAGAGGGATTATGGGTGAGTGGAGAGAGGGAGTATGGGTGAGTGGAGAGACGGAGTGTGGGTGAGTGTAGAGTGGGGGTTTGGGTGAGTGGAGAGAGAATGTGGGTAAGTGGAGAGTGGGAGTGTGTCTGAGTGGAGAGAGGGAGAGTGTGTGAGTGGAGAGAGGGAGTGTGGGTGAGTGTAGAGTGTGAGTTTGGGTGAGTGGAGTGTGTGTGAGTGGAGAGGGGAGTGTGGGTGAGTGGAGACGGGGAGTGTGGGTGAGTGGAGACGGGGAGTGTGGGTGAGTGGAGAGTCAGATTGTGGGTGAGTGGAGAGTCAGATTGTGGGTGAGTGGAGAGCGCGAGTGTGGGTGAGTGGAGTGAGGGAGTATGTGTGAGTGGAGAGTGGGAGTGTGGGTGAGTGGAGATGGAGAGTGTGGGTGAGTGGAGTGTAAGTGTGTGGGTGAGTGGAGTGAGGGAGTGTGGGTGAGTGGAGAGTGGGACTGTGGCTGAGTGGAGAGAGGGGGTGTGGGTGAGTGGAGAGTGAGGGTCAGTGGAGAGTGAGATTGTGGGTGAGTGGAGATGGAGAGTGTGGGTGAGTGGAGTGTAAGTGTGTGGGTGAGTGGAGTGAGGGAGTGTGGGTGAGTGGAGAGTGGGAGTGTGGGTGAGTGGAGAGTGGGAGTGTGGGTGAGTGGAGAGTGGGACTGTGGCTGAGTGGAGAGAGGGAGTGTGGGTGAGTGGAGATGGAGAGTGTGGGTGAGTGGAGAGAGGGAGTGAGGGTGAGTGTAGAGTGCGGATGAGTGGGGAGTGGGAGTGTGGGTGAGTGGAGAGTGGGAGTGTGGGTGAGTGGAGAGGGGGACTGTGGCTGAGTGGAGAGACGGAGTATGGGTGAGTGGAGAATGAGAGTGTGGGTGAGTTGAGATGGGGAGTGTCAGTGAGTGGAGAGTGGGGGTGTGGCTAAGTGGAGAGTGGTAGTGTGGGTGGTTGGAGAGGGGGAGTGTGGGTGAGTGGAGAGTTGGGGTGTGGGTGAGTGGAGAGTTGGAGTGTGGGTGAGTGGAGAGTGGGATTGTGGCTGAGTGGAGTGAGGGAGTGTGGGGGAGTGGAGAGAGGGAGTGTGGGTGAGTGGAGAGTGAGAGTGTGGGTGAGTGGAGAGTGAGAGTGTGGGTGAGTAGAGATGGGGAGTGTGGGTGAGTGGAGAGTGGGGGTGTGGGTGAGTGGAGAGTGGGGGTGTGGGTGAGTGGAGAGTGGGGGTGTGGGTGAGTGGAGAGTGAGAGTGTGGGTGAGTGGAGAGTGAGAGTGTGGGTGAGTAGAGATGGGGAGTGTGGGTGAGTGGAGAGTGGGGGTGTGGGTGAGTGGAGAGTTGGGGTGTGGGTGAGTGGAGACTGGAGTGTGGGTGAGTGGAGAGTGGGAGTGTGGGTGAGTGGAGTGAGGGAGGGTGGGTGAGTGGAGAGTGGGAGTGTGGGTCAGTGGACAGTGGGAGTGTGGCTGAGTGGAGAGTGAAGGTGAGTGGAGAGTGGGAGTGTGGGTGAGTGGAGATGGAGAGTGTGGGTGAGTGGAGAGAGGGAGTGTGGGTGAGTGGAGAGTGAGGGTGAGTGGAGAGTGGGAGTTTGGGTGAGTGGAGATGGGGAGTGTGGGTCAGTGGACAGTGGGAGTGTGGGTGAGTGGAGTGTGAGGGTGAGTGGAGAGTGGGCGGGTGTGGGTGAGTGGAGAGTGGGAGTATGGGTGAGTGGAGAGACGGAGTGTGGGTGAGTGTAGAGTGGGAGTTTGGGTGAGTGGAGAGAGAATGTGGGTAAGTGGAGAGTGGGAGTGTGTGTGAGTGGAGAGAGGGAGAGTGTGTGAGTGGAGAGAGGGAGTGTGGGTGAGTGGAGAGTGGGAGTTTGGGTGAGTGGAGAGAGGGAGAGTGTGTGAGTGGAGAGAGGGAGTGTGGGTGAGTGTAGAATGGGAGTTTGGGTGAGTGGAGTGTGTGTGAGTGGAGAGGGGAGTGTGGGTGAGTGGAGACGGGGAGTGTGGGTGAGTGGAGAGTCAGATTGTGGGTGAGTGGAGAGTCAGATTGTGGGTGAGTGGAGAGCGCGAGTGTGGGTGAGTGGAGTGAGGGAGTATGTGTGAGTGGAGAGTAGGAAAGTGGGTGAGTGTAAATTGAGAATGTGGGGCAGTGGAAAGTGGGAGTGTGGGTGAGTGGGGAGAAGGAGTGTGGGTGAGTGGAGTGTGGGTGAGTGGAGAGTGAGAGTGGGAGTGTGGGTGAGTGGAGAGAGGGAGTGTGGGTGAGTGGAGTGTGGGTGAGTGGAGAGGGGGAGTGTGGGTGAGTGGAGAGTGGGAGTGTGGGTGAGCGGAGATGGGGAGTGTGGGTCAGTGGAGAGTGGGAGTGCGGGTGAGTGGAGATGGGGAGTGTGGGTCAGTGGAGAGTGGGAGTGTGGGTGAGTGGAGACGGGGAGTGTGGGTGAGTGGAGAGTGAGAGAGTAAGTGAGTGGGGAGCGAGTGTGTGGGTGAGTGGACAGTGAGAATGTGGGTGAGTGGAGAGTGGGAATCTGGGCGAGTGCAGAGTGTGGGTGTAGGTGAGAGGAGAATGGGAGTGTGGGTGAGTGGAGAGTGGGAGTGTGGGTGAGTGGAGAGTGGGAGTGTGGGTGAGTGGAGAGTGGGAGTGTGGGTGAGTGGAGATGGAGAGTGTGGGTGAGTGGAGAGTTGGAGTGTGGGTGAGTGGAGATGGAGAGTGTGGGTGAGTGGAGAGTAAGTGTGTGGGTCAGTGGAGAGTTGGAGTGTGGGTCAGAGGAGTGAGGGAGTGTGGGTGAGTGGAGAGTGAGAGTGTGGGTGAGTGGAGAGGGGGAGGGTGGGTGAGTGGAGAGAGGGAGTGTGGGTGAGTGGAGAATGAGAGTGTGGGTGAGTGGAGAGTTGGGGTGTGGGTGAGTGGAGGGTTGGAGTGTGGGTGAGTGGAGATGGCGAGTGTGGGTGAGTGGAGTGTAAGTGTCTGGGTGAGTGGAGTGAGGGAGTGTGGGTGAGTGGAGAGTGGGACTGTGGCTGAGTGGAGAGAGGGGGTGTGGGTGAGTGGAGAGTGAGGGTCAATGGAGAGTGGGAGTGTGGGTGAGTGGAGATGGAGAGTGTGGGTGAGTGGAGTGTAAGTGTGTGGGTGAGTGGAGTGAGGGAGTGTGGGTGAGTGGAGAGTGGGAGTGTGGGTGAGTGGAGAGTGGGAGTGTGGGTGAGTGGAGAGTGGGACTGTGGCTGAGTGGAGAGAGGGAGTGTGGGTGAGTGGAGAGTGAGGGTCAATGGAGAGTGGGAGTGTGGGTGAGTGGAGATGGAGAGTGTGGGTGAGTGGAGAGAGGGAGTGTGGGTGAGTGTAGAGTGCGGATGAGTGGTGAGTGGGAGTGTGGGTGAGTGGAGAGTGGGAGTGTGGGTGAGTGGAGAGGGGGACTGTGGCTGAGTGGAGAGACGGAGTATGGGTGAGTGGAGAATGAGAGTGTGGGTGAGTTGAGATGGGGAGTGTCAGTGAGTGGAGAGTGCGGGTGTGGGTGAGTGGAGAGTGGGATTGTGGCTGAGTGGAGTGAGGGAGTGTGGGGGATTGGAGAGAGGGAGTGTGGGTGAGTGGAGAGTGAGAGTGTGGGTGAGTAGAGATGGGGAGTGTGGGTGAGTAGAGATGGGGAGTGTGGGTCAGTGGACAGTGGGAGTGTGGCTGAGTGGAGAGTGAAGGTGAGTGGAGAGTGGGAGTGTGGGTGAGTGGAGATGGAGAGTGTGGGTGAGTGGAGAGAGGGAGTGTGGGTGAGTGGAGAGTGAGGGTGAGTGGAGAGTGGGAGTTTGGGTGAGTGGAGATGGGGAGTGTGGGTCAGTGGACAGTGGGAGTGTGGGTGAGTGGAGAGTGAGGGTGAGTGGAGAGTGGGCGGGTGTGGGTGAGTGGAGAGTGGGAGTGTGGGTGAGTGGAGAGAGGGTGTGTGGGTGAGTGGAGAGTGTGGCTGAGTGGAGAGAGGGATTATGGGTGAGTGGAGAGAGGGAGTATGGGTGAGTGGAGAGACGGAGTGTGGGTGAGTGTAGAGTGGGAGTTTGGGTGAGTGGAGAGAGAATGTGGGTAAGTGGAGAGTGGGAGTGTGTGTGAGTAGAGAGAGGGAGAGTGTGTGAGTGGAGAGAGGGAGTGTGGGTGAGTGGAGAGTGGGAGTTTGGGTGAGTGGAGAGAGGGAGAGTGTGTGAGTGGAGAGAGGGAGTGTGGGTGAGTGTAGAATGGGAGTTTGGGTGAGTGGAGTGTGTGTGAGTGGAGAGGGGAGTGTGGGTGAGTGGAGACGGGGAGTGTGGGTGAGTGGAGAGTCAGATTGTGGGTGAGTGGAGAGTCAGATTGTGGGTGAGTGGAGAGCGCGAGTGTGGGTGAGTGGAGTGAGGGAGTATGTGTGAGTGGAGAGTAGGAAAGTGGGTGAGTGTAAATTGAGAATGTGGGGCAGTGGAAAGTGGGAGTGTGGGTGAGTGGGGAGAAGGAGTGTGGGTGAGTGGAGTGTGGGTGAGTGGAGAGTGAGAGTGGGAGTGTGGGTGAGTGGAGAGAGGGAGTGTGGGTGAGTGGAGTGTGGGTGAGTGGAGAGGGGGAGTGTGGGTGAGTGGAGAGTGGGAGTGTGGGTGAGCGGAGATGGGGAGTGTGGGTCAGTGGAGAGTGGGAGTGCGGGTGAGTGGAGTGAGGGAGTGTGGGTGAGTGGAGATGGGGAGTGTGGGTCAGTGGAGAGTGGGAGTGTGGGTGAGTGGAGACGGGGAGTGTGGGTGAGTGGAGAGTCAGATTGTGGGTGAGTGGAGAGTCAGATTGTGGGTGAGTGGAGAGCGCGAGTGTGGGTGAGTGGAGTGAGGGAGTATGAGTGAGTGGAGAGTGGGAATGTGGGTGAGTGTAAATTGAGAGTGTCGGGCAGTGGAGAGTGGGAGTGTGGGTGAGGGGAGTGTGGGAGTATGGGTGAGTGGAGAGAGGGAGTGAGGGTGAGTGTAGAGTGCGGATGAGTAGGGAGTGGGAGTGTGGGTTAGTGGAGAGTGGGAGTGTGGGTGAGTGGAGAGGGGGACTGTGGCTGAGTGGAGAGACGGAGTGTGGGTGAGTGGAGAATGAGAGTGTGGGTGAGTAGAGATGGGGAGTCTGGGTGAGTGGAGAGTGGGGGTGTGGGTGAGTGGAGAGTGGGGGTGTGGGTGAGTGGAGTGAGGGAGTGTGGGTGAGTGGAGAGTGGGAGTGTGGGTGAGTGGAAAGGGTGAGTGTGGGTCAGTGGACAGTGGGAGTGTGGCTGAGTGGAGAGTGAGGGTGAGTGGAGAGTGGGAGTGTGGGTGAGTGGAGATGGAGAGTGTGGGTGAGTGGAGAGAGGGAGTGTGGGTGAGTGGAGAGTGTGGGTGAGTGGAGAGTGGGAGTTTGGGTGAGTGGAGATGGGGAGTGTGGGTCAGTGGACAGTGGGAGTGTGGGTGAGTGGAGAGTGTGGGTGAGTGGAGAGTGGGAGTGTGGGTGAGTGGAGAGTGGGAGTGTGGGTGAGTGGAGAGTGGGAGTGTGGGTGAGTGGAGAGTGTGAGTTTGGGTGAGTGGAGAGTGAGGGTGAGTGGAGAGTGGGAGTGTGGGCGAGTGGAGAGTGGGAGTGTGGGTGAGTGGAGATGGTGAGTGTGGGTGAGTGGAGAGTTGGTGTGGGTGAGTGGAGTAAGGGAGTGTGGGTGAGTGGAGAGTGGGAGTGTGGGTGAGTGGAGATGGTGAGTGTGGGTGAGTGGAGAGTTGGAGTGTGGGTGAGTGGAGTGAGGGAGTATGGGTGAGTGGAGAGTGAGAGTGTGGGTAAGTGGAGAGTGTGAGTGTGTGTGAGTGGAGAGAGGGAGAGTGTGTGAGTGGAGAGAGGGAGTGTGGGTGAGTGTAGAGTGTGAGTTTGGGTGAGTGGAGTGTGTGTGAGTGGAGAGGGGAGTGTGGGTGAGTGGAGACGGGGAGTGTGGGTGAGTGGAGAGTTAGATTGTGGGTGAGTGGAGAGTCAGATCGTGGGTGAGTGGAGAGCGCGAGTGTGGGTGAGTGGAGTGAGGGAGTATGTGTGAGTGGAGAGTGGGAAAGTGGGTGAGTGTAAATTGAGAGTGTGGGGCAGTGGAGAGTGGGAGTGTGGGTGAGTGGAGTGAGGGAGTGTGTGTGAGTGGAGTGAGGGAGTGTGTGTGAGTGGAAAGTGGGAGTGTGGGTGAGTGGGGAGTAGGAGTGTGGGTGAGTGGAGTGTGGGTGAGTGGAGAGTGAGAGTGGGAGTGTGGGTGAGTGGAGAGAGGGAGTGTGGGTGAGTGGAGAGTGGGAGTGTGGGTGAGCGGAGATGGGGAGTGAGGGTCAGTGGAGAGTGGGAGTGTGGGTGAGTGGGGAGTAGGAGTGTGGGTGAGTGGAGTGTGGGTGAGTGGAGAGTGAGAGTGGGAGTGTGGGTCAGTGGAGAGTGGGAGTGCGGGTGAGTGGAGTGAGGGAGTGTGGGTGAGTGGAGATGGGGAGTGAGGGTCAGTGGAGAGTGGGAGTGTGGGTGAGTGGAGATGGGGAGTGTGGGTGAGTGGAGAGAGGGAGTGAGGGTCAGTGGACAGTGGGAGTGTGGGTGAGTGGAGATGGGGAGTGTGGGTCAGTGGACAGTGGGAGTGTGGGTGAGTGGAGAGTGAGGGTGAGTGGTGAGTGGGAGTGTGGGTGAGTGGAGACTGGGAGTGTGGGTGAGTGGAGAGAGGGATTATGGGAGAGTGGAGAGTGGGAGTGTGGGTGAGTGGAGTGAGGGAGTGTGGGTGAGTGGAGTGAGGGAGTGTGTGTGAGTGGAGAGGGGGAGTGTGGGTGAGTGGAGAGAGGGAGTGTGGGTGAGTGGAGAGTGGGAGTTTTGGTGAGTGGAGAGTGTGGGTGAGTGGAGAGTGAGAGTGTGGGTAAGTGGAGAGTGGGAGTGTGGGTGAGTGGAGAGTGAGAGTGTGGGTGAGTGGAGAGTTGGAGTGTGGGTGAGTGTAGTGAGGGAGTGTGGGTGAGTGGAGAGAGGGAGAGTGTGTGAGTGGAGAGAGGGAGTGTGGGTGAGTGTAGAATGGGAGTTTGGGTGAGTGGAGTGTGTGTGAGTGGAGAGGGGGAGTGTGGGTGAGTGGAGAGAGGGAGTGTGGGTGAGTGGAGAGTCAGATTGTGGGTGAGTGGAGAGTCAGATTGTGGGTGAGTGGAGAGCGCGAGTGTGGGTGAGTGGAGTGAGGGAGTATGAGTGAGTGGAGAGTGGGAATGTGGGTGAGTGTAAATTGAGAATGTGGGGCAGTGGAGAGTGGGAGTGTGGGTGAGTGGAGTGAGGGAATGTGTGTGAGTGGAGTGAGGGAGTGTGTGTGAGTGGAAAGTGGGAGTATGTGTGAGTGGAGAGTGGGAGTGTGGGTGAGTGGGGAGAGGGAGTGTGGGTGAGTGGAGTGTGGGCGAGTGGAGAGTGAGTGTGGGAGTGTGGGTAAGTGGAGAGAGGGAGTGTGGGTGAGTGGAGTGTGGGTGAGTGGAGAGGGGGAGTGTGGGTGAGTGGAGAGAGGGAGTGTGGGTGAGTGGAGTGTGGGTGAGTGGAGAGGGAGAGTTTGGGTGAGTGGAAATTGAGAGCGTGGGGCAGTGGAGAGTGGGAGTGTGGGTGAGTGGAGTGAGGGAGTGTGGGTGAGTGGAGTGAGGGAGTGTGTGTGAGTGGAGAGGGGGAGTGTGGGTGAGTGGAGAGAGGGAGTGTGTTTGAGTGGAGAGGGGGAGTGTGGGTGAGTGGGGAGAGGTAGTGTGTGTGAGTGGAGAGGGGGAGTGTGGGTGAGTGGGGAGAGGGAGTGTGGGTGAGTGGAGAAGGGGAGTTTGGGTGAGTGCAGTGGGGGAGTGTGGGTGAGTGGAGAGTAAGTGTGTGGTTGAGTGGAGAGGGGGAGTGTGGGTGAGTGGAGAGTAAGTGTGTGGGTGAGTGGAGAGTAAGAGTGTGGGTCAGTGGAGTAGGGAGTGTGGGTGAGTGGAGAGTGGGGGTGTGTGGGTGAGTGGATAGTTGGAGTGTAGGTGAGTGGAGGGGGGAGTGTGGGTGAGTGGAGAGCGAGAGTGTGGGTGCGTGGAGAAGGGGAGTGTGGGTGAGTGGGGCGAGGGAGTGTGGGTGAGTGGAGTGTGGGTGAGTGGAGAGTGAGAGTGGGAGTGTGGGTGAGTGGAGAGGGGGAGTGTGGGTGAGTAGGGAGAGGGAGTGTGGGTGAGTGGAGTGTGGGTGAGTGGAGAGTGAGAGTGGGAGTGTGGGTGAGTGGAGAGAGGGAGTGTGGGTGAGTGGACTGTGGGTGAGTGGAGAGGGGGAGTGTGGGTGAGTGGAGAGAGGGAGACTGGGTGAGTGGAGTGTGGGTGAGTGGTGAGGGGGAGTTTGGGTGAGTGGAAATTGAGAGCGTGGGGCAGTGGAGAGTGGGAGTGTGGGTGAGTGGACTGAGGGAGTATGAGCGAGTGGAGTGAAGGAGTGTGTGTGAGTGGATTGGGAGAGTGTGGGTGAGTGGAGAGAGGGAGTGTGGGTGAGTGGGGAGAGGGAGTGTGGGTGAGGGGAGAGCGGGAGTGTGGGTGAGTGGAGAGTAAGTGTGTGGGTGAGGGGAGAGTAAGTGTGTGAGTGAGTGGAGAGTGGGAGTGTGGGTGAGTGGAGAGTGGGAGTGTGGGTGAGTGGAGAGAGGGAGTGTGGGTGAGTGGAGTGTGGGTGAGTGGAGAGGGAGAGTTTGGGTGAGTGGAAATTGAGAGCGTGGGGCAGTGGAGAGTGGGAGTGTGGGTGAGTGGAGTGAGGGAGTGTGGGTGAGTGGAGTGAGGGAGTGTGTGTGAGTGGAGAAAGGGAGTGTGGGTGAGTGGAGAGAGGGAGCGTGTTTGAGTGGAGAGGGGGAGTGTGGGTGAGAGGGGAGAGGGAGTGTGTGTGAGTGGAGGGGGGGAGTGTGGGTGAGTGGAGAGAGGGAGTGTGGGTGTGTGGAGTGTGGGTGAGTGGAGAGTGGGAGTTTGGGTGAGTGGAGTGTGTGGGAGTGGAGAGGGGGAGTGTGGGGGAGTGGAGAGGGGGAGTGTGGGTGAGTGGAGAGCGGGAGTGTGGGTGAGTGGAGAGTAAGTGTGTGGGTGAGGGGAGAGTAAGTGTGTGGGTCAGTGGAGAGTAAGAGTGTGGGTCAGTGGAGAGTGGGAGTGTGGGTGAGTGGAGTGAGGGAGAGTGGGTGAGTGGAGAGTGGGAGTGTGGGTGAGTGGAGAGTGGGCGGGTGTGGGTGAGTGGAGAGTGGGAGTGTGGCTGAGTGAAGAGAGGGAGTGTGGGTGAGTGGAGAGTGGGAGTGTGGGTGAGTGGAGAGAGCGTGTGGGTGAGTGGAGAGAGGGAGTGTGGGTGAGTGGAGAGAGTGTGTGGGTGAGTGGAGAGTGGGAGTGTGGGTGAGTGGAGAGAGCGTGTGGGTGAGTGGAGAGTGGGAGTGTGGGTGAGTGGAGAGAGCGTGTGGGTGAGTGGAGTGATGGAGTGTGGGTGAGTGGAGAGTGAGAGTGTAGGTGAGTGGAGTGATGGAGTGTGGGTGAGTGGAGAGTGAGAGTGTGGGTGAGTGGAGAGAACGGGGGGTGTGTTTGAGTGGAGTGAGGGAGTGTGGGTGAGTGGAGATGTGGAGTGTGGGTGAATGGAGAGTAGGAGTGTGGGTGAGTGGAGAGTGGGAGTGCACATGAGTGGAGAGCGAGAGTGTGGGTGAATGGAGAGACGGTGAGTGGAGAGGAGGAGTGTGGGTGAGTGGAGAGTGTGAGTTTATGGAGAGGGGGAGTGTGGGTGAGTGGAGTGTGGGTGAGTGGAGAGTGGGAGTGTGGGTGAGTGGAGAGTGGGAGTGTGGGTGAGTGGAGAGAGGGAGTGTGGGTGAGTGGAGAGAGGGAGTGTGGGTGAGTGGAGAGTGGGAGTGTGGGTGAGTGGAGAGTGGGAGTGTGGGTGAGTGGAGTGTGGGTGAGTGGAGAGTGGGAGTGTGGGTGAGTGGAGTGTGGGTGAGTGGGTGAGTGGAGTGTGGGTGAGTGGAGAGTGGGTGTGTGGGTGAGTGGAGAAGGGGAGTGTGGGTGAGTGGAGAAGGGGAGTGTGGGTGAGTGGAGTGTGGGTGAGTGGAGAGTGGGTGTGTGGGTGAGTGGAGAGAGGGAGTGTGGGTGAGTGGAGTGTGGGTGAGTGGAGAGTGGGAGTGTGGGTGAGTGGAGAGTGGGAGTGTGGGTGAGTGGAGAGGGGGAGTGTGGGTATGTGGGTGAGTGGAGAGAGGGAGTGTGGGTGAGTGGAGAGAGGGAGTGTGGGTGAGTGGAGAGTGGGAGTGTGGGTGAGTGGAGAGTGGGAGTGTGGGTGAGTGGAGAGTAAGAGTGTGGGTCAGTGGAGAGTGGGAGTGTGGGTGAGTGGAGAGTGGGAGTGTGGGTGAGTGGAGAGTGGGGTGTGTGGGTGAGTGGAGGGGGGAGTGTGGGTGAGTCGAGGGAGGGAGTGTGGGTGAGTGGAGAGTAAGTGTGTGGGTGAGTGCAGAGTAAGAGTGTGGGTCAGTGGAGTAGGGAGTGTGGGTGAGTGGAGAGTGGGGGTGTGTGGGTGAGTGGATAGTTGGAGTGTAGGTGAGTGGAGGGGGGAGTGTGGGTGAGTGGAGAGCGAGAGTGTGGGTGCGTGGAGAAGGGGAGAGTGGGTGAGTGGGGAGAGGGAGTGTGGGTGAGTGGAGAGTGAGAGTGTAGGTGAGTGGAGTGTGGGTGAGTGGAGAGAGCGTGGGGGTGAGTGGAGAGAACGGGTGTGTTTGTGTGGAGTGAGGGAGTGTGGGTGAGTGGAGTGTGGTGAGTGGAGAGAGGGAGTGTGGGTGAGTGGAGTGGGGGAGTGTGGGTGAGTGGAGAGTAAGTGTGTGGGTGAGTGGAGAGTAAGAGTGTGGGTCAGTGGAGAGTGGGAGTGTGGGTGAGTGGAGAGTGGGAGTGTGGGTGAGTGGAGAGTGGGGTGTGTGGGTGAGTGGAGGGGGGAGTGTGGGTGAGTCGAGGGAGGGAGTGTGGGTGAGTGGAGAGTAAGTGTGTGGGTGAGTGCAGAGTAAGAGTGTGGGTCAGTGGAGTAGGGAGTGTGGGTGAGTGGAGAGTGGGGGTGTGTGGGTGAGTGGATAGTTGGAGTGTAGGTGAGTGGAGGGGGGAGTGTGGGTGAGTGGAGAGCGAGAGTGTGGGTGCGTGGAGAAGGGGAGTGTGGGTGAGTGGGGAGAGGGAGTGTGGCTGAGTGAAGAGAGGGAGTGTGGATGAGTGGAGAGTGGGAGTGTGGGTGAGTGGAGAGAGCGTGTGGGTGAGTGGAGAGAACGGGTGTGTTTGAGTGGAGCGAGGGAGTGTGGGTGAGTGGAGAGTGAGAGTGTAGGTGAGTGGAGAGTGGGAGTGTGGGTGAGTGGAGTGTGGGTGAGTGGAGAGGGGGAGTGTGGGTGAGTGGAGAGAGGGAGTGTGGGTGAGTGGAGAGTGGGTGAATGGAGAGGGAGAGTTTGGGTGAGTGGAAATTGAGAGCGTGGGGCAGTGGAGAGTGGCAGTGTGGGTGAGTGGAGTGAGGGAGAGTGTGTGAGTGGAGAGAGGGAGTGTGGGTGAGTGTAGAATGGGAGTTTGGGTGAGTGGAGTGTGTGTGAGTGGAGAGGGAGAGTGTGGGTGAGTGGAGAGAGGGAGTGTGGGTGAGTGGAGAGTCAGATTGTGGGTGAGTGGAGAGTCAGATTGTGGGTGAGTGGAGAGCGCGAGTGTGGGTGAGTGGAGTGAAGGAGTATGAGTGAGTGGAGAGTGGGAATGTGGGTGAGTGTAAATTGAGAATGTGGGGCAGTGGAGAGTGGGAGTGTGGGTGAGTGGAGTGAGGGAGTGTGTGTGAGTGGAGTGAGGGAGTGTGTGTGAGTGGAAAGTGGGAGTATGTGTGAGTGGAGAGTGGGAGTGTGGGTGAGTGGGGAGAGGGAGTGTGGGTGAGTGGAGTGTGGGCGAGTGGAGAGTGAGAGTGGGAGTGTGGGTAAGTGGAGAGAGGGAGTGTGGGTGAGTGGAGTGTGGGTGAGTGGAGAGGGGGAGTGTGGGTGAGTGGAGAGAGGGAGTGTGGGTGAGTGGAGTGTGGGCGAGTGGAGAGGGAGAGTTTGGGTGAGTGGAAATTGAGAGCGTGGGGCAGTGGAGACTGGGAGTGTGGGTGAGTGGAGTGAGGGAGTGTGGGTGAGTGGAGTGAGGGAGTGTGTGTGAGTGGAGAGGGGGAGTGTGGGTGAGTGGAGAGAGGGAGCGTGTTTGAGTGGAGAGGGGGAGTGTGGGTGAGTGGGGAGAGGGACTGTGTGTGAGTGGAGGGGGGGAGTGTGGGTGAGTGGGGAGAGGGAGTGTGGGTGTGTGGAGTGTGGGTGAGTGGAGAGTGGGAGTTTGGGTGAGTGGAGTGTGTGGGAGTGGAGAGGGGGAGTGTGGGTGAGTGGAGAGGGGGAGTGTGGGTGAGTGGAGAGCGGGAGTGTGGGTGAGTGGAGAGTAAGTGTGTGGGTGAGGGGAGAGTAAGTGTGTGGGTCAGTGGAGAGTAAGAGTGTGGGTCATGGAGAGTGGGAGTGTGGGTGAGTGGAGTGAGGGAGAGTGGGTGAGTGGAGAGTGGGAGTGTGGGTGAGTGGAGAGTGGGCGGGTGTGGGTGAGTGGAGAGTGGGAGTGTGGCTGAGTGAAGAGAGGGAGTGTGGGTGAGTGGAGAGAGCGTGTGGGTGAGTGGAGAGAACGGATGTGTTTGTGTGGAGTGAGGGAGTGTGGGTGAGTGGAGAGTAAGAGTGTCGGTGAGTGGAGTGATGGAGTGTGGGTGAGTGGAGAGTGAGAGTGTGGGTGAGTGGAGAGAACGGGGGGGTGTTTGAGTGGAGTGAGGGAGTGTGGGTGAGTGGAGAGTGAGAGTGTAGGTGAGTGGAGAGTTGGAGTGTGGGTGAATGGAGAGTAGGAGTGTGGGTGAGTGGAGAGTGGGAGTGCACATGAGTGGAGAGCGAGAGTGTGGGTGAATGGAGAGACGGTGAGTGGAGAGTGTGAGTTTGTGGAGAGGGGGAGTGTGGGTGAGTGGAGAGAGTGAGTGTGGGTGAGTGGGGAGTGGGAGTGTGGGTATGTGGGTGAGTGGAGAGAGGGAGTGTGGGTGAGTGGAGAGGGGGAGTGTGGGTATGTGGGTGAGTGGAGAGAGGGAGTGTGGGTGAGTGGAGAGTGAGACTATGGGTGAGTGGAGAGTGGGAGTGTGGGTGAGTGGGGAGTGGGAGTGTGGGTATGTGGGTGAGTGGAGAGAGGGAGTGTGGGTGAGTGGAGTGTGGGTGAGTGGAGAGTGGGAGTGTGGGTGAGTGGAGAAGGGGAGTGTGGGTATGTGGGTGAGTGGAGAGAGGGAGTGTGGGTGAGTGGAGTGTGGTGAGTGGAGAGAGGGAGTGTGGGTGAGTGGAGTGGGGGAGTGTGGGTGAGTGGAGAGTAAATGTGTGGGTGAGTGGAGAGTAAGAGTGTGGGTCAGTGGAGAGTGGGAGTGTGGGTGAGTGGAGAGTGGGAGTGTGGGTGAGTGGAGAGTGGGGTGTGTGGGTGAGTGGAGGGGGGAGTGTGGGTGAGTCGAGGGAGGGAGTGTGGGTGACTGGAGAGTGGGTGAGTGCAGAGTAAGAGTGTGGGTCAGTGGAGTAGGGAGTGTGGGTGAGTGGAGAGCGAGAGTGTGGGTGCGTGGAGAAGGGGAGTGTGGGTGAGTGGGGAGAGGGAGTGTGGGTGAGTGGAGTGTGGGTGAGTGGAGAGTGAGAGTGGGAGTGTGGGTGAGTGGAGAGGGGGAGTGTGGGTGAGTGGGGAGAGGGAGTGTGTTTGAGTGGAGAGGGGGAGTGTGGGTGAGTGGGGAGAGGGAGTGTGTGTGAGTGGAGGGGGGGAGTGTGGGTGAGTGGGGACAGGGAGTGTGGGTGAGTGGAGAAGGGGAGTGTGGGTGAGTGCAGTGGGGGAGTGTGGGTGAGTGGAGAGTAAGTGTGTGGTTGAGTGGAGAGAGGGAGTGTGGGTGAGTGGAGAGTAAGTGTGTGGGTGAGTGGAGAGTAAGAGTGTGGGTCAGTGGAGTAGGGAGTGTGGGTGAGTGGAGAGTGGGGGTGTGTGGGTGAGTGGATAGTTGGAGTGTAGGTGAGTGGAGGGGGGAGTGTGGGTGAGTGGAGAGCGAGAGTGTGGGTGCGTGGAGAAGGGGAGTGTGGGTGAGTGGGGAGAGGGAGTGTGGGTGAGTGGAGTGTGGGTGAGTGGAGAGTGAGAGTGGGAGTGTGGGTGAGTGGAGGGGGGAGTGTGGGTGAGTGGGGAGAGGGAGTGTGGGTGAGTGGACTGTGGGTGAGTGGAGAGGGGGAGTGTGGGTGAGTGGAGAGAGGGAGACTGGGTGAGTGGAGTGTGGGTGAATGGTGAGGGGGAGTTTGGGTGAGTGGAAATTGAGAGCGTGGGGCAGTGGAGAGTGGGAGTGTGGGTGAGTGGAGTGAGGGAGTATGAGCGAGTGGAGTGAAGGAGTGTGGGTGAGTGGAGAGAGGGAGTGTGGGTGAGTGGGGAGAGGGAGTGTGGGTGGGGGAGTGTGGGTGAGTGGAGAGTGGGAGTTTGTGTGAGTGGAGTGTGTGGGAGTGGAGAGGGGGAGTGCGGGGGAGTGGAGAGGGGGAGTGTGGGTGAGTGGAGAGAGGGAGTGTGGGTGAGAGGAGAGCGGGAGTGTGGGTGATTGGAGAGTAAATGTGTGGGTGAGGGGAGAGTAAGTGTGTGGGTCAGTGGAGAGTAAGAGTGTGGGTCAGTGGAGAGTGGGAGTGTGGGTGAGTGGAGAGAGCGTGTGGGTGAGTGGAGAGAACGGGTGTGTTTGAGTGGAGCGAGGGAGTGTGGGTGAGTGGAGAGTGAGAGTGTAGGTGAGTGGAGAGTGGGTGAGTGGAGAGGGGGAGTGTGGGTGAGTGGAGAGAGCGAGTGTGGGTGAGTGGAGTGTGGGTAAGTGGAGAGGGAGAGTGTGGGTGAGTGGAGAGAGGGAGTGTGGGTGAGTGGAGTGTGGGTGAGTGGAGAGGGGGAGTGTGGGTGAGTGGAGAGAGGGAGTGTGGGTGAGTGGAGTGTGGGTGAGTGGAGAGGGAGAGTTTGGGTGAGTGGAAATTGAGAGCGTGGGGCAGTGGAGAGTGGCAGTGTGGGTGAGTGGAGTGAGGGAGAGTGGGTGAGTGGAGAGTAAGTGTGTGGGTCAGTGGAGAGTAAGAGTGTGGGTCAGTGGAGAGTGGGAGTGTGGGTGAGTGGAGTGAGGGAGAGTGGGTGAGTGGAGAGTGGGCGGGTGTGGGTGAGTGGAGAGTGGGAGTGTGGCTGAGTGAAGAGAGGGAGTGTGGGTGAGTGGAGAGAGTGTGTGGGTGAGTGGAGAGTGAGAGTGTAGGTGAGTGGAGTGATGGAGTGTGGGTGAGTGGAGAGTGAGAGTGTAGGTGAGTGGAGTGATGGAGTGTGGGTGAGTGGAGAGTGAGAGTGTGGGTGAGTGGAGAGAACGGAGGGTGTGTTTGAGTGGAGTGAGGGAGTGTGGGTGAGTGGAGAGTGAGAGTGTGGGTGAGTGGAGGGTTGGAGTGTGGGTGAATGGAGAGTAGGAGTGTGGGTGAGTGGAGAGTGGGAGTGTGGGTGAATGGAGAGACGGTGAGTGGAGAGTGTGAGTTTGTGGAGAGGGGGAGTGTGGGTGAGTGGAGAGAGTGATTGTGGGTGACTGGAGAGAGGGCATGTGGGTGAGTGGAGAGTGAGACTATGGGGGAGTGGAGAGTGGGAGTGTGGGTGAGTGGGGGTGGGAGTGTGGGTGAGTGGGGAGTGGGAGTGTGGGTATGTGGGTGAGTGGAGAGAGGGAGTGTGGGTGAGTGGAGTGTGGGTGAGTGGAGAGTGGGAGTGTGGGTATGTGGGTGAGTGGAGAGAGGGAGTGTGGGTGAGTGGAGTGTGGGAGTGTGGGTGAGTGGAGAGGGGGAGTTTGGGTTAGTGGAGAGAGGGAGTGTGTGGGAGTGGAGTGGGGGAGTGTGGGTGAGTGGAGAGTAAGTGTGTGGGTGAGTGGAGAGTAAGAGTGTGGGTCTGTGGAGAGTGGGAGTGTATGTGAGTGGAGAGTGGGGTGTGTGGGTGAGTGGAGGGGGGAGTGTGGGTGAGTCGAGAGAGGGAGTGTGGGTGAGTGGAGAGTAAGTGTGTGGGTGAGTGGAGAGTAAGTGTGTGGGTGAGTGGAGAGTAAGAGTGTGGGTCAGTGGAGTAGGGAGTGTGGGTGAGTGGAGAGTTGGAGTGTAGGTGAGTGGAGGGGGGAGTGTGGGTGAGTGGAGAGCGAGAGTGTGGTTGCGTGGAGAGGGGGAGTGTGGGTGAGTGGGGAGAGGGAGTGTGGGTGAGTGGAGTGTGTGTGAGTGGAGAGTGAGAGTGGCAGTGTGGGTGAGTGGAGAGTGAGAGACTGGATGAGTGGAGTGTGGGTGAGTGGTGAGGGGGAGTTTGGGTGAGTGGAGTGAGGGAGTATGAGCGAGTGGAGTGAGGGAGTGTGTGTGAGTGGATTGGGGAAGTGTGGGTGAGTGGAGAGAGGGAGTGTGGGTGAGTGGGGAGAGGGAGTGTGGGTGAGTGGAGTGTGGGTGAGTGGAGATTGGGAGTTTGTGTGAGTGGAGTGTGTGGGAGTGGAGAGGGGGAGTGCGGGGGAGTGGAGAGGGGGAGTGTGGGTGAGTGGAGAGAGGGAGTGTGGGTGAGGGGAGAGCGGGAGTGTGGTTGAGTGGAGAGTAAGTGTGTGGGTGAGGGGAGAGTAAGTGTGTGGGTCAGTGGAGAGTAAGAGTGTGGGTCAGTGGAGAGTGGGAGTGTGGGTGAGTGGAGTGAGTGGAGAGTGGGAGTGTGGGTGAGTGGAGAGTGGGAGTGTGGCTGAGTGAAGAGAGGGAGTGTGGGTGAGTGGAGAGTGCGAGTGTGGATGAGAGGAGAGTGGGAGTGTGGGTGAGTGGAGAGAGCGTGTGGGTTAGTGGAGAGAACGGGTGTGTTTGAGTGGAGTGAGGGAGTGTGGGTGAGTGGAGAGTGGGAGTGGGTGAGTGGAGAGCGAGAGTGTGGGTGAATGGAGAGAGGGCATGTGGGTGAGTGGAGAGTGGGAGTGTGGGTGACTGGAGAAGGGGAGTGTGGGTGAGTGGAGAGTGGGAGTGTGGGTGACTGGAGAAGGGGAGTGTGGGTGAGTGGAGAGTGGGCGTGTGGGTGAGTGGAGAGGGGGAGTGTGGGTGAGTGGAGAGTGGGGAGTGTGGGTGAGTGGAGAGAGGGAGTGTGGGTGAGTGGAGAGAGGGAGTGTGGGTGAGTGGAGTGTGGGTGAGTGGAGAGAGGGAGTGTGGGTGAGTGGAGAGGGGGAGTTTGGGTGAGTGGAGAGAGGGAGTGTGTGGGAGTGGAGTGGGGGAGTGTGGGTGAGTGGAGAGTAAGTGTGTGGGTGAGTGGAGAGTAAGTGTGTGGGTCAGTGGAGAGTGGGAGTGTGGGTGAGTGGAGAGTAAGTGTGTGGGTGAGTGGAGAGGAAGTGTGTGGGTGAGTGGAGAGTAAGAGTGTGGGTCAGTGGAGTAGGGAGTGTGGGTGAGTGGAGAGTGGGGGTGTGTGGGTGAGTGGAGAGTGGGTGAGTGGAGAGTGAGAGTGGGAGTGTGGGTGAGTGGACTGTGGGTGAGTGGAGAGGGGGAGTGTGGGTGAGTGGAGAGGGGGAGTGTGGGTGAGTGGAGAGGGGGAGTGTGGGTGAGTGGGGAGAGGGAGTGTGGGTGAGTGGAGTGTGGGTGAGTGGAGAGTGAGAGTGGGAGTGTGGGTGAGTGGACTGTGGGTGAGTGGAGAGGGGGAGTGTGGGTGAGTGGAGAGGGGGAGTGTGGGTGAGTGGAGAGAGGGAGTGTGGGTGAGTGGAGAGTGGGAGTGTGGGTGAGCGGAGATGGGGAGTGTGGGTCAGTGGAGAGTGGGAGTGTGGCTGAGTGGAGAGTGAGGGTGAGTGGAGAGTGGCAGTGTGGGTGAGTCGAGATGGAGAGTGTGGGTGAGTGGAGAGAGGGAGTGTGGGTGAGTGGAGAGTGAGGGTGAGTGGAGAGTGGGAGTTTGGGTGAGTGGAGATGGGGAGTGTGGTTCAGTGGACAGTGGGAGTGTGGGTGAGTGGAGAGTGAGGGTGAGTGGAGATGGGAGTGTGGGTGAGTGGAGAGAGGGAGTGTGGGTGAGTGGAGAGTGGGAGTTTGGGTGCGTGGAGTGTTGGAGTGTGGGTGAGTGGAGTGAGGGAGTGTGGGTGAGTGGAGAGTGGGAGTGTGGGTGAGTGGAGGGAGGGAGTGTGGGTGAGTGTAGAGTGGGAGTTTGGGTGAGTGGAGAGTGAGAGTGTGAGTAAGTGGAGAGTGGGAGTGTGTGTGAGTGGAGAGAGGGAGAGTGTGTGAGTGGAGAGAGGGAGTGTGGGTGAGTGTAGAGTGGGGGTTTGGGTGAGTGGAGTGTGTGTGAGTGGAGAGAGGGAGTGTGGGTGAGTGGAGACGGGGAGTGTGGGTGAGTGGAGAGTCAGATTGTGGGTGAGTGGAGAGTCAGATTGTGGGTGAGTGGAGAGCGCGAGTGTGGGTGAGTGGAGTGAAGGAGTATGAGTGAGTGGGGAGTGGGAGTGTGGGTGAGTGGAGAGTGGGAGTGTGGGTGAGTGGAGAGAGGGAGTGAGGGTGAGTGTAGAGTGCGGATGAGTGGGGAGTAGGAGTGTGGGTGAGTGGAGAGTGGGAGTGTGGATGAGTGGAGAGGGGGACTGTGGCTGAGTGGAGAGACGGAGTATGGGTGAGTGGAGAATGAGAGTGTGGGTGAGTTGAGATGGGGAGTGTCAGTGAGTGGAGAGAGGGAGTATGGGTGAGTGGAGATGGGGAGTGTGGGTGAGTGGAGTGTAAGTGTGTGGGTGAGTGGAGAGTGGGAGTGTGGGTGAGTGGAGAGTTAGAGTGTGGGTGAGTGGAGAGTGGGACTGTGGCTGAGTGGAGAGTGGGACTGTGGCTGAGTGGAGAGTGAGGGTCAGTGGTGAGTGGGAGTGGGGGTGAGTGGAGAATGAGAGTGTGGGTAAGTGGAGATGGGGAGTGTCAGTGAGTGGAGAGTGAGAGTGGGAGTGTCGGTGAGTGGAGAGGGGGAGTGTGGGTGAGTGGAGAGAGGGAGTGTGGTTGAGTGGACTGTGGGTGAGTGGAGAGGGGGAGTGTGGGTGAGTGGAGAGGGGGAGTGTGGGTGAGTGGAGAGGGGGAGTGTGGGTGAGTGGGGAGAGGGAGTGTGGGTGAGTGGAGTGTGGGTGAGTGGAGAGTGAGAGTGGGAGTGTGGGTGAGTGGACTGTGGGTGAGTGGAGAGGGGGAGTGTGGGTGAGTGGAGAGGGGGAGTGTGGGTGAGTGGAGAGAGGGAGTGTGGGTGAGTGGAGAGTGGGAGTGTGGGTGAGCGGAGATGGGGAGTGTGGGTCAGTGGAGAGTGGGAGTGTGGCTGAGTGGAGAGTGAGGGTGAGTGGAGAGTGGCAGTGTGGGTGAGTCGAGATGGAGAGTGTGGGTGAGTGGAGAGAGGGAGTGTGGGTGAGTGGAGAGTGAGGGTGAGTGGAGAGTGGGAGTTTGGGTGAGTGGAGATGGGGAGTGTGGTTCAGTGGACAGTGGGAGTGTGGGTGAGTGGAGAGTGAGGGTGAGTGGAGATGGGAGTGTGGGTGAGTGGAGAGAGGGAGTGTGGGTGAGTGGAGAGTGGGAGTTTGGGTGCGTGGAGTGTTGGAGTGTGGGTGAGTGGAGTGAGGGAGTGTGGGTGAGTGGAGAGTGGGAGTGTGGGTGAGTGGAGGGAGGGAGTGTGGGTGAGTGTAGAGTGGGAGTTTGGGTGAGTGGAGAGTGAGAGTGTGAGTAAGTGGAGAGTGGGAGTGTGTGTGAGTGGAGAGAGGGAGAGTGTGTGAGTGGAGAGAGGGAGTGTGGGTGAGTGTAGAGTGGGGGTTTGGGTGAGTGGAGTGTGTGTGAGTGGAGAGAGGGAGTGTGGGTGAGTGGAGACGGGGAGTGTGGGTGAGTGGAGAGTCAGATTGTGGGTGAGTGGAGAGTCAGATTGTGGGTGAGTGGAGAGCGCGAGTGTGGGTGAGTGGAGTGAAGGAGTATGAGTGAGTGGGGAGTGGGAGTGTGGGTGAGTGGAGAGTGGGAGTGTGGGTGAGTGGAGAGAGGGAGTGAGGGTGAGTGTAGAGTGCGGATGAGTGGGGAGTAGGAGTGTGGGTGAGTGGAGAGTGGGAGTGTGGATGAGTGGAGAGGGGGACTGTGGCTGAGTGGAGAGACGGAGTATGGGTGAGTGGAGAATGAGAGTGTGGGTGAGTTGAGATGGGGAGTGTCAGTGAGTGGAGAGAGGGAGTATGGGTGAGTGGAGATGGGGAGTGTGGGTGAGTGGAGTGTAAGTGTGTGGGTGAGTGGAGAGTGGGAGTGTGGGTGAGTGGAGAGTTAGAGTGTGGGTGAGTGGAGAGTGGGACTGTGGCTGAGTGGAGAGTGGGACTGTGGCTGAGTGGAGAGTGAGGGTCAGTGGTGAGTGGGAGTGGGGGTGAGTGGAGAATGAGAGTGTGGGTAAGTGGAGATGGGGAGTGTCAGTGAGTGGAGAGTGAGAGTGGGAGTGTCGGTGAGTGGAGAGGGGGAGTGTGGGTGAGTGGAGAGAGGGAGTGTGGTTGAGTGGACTGTGGGTGAGTGGAGAGGGGGAGTGTGGGTGAGTGGAGAGAGGGAGACTGGGTGAGTGGAGTGTGGGTGAGTGGTGAGGGGGAGTTTGGGTGAGTGGAAATTGAGAGCGTGGGGCAGTGGAGAGTGGGAGTGTGGGTGAGTGGAGTGAGGGAGTATGAGCGAGTGGAGTGAAGGAGTGTGTGTGAGTGGATTGGGGGAGTGTGGGTGAGTGGAGAGAGGGAGTGTGGGTGAGTGGGGAGAGGGAGTGTGGGTGAGTGGAGTGTGGGTGAGTGGAGAGTGGGAGTTTGTGTGAGTGGAGTGTATGGGAGTGGAGAGGGGGAGTGCGGGGGAGTGGAGAGGGGGAGTGTGGGTGAGTGGAGAGAGGGAGTGTGGGTGAGGGGAGAGCGGGAGTGTGGGTGAGTGGAGAGTAAGTGTGTGGGTGAGGGGAGAGTAAGTGTGTGGGTCAGTGGAGAGTAAGAGTGTGGGTCAGTGGAGAGTGGGAGTGTGGGTGAGTGGAGTGAGTGGAGAGTGGGAGTGTGGGTGAGTGGAGAGTGGGAGTGTGGGTGAGTGGAGAGTGGGAGTGTGGGTGAGTGGAGAGAACGAGTGTGGATGAGTGGAGTGAGGGAGTGTGGGTGAGTGGAGAGTTGTGCGTGGGTGAGTGGAGAGGGGGAGTTTGGGTGAGTGGAAATTGAGAGCGTGGGGCAGTGGAGAGTGAGAGTGTGGGTAAGTGGAGAGGGGGAGTTTGGGTGAGTGGAGAGAGGGAGTGTGTGGGAGTGGAGTGGGGGAGTGTGGGTGAGTGGAGAGTAAGTGTGTGGGTGAGTGGAGAGTAAGTGTGTGGGTCAGTGGAGAGTGGGAGTGTGGGTGAGTGGAGAGTAAGTGTGTGGGTGAGTGGAGAGTAAGTGTGTGGGTGAGTGGAGAGTAAGAGTGTGGGTCAGTGGAGTAGGGAGTGTGGGTGAGTGGAGAGTGGGGGTGTGTGGGTGAGTGGAGAGTGGGTGAGTGGAGAGTGAGAGTGGGAGTGTGGGTGAGTGGACTGTGGGTGAGTGGAGAGGGGGAGTGTGGGTGAGTGGAGAGGGGGAGTGTGGGTGAGTGGAGAGGGGGAGTGTGGGTGAGTGGGGAGAGGGAGTGTGGGTGAGTGGAGTGTGGGTGAGTGGAGAGTGAGAGTGGGAGTGTGGGTGAGTGGACTGTGGGTGAGTGGAGAGGGGGAGTGTGGGTGAGTGGAGAGGGGGAGTGTGGGTGAGTGGAGAGAGGGAGTGTGGGTGAGTGGAGAGTGGGAGTGTGGGTGAGCGGAGATGGGGAGTGTGGGTCAGTGGAGAGTGGGAGTGTGGCTGAGTGGAGAGTGAGGGTGAGTGGAGAGTGGCAGTGTGGGTGAGTCGAGATGGAGAGTGTGGGTGAGTGGAGAGAGGGAGTGTGGGTGAGTGGAGAGTGAGGGTGAGTGGAGAGTGGGAGTTTGGGTGAGTGGAGATGGGGAGTGTGGTTCAGTGGACAGTGGGAGTGTGGGTGAGTGGAGAGTGAGGGTGAGTGGAGATGGGAGTGTGGGTGAGTGGAGAGAGGGAGTGTGGGTGAGTGGAGAGTGGGAGTTTGGGTGAGTGGAGAGTGAGGGTGAGTGGAGTGTGGGTGAGTGGAGAGTGAGAGTGTGGGTGAGTGGAGTGTTGGAGTGTGGGTGAGTGGAGTGAGGGAGTGTGGGTGAGTGGAGAGTGGGAGTGTGGGTGAGTGGAGAGAGGGAGTGTGGGTGAGTGTAGAGTGGGAGTTTGGGTGAGTGGAGAGTGAGAGTGTGAGTAAGTGGAGAGTGGGAGTGTGTGTGAGTGGAGAGAGGGAGAGTGTGTGAGTGGAGAGAGGGAGTGTGGGTGAGTGTAGAGTGGGGGTTTGGGTGAGTGGAGTGTGTGTGAGTGGAGAGAGGGAGTGTGGGTGAGTGGAGACGGGGAGTGTGGGTGAGTGGAGAGTCAGATTGTGGGTGAGTGGAGAGTCAGATTGTGGGTGAGTGGAGAGCGCGAGTGTGGGTGAGTGGAGTGAAGGAGTATGAGTGAGTGGGGAGTGGGAGTGTGGGTGAGTGGAGAGTGGGAGTGTGGATGAGTGGAGAGGGGGACTGTGGCTGAGTGGAGAGACGGAGTATGGGTGAGTGGAGAATGAGAGTGTGGGTGAGTTGAGATGGGGAGTGTCAGTGAGTGGAGAGAGGGAGTATGGGTGAGTGGAGATGGGGAGTGTGGGTGAGTGGAGTGTAAGTGTGTGGGTGAGTGGAGAGTGGGAGTGTGGGTGAGTGGAGAGTTAGAGTGTGGGTGAGTGGAGAGTGGGACTGTGGCTGAGTGGAGAGTGGGACTGTGGCTGAGTGGAGAGTGAGGGTCAGTGGTGAGTGGGAGTGGGGGTGAGTGGAGAATGAGAGTGTGGGTAAGTGGAGATGGGGAGTGTCAGTGAGTGGAGAGTGAGAGTGGGAGTGTCGGTGAGTGGAGAGGGGGAGTGTGGGTGAGTGGAGAGAGGGAGTGTGGTTGAGTGGACTGTGGGTGAGTGGAGAGGGGGAGTGTGGGTGAGTGGAGAGAGGGAGACTGGGTGAGTGGAGTGTGGGTGAGTGGTGAGGGGGAGTTTGGGTGAGTGGAAATTGAGAGCGTGGGGCAGTGGAGAGTGGGAGTGTGGGTGAGTGGAGTGAGGGAGTATGAGCGAGTGGAGTGAAGGAGTGTGTGTGAGTGGATTGGGGGAGTGTGGGTGAGTGGAGAGAGGGAGTGTGGGTGAGTGGGGAGAGGGAGTGTGGGTGAGTGGAGTGTGGGTGAGTGGAGAGTGGGAGTTTGTGTGAGTGGAGTGTATGGGAGTGGAGAGGGGGAGTGCGGGGGAGTGGAGAGGGGGAGTGTGGGTGAGTGGAGAGAGGGAGTGTGGGTGAGGGGAGAGCGGGAGTGTGGGTGAGTGGAGAGTAAGTGTGTGGGTGAGGGGAGAGTAAGTGTGTGGGTCAGTGGAGAGTAAGAGTGTGGGTCAGTGGAGAGTGGGAGTGTGGGCGAGTGGAGTGAGTGGAGAGTGGGAGTGTGGGTGAGTGGAGAGTGGGAGTGTGGGTGAGTGGAGAGTGGGAGTGTGGGTGAGTGGAGAGAACGAGTGTGGATGAGTGGAGTGAGGGAGTGTGGGTGAGTGGAGAGTTGTGCGTGGGTGAGTGGAGAGGGGGAGTTTGGGTGAGTGGAAATTGAGAGCGTGGGGCAGTGGAGAGTGAGAGTGTGGGTGAGTGGGGTGAGGGAGTGTGGGTGAGTGAAGAGAGGGATTGAGGGTGAGTGGAGAGAGAGATTGAGGGTGAGTGGAGAGAGGGAGTGTGCGCGAGTGGAGAGTGAGAGTGTGGGCGAGTAGAGAGTGAGAGTGTGGGCAAGTGGAGAGTGGGTCTGTGGGTGAGTGGAGAGTGAGGGTGAGTGGAGAGTGAGTGAGGGTGAGTGGAGGGATGAGTGGAGAGAGGTAGTGTGGGTGAGTGGAGAGTGGGAGTGTGGGTGAGTGGAGTGTGGGTGAGTGAAGAGTGGGAGTGTGGGTGAGTGGAGAGGGGGAGTGTGGGTGAGTGGAGAGGGGGAGTGTGGGTGAGTGGAGAGGGGGAGTGTGGGTGAGTGGGGAGAGGGAGTGTGTGTGAGTGGAGAGTGGGAGTGTGGGTGAGTGAAGAGTGGGAGTGTGGGTGAGTGAAGAGTGGGAGTGTGGGTGAGTGGAGGGGGTGTGTGGGTGAGTGGAGAGTGAGAGTGTGGGTGAGTTGAGAGGGGGAGTGTGGGTGAGTGGAGAGTGTGTGTGGGTGAGTGGAGAGTGAGAGTGTGGGTGAGTTGAGAGGGGGAGTGTGGGTGAGTGGAGAGGGGGGTGTGGGTGAGTGGAGAGTGGGAGTGTGGGTGAGTGAAGAGTGGGAGTGTGGGTGAGTGGAGGGGGTGTGTGGGTGAGTGGAGAGTGGGAGTGTGGGTGAGTTGAGAGTGGGAGTGTGGGTGAGTGGAGAGAGTGATTGTGGGTGAGTGGAGAGTGGGAGTGTGGGTGAGTGGAGAGTGGGAGTGTGGGTGAGTGAAGAGTCGGAGTGTGGGTGAGTGGAGAGTGGGATTGTGGGTGAGTGGAGAGTGGGAGTGTGGGTGAGTGGAGAGAGTGATTGTGGGTGAGTGGAGAGTGGGAGTGTGGGTGACTGGAGAAGGGGAGTGTGGGTGAGTGGAGAAGGGGAGTGTGGGTGAGTGGAGAGTGGGGGTGTGGATGAGTGGAGAGTAGGAGTGTGGCTGAGTGGAGAGGGGTAGTGTGGGTGAGTGGAGAGTGGGAGTGTGGGTGACTGGAGAAGGGGAGTGTGGGTGAGTGGAGAGAGGGAGACTGGGTGAGTGGAGTGTGGGTGAGTGGTGAGGGGGAGTTTGGGTGAGTGGAAATTGAGAGCGTGGGGCAGTGGAGAGTGGGAGTGTGGGTGAGTGGAGACGGGGAGTGTGGGTGAGTGGAGAGTGGGAGTGTAGGTGAGTGGAGAGTGGGGGTGTGGATGAGTGGAGAGTAGGAGTGTGGCTGAGTGGAGAGAGGGAGTGTGGGTGAGTGGAGAGTGGGAGTGTGGGTGAGTGGAAAGTGTGAGTTTGTGGAGAGGGGAAGTGTGGGTGAGTGGAGAGACTGATTGTGGGTGAGTGGAGAGTGGGAGTGTGAGTGACTGGAGAAGGGGAGTGTGGGTGAGTGGAGAAGGGGAGTGTGGGTGAGTGGAGAGTGGGGGTGTGGATGAGTGGAGAGTAGGAGTGTGGCTGAGTGGAGAGGGGTAGTGTGGGTGAGTGGAGAGTGGGAGTGTGGGTGACTGGAGAAGGGGAGTGTGGGTGAGTGGAGAGAGGGAGACTGGGTGAGTGGAGTGTGGGTGAGTGGTGAGGGGGAGTTTGGGTGAGTGGAAATTGAGAGCGTGGGGCAGTGGAGAGTGGGAGTGTGGGTGAGTGGAGTGAGGGAGTATGAGCGAGTGGAGTGAAGGAGTGTGTGTGAGTGGATTGGGGGAGTGTGGGTGAGTGGAGAGAGGGAGTGTGGGTGAGTGGGGAGAGGGAGTGTGGGTGAGTGGAGTGTGGGTGAGTGGAGAGTGGGAGTTTGTGTGAGTGGAGTGTGTGGGAGTGGAGAGGGGGAGTGCGGGGGAGTGGAGAGGGGGAGTGTGGGTGAGTGGAGAGAGGGAGTGTGGGTGAGGGGAGAGCGGGAGTGTGGGTGAGTGGAGAGTAAGTGTGTGGGTGAGGGGAGAGTAAGTGTGTGGGTCAGTGGAGAGTAAGAGTGTGGGTCAGTGGAGAGTGGGAGTGTGGGTGAGTGGAGTGAGTGGAGAGTGGGAGTGTGGGTGAGTGGAGAGTGGGAGTGTGGGTGAGTGGAGAGTGGGAGTGTGGGTGAGTGGAGAGAACGAGTGTGGATGAGTGGAGTGAGGGAGTGTGGGTGAGTGGAGAGTTGTGCGTGGGTGAGTGGAGAGGGGGAATTTGGGTGAGTGGAAATTGAGAGCGTGGGGCAGTGGAGAGTGAGAGTGTGGGTGAGTGGAGTGAGGGAGTGTGGGTGAGTGAAGAGAGGGATTGAGGGTGAGTGGAGAGAGGGATTGAGGGTGAGTGGAGAGAGGGAGTGTGCGCGAGTGGAGAGTGAGAGTGTGGGCGAGTAGAGAGTGAGAGTGTGGGCAAGTGGAGAGTGGGTCTGTGGGTGAGTGGAGAGTGAGGGTGAGTGGAGAGTGAGTGAGGGTGAGTGGAGGGAGGATGAGTGGAGAGAGGTAGTGTGGGTGAGTGGAGAGTGGGAGTGTGGGTGAGTGGAGTGTGGGTGAGTGAAGAGTGGGAGTGTGGGTGAGTGGAGAGGGGGAGTGTGGGTGAGTGGAGAGGGGGAGTGTGGGTGAGTGGAGAGGGGGAGTGTGGGTGAGTGGGGAGAGGGAGTGTGTGTGAGTGGAGAGTGGGAGTGTGGGTGAGTGAAGAGTGGGAGTGTGGGTGAGTGGAGAGGGGGGTGTGGGTGAGTGGAGAGTGGGAGTGTGGGTGAGTGAAGAGTGGGAGTGTGGGTGAGTGGAGGGGGTGTGTGGGTGAGTGGAGAGTGGGAGTGTGGGTGAGTTGAGAGTGGGAGTGTGGGTGAGTGGAGAGAGTGATTGTGGGTGAGTGGAGAGTGGGAGTGTGGGTGAGTGGAGAGTGGGAGTGTGGGTGAGTGAAGAGTCGGAGTGTGGGTGAGTGGAGAGTGGGATTGTGGGTGAGTGGAGAGTGGGAGTGTGGGTGAGTGGAGAGAGTGATTGTGGGTGAGTGGAGAGTGGGAGTGTGGGTGACTGGAGAGTAAGTGTGTGGGTCAGTGGAGAGTAAGAGTGTGGGTCAGTGGAGAGTGGGAGTGTGGATGAGTGGAGACGGGGAGTGTGGGTGAGTGGAGAGTGGGAGTGTGGGTGAGTGGAGAGTGGGGGTGTGGATGAGTGGAGAGTAGGAGTGTGGCTGAGTGGAGAGAGGGAGTGTGGGTGAGTGGAGAGTGGGAGTGTGGGTGAGTGGAAAGTGTGAGTTTGTGGAGAGGGGGAGTGTGGGTGAGTGGAGAGACTGATTGTGGGTGAGTGGAGAGTGGGAGTGTGAGTGATTGGAGAAGGGGAGTGTGGGTGAGTGGAGAGTGGGGGTGTGGATGAGTGGAGAGTAGGAGTGTGGCTGAGTGGAGAGGGGTAGAGTGGGTGAGTGGAGAGGGGGAGTGTGGCTGAGTGCAGAGTGGGAGTGTGTGTGAGTGGAGAGAGGGAGTGTGTGTGAGTGGAGAGTGGGAGTGTGTGTGAGTGGAGAGAGGGAGTGTGGGTGAGTGGAGAGTGGGAGTTTGGGTGAGTGGAGAGTGGGAGTGTGGGTGAGTGGAGAGAGCGTGTGGGTGAGTGGAGAGAACGGGTGTGTTTGAGTGGAGTGAGGGAGTGTGGGTGAGTGGAGTGAGGGAGTGTGGGTGAGTGGAGAGCGAGACTGTGGGTGAATGGAGAGAGGGTGAGTGGAGAGGGGGAGTGTGGGTCAGTGGAGAGTGTGAGTTTGTGGAGAGGGGGGAGTGTGGGTGAGTGGAGAGAGTGATTGTGGGTGAGTGGAGAGTGGGAGTGTGGGTGACTGGAGAAGGGGAGTGTGGGTGAGTGGAGAAGGGGAAGGTGGGTGAGTGGAGAGTGGGGGTGTGGGTGAGTGGAGAGTGGGAGTGTGGGTGAGTGGAGAGGGGGAGTGTGGGTGAGTGGAGAGTGGGAGTGTGGGTGACTAGAGAAGGGGAGTGTGGGTGAGTGGAGAGTGGGAGTGTGGGTGAGTGGGGAGTGGGAGTGTGGGTGAGTGGAAAGTGTGAGTTTGTGGAGAGGGGGGAGTGTGGGTGAGTGGAGAGAGTGATTGTGGGTGAGTGGAGAGTGGGAGTGTGGGTGACTGGAGAAGGGGAGTGTGGGTCAGTGGAGAGTGGGAGTGTGGGTGAGTGGAGTGAGGGAGTGTGGGTGAGTGGAGAGTGGGAGTGTGGGTGAGTGGAAAGTGTGAGTTTGTGGAGCGGGGGGAGTGTGGGTGAGTGGAGAGAGTGATTGTGGGTGAGTGGAGAGTGGGAGTGTGGGTGACTGGAGAAGGGGAGTGTGGGTCAGTGGAGACGGGGAGTGTGGGTGAGTGGAGAGTGGGAGTGTGTGTGAGTGGAGACGGGGAGTGTGGGTGAGTGGAGAGTCAGATTGTGGGTGAGTGGAGAGTATGAGCGTGGGTGAGTGGAGAGAACGAGTCTGGATGAGTGGAGTGAGGGAGTGTGGGTGAGTGGAGAGGTTGTGCGTGGGTGAGTGGAGAGGGGGAGTTTGGGTGAGTGGAAATTGAGAGCGTGGGGCAGTGGAGAGTGGGAGTGTGGGTGAGTGGAGTGAGGGAGTGTGGGTGAGTGAAGAGAGGGATTGAGGGTGAGTGGAGAGAGGGATTGAGGGAGAGTGGAGAGAGGGAGTGTGCGCAAGTGGAGAGTGAGAGTGTGGGTGAGTAGAGAGTGAGAGTGTGGGCAAGTGGAGAGTGGGTCTGTGGGTGAGTGGAGAGTGAGGGTGAGTGGAGAGTGAGTGAGGGTGAGTGGAGAGAGGATGAGTGGAGAGAGGTATTGTAGGTGAGTGGAGAGTGGGAGTGTGGGTGAGTGGAGTGTGGGTGAGTGGAGTGGGGGAGTGTGGGTGAGTGGAGAGAGGGATTGTGGGTGAGTGGAGAGTGGGAGTGTGGGTGAGTGGAGTGTGGGGGAGTGTGTGTGAGTGGGGGAGTGTGTGTGAGTGGAGAGGGGGAGTGTGTGAGTGGAGAGTGAGAGTGGGTGAGTTGAGAGTGGGAGTGTGGGTGAGTGAAGAGTGGGAGTGTGGGTGAGTGGAGAGTGGGAGTGTGGGTGAGTGGAGAGGGGGAGTGTGGGTGAGTGGAGAGGGGGGTGTGGGTGAGTGGAGAGGGAGAGTGTGGGTGAGTGGAGAGGGGGAGTGTGGGTGAGTGGAGAGTGGGAGTGTGGGTGAGTGGAGAGTGGGAGTGTGGGTGAGTGAAGAGTGGGAGTGTGGGTGAGTGGAGAGTGAGAGTGTGGGCGAGTAGAGAGTGAGAGTGTGGGCAAGTGGAGAGTGGGTCTGTGGGTGAGTGGAGAGTGAGGGTGAGTGGAGAGTGAGTGAGGGTGAGTGGAGAGAGGATGAGTGGAGAGAGGTATTGTAGGTGAGTGGAGAGTGGGAGTGTGGGTGAGTGGAGTGTGGGTGAGTGGAGTGGGGGAGTGTGGGTGAGTGGAGAGAGGGATTGTGGGTGAGTGGAGAGTGGGAGTGTGGGTGAGTGGAGTGTGGGGGAGTGTGTGTGAGTGGGGGAGTGTGTGTGAGTGGAGAGGGGGAGTGTGTGAGTAGAGAGTGAGAGTGGGTGAGTTGAGAGTGGGAGTGTGGGTGAGTGAAGAGTGGGAGTGTGGGTGAGTGGAGAGTGGGAGTGTGGGTGAGTGGAGAGGGGGAGTGTGGGTGAGTGGAGAAGGTGAGTGTGGGTGAGTGGAGAGTGGGAGTGTGGGTGAGTGGAGAGGGGGAGTGTGGGTGAGTGGAGAGTGGGAGTGTGGGTGACTAGAGAAGGGGAGTGTGGGTGAGTGGAGAGTGGGAGTGTGGGTGAGTGGGGAGTGGGAGTGGGGGTGAGTGGAAAGTGTGAGTTTGTGGAGAGGGGGGAGTGTGGGTGAGTGGAGAGAGTGATTGTGGGTGAGTGGAGAGTGGGAGTGTGGGTGAGTGGAGAGTGGGAGTGTGGGTGAGTGGAGAGTGGGGGTGTGGATGAGTGGAGAGTAGGAGTGTGGGTGAGTGGAGAGAGGGAGTGTGGGTGAGTGGAGAGTGGGAGTGTGGGTGAGTGGAAAGTGTGAGTTTGTGGAGAGGGGGAGTGTGGGTGAGTGGAGAGACTGATTGTGGGTGAGTGGAGAGTGGGAGTGTGGGTGACTGGAGAAGGGGAGTGTGGGTGAGTGGAGAAGGGGAGTGTGGGTGAGTGGAGAGTGGGGGTGTGGATGAGTGGACAGTAGGAGTGTGGCTGAGTGGAGAGGGGGAGTGTGGGTGAGTGGAGAGTGGGAGTGTGGGTGACTGGAGAAGGGGAGTGTGGGTGAATGGGGAGAGGGAGTGAGGGTGAGTGGAGAGTTGGAGTGTGGGTGAGTGGAGAGGGGGAGTGTGGCTGAGTGCAGAGTGGGAGTGTGTGTGAGTGGAGAGAGGGAGTGTGTGTGAGTGGAGAGTGGGAGTGTGTGTGAGTGGAGAGAGGGAGTGTGGGTGAGTGGAGTGAGGGAGTGTGGGTGAGTGGAGAGCGAGACTGTGGGTGAATGGAGAGAGGGTGAGTGGAGAGGGGGAGTGTGCGTCAGTGGAGAGGGTGAGTTTGTGGAGAGGGGGGAGTGTGGGTGAGTGGAGAGAGTGATTGTGGGTGAGTGGAGAGTGGGAGTGTGGGTGACTGGAGAAGGGGAGTGTGGGTGAGTGGAGAAGGGGAAGGTGGGTGAGTGGAGAGTGGGAGTGTGGGTGAGTGGAGAGGGGGAGTGTGGGTGAGTGGAGAGTGGGAGTGTGGGTGAGTGGAGAGTGGGAGTGTGGGTGAGTGGAGAGGGGGAGTGTGGGTGAGTGGAGAGGGGGGTGTGGGTGAGTGGAGAGGGAGAGTGTGGGTGAGTGGAGAGGGGGAGTGTGGGTGAGTGGAGAGTGGGAGTGTGGGTGAGTGAAGAGTGGGAGTGTGGGTGAGTGAAGAGGGGGGTGTGGGTTAGTGGAGAGGGGGGTGTGGGTGAGTGGAGAGGGGGAGTGTGGGTGAGTGGAGAGTGGGAGTGTGGGTGTGGAGAGTGGGAGTGTGGGTGAGTGGAGAGTGGGAGTGTGGGTGTGGAGAGTGGGAGTGTGGGTGAGTGGAGAGAGTGATTGTGGGTGAGTGGAGAGTGGGAGTGTGGGTGACTGGAGAGTAGGTGTGTGGGTCAGTGGAGAGTAAGAGTGTGGGTCAGTGGAGAGTGGGAGTGTGGGTGAGTGGAGTGAGGGAGTGTGGGTGAGTGGAGAGTGGGAGTGTGTGTGAGTGGAGACGGGGAATGTGGGTGAGTGGAGAGGGGGAGTGTGAGTGAGTGTAAAGTGGGAGTGTGGGTGAGTGGAGAGTGGGAGTGTGGGTGAGTGGAAAGTGTAAGTTTGTGGAGAGGGGGAGTGTGGGTGAGTGGAGAGAGTGATTGTGGGTGAGTGGAGAGTGGGAGTGTGGATGACTGGAGAAGGGGAGTGTGGGTGAGTGGAGAAGGGGAGTGTGGGTGAGTGGAGAGTGGGGGTGTGGATGAGTGGAGAGTAGGAGTGTGGCTGAGTGGAGAGGGGGAGTGTGGGTGAGTGGAGAGTGGGAGTGTGGGTGACTGGAGAAGGGGAGTGTGGGTGAATGGGGAGAGGGAGTGTGGGTGAGTGGAGAGAGGGAGTGTGGGCGAGTGGAGAGTGGGAGTGTGTGTGAGTGGAGAGAGGGAGTGTGGGTGAGTGGAGAGTGGGAGTTTGGGTGAGTGGAGAGTGGGAGTGTGGGTGAGTGGAGAGAGCGTGTGGGTGAGTGGAGAGAATGGGTGTGTTTGAGTGGAGTGAGGGAGTGTGGGTGAGTGGAGTGAGGGAGTGTGGGTGAGTGGAGAGCGAGACTGTGGGTGAATGGAGAGAGGGTGAGTGGAGAGGGGGAGTGTGGGTCAGTGGAGAGGGTGAGTTTGTGGAGAGGGGGGAGTGTGGGTGAGTGGAGAGAGTGATTGTGGGTGAGTGGAGAGTGGGAGTGTGGGTGACTGGAGAAGGGGAGTGTGGGTGAGTGGAGAAGGAGAAGGTGGGTGAGTGGAGAGTGGGGGTGTGGGTGAGTGGAGAGTGGGAGTGTGGGTGAGTGGAGAGGGGGAGTGTGGGTGAGTGGAGAGTGGGAGTGTGGGTGTCTAGAGAAGGGGAATGTGGGTGAGTGGAGAGTGGGAGTGTGGGTGAGTGGGGAGTGGGAGTGTGGGTGAGTGGAGTGAGGGAGTGTGGGTGAGTGGAGAGTGGGAGTGTGTGTGAGTGGAGACGGGGAGTGTGGGTGAGTGGAGAGTGGGAGTGTGGGTGAGTGGAAAGTGTGAGTTTGTGGAGAGGGGGGAGTGTGGGTGAGTGGAGAGAGTGATTGTGGGTGAGTGGAGAGTGGGAGTGTGGGTGAGTGGAGTGAGGGGGTGTGGGTGAGTGGAGAGTGGGAGTGTGTGTGAGTGGAGACGGGGAGTGTGGGTGAGTGGAGAGTGGGAGTGTGGGTGAGTGGAAAGTGTGAGTTTGTGGAGAGGGGGGAGTGTGGGTGAGTGGAGAGAGTGATTGTGGGTGAGTGGAGAGTGGGAGTGTGGGTGACTGGAGAAGGGGAGTGTGGGTCAGTGGAGACGGGGAGTGTGGGTGAGTGGAGAGTGGGAGTGTGTGTGAGTGGAGACGGGGAGTGTGGGTGAGTGGAGAATCAGATTGTGGGTGAGTGGAGAGTATGAGCGTGGGTGAGTGGAGAGAACGAGTCTGGATGAGTGGAGTGAGGGAGTGTGGGTGAGTGGAGAGGTTGTGCGTGGGTGAGTGGAGAGGGGGAGTTTGGGTGAGTGGAAATTGAGAGCGTGGGGCAGTGGAGAGTTGGAGTGTGGGTGAGTGGAGTGAGGGAGTGTGGGTGAGTGAAGAGAGGGATTGAGGGTGAGTGGAGAGAGGGATTGAGGGTGAGTGGAGAGAGGGAGTGTGCGCGAGTGGAGAGTGAGAGTGTGGGCGAGTAGAGAGTGAGAGTGTGGGCAAGTGGAGAGTGGGTCTGTGGGTGAGTGGAGAGTGAGGGTGAGTGGAGAGTGAGTGAGGATGAGTGGAGAGAGGTATTGTAGGTGAGTGGAGAGTGGGAGTGTGGGTGAGTGGAGTGTGGGTGAGTGGAGTGGGGGAGTGTGTGTGAGTGGAGAGTGGAAGTGTGGGTGAGTGGAGTGTGGGGGAGTGTGTGTGAGTGGAGAGTGAGAGTGGGTGAGTTGAGAGTGGGAGTGTGGGTGAGTGAAGAGTGGGAGTGTGGGTGAGTGGAGAGTGGGAGTGTGGGTGAGTGGAGAGGGGGAGTGTGGGTGAGTGGAGAGTGGGAGTGTGGGTGAGTGAAGAGTGAGAGTGTGGGTGAGTGGAGAGGGGGGGTGTGGGTGAGTGGAGAGGGAGAGTGTGGGTGAGTGGAGAGTGGGAGTGTGGGTGAGTGGAGAGTGGGAGTGTGGGTGAGTGAAGTGTGGGAGTGTGGGTGAGTGAAGAGGGGGGTGTGGGTTAGTGGAGAGGGGGGTGTGGGTGAGTGGAGAGGGGGAGTGTGGGTGAGTGGAGTGACGGAGTGTGGGTGAGTGGAGAGTGGGAGTTTGGGTGAGTGGAGAGTGGGGGTGTGTGGGTGAGTGGAGAGGGGGGTGTGGGTGAGTGGAGAGTGAGAGTGTAGGTGAGTGGAGAGTGGGAGTGTGGGGGAGTGGAGAGCGAGACTGTGGGTGAGTGGAGAGAGGGTGAGTGGAGAGGGGGAGTGTGGGTCAGTGGAGAGAGGGATTGTGGGTGAGTGTAGAGTGGGAGTGTGGGTGAGTGGAGAGTGGGAGTTTGTGAGAGGGGGGAGTGTGGGTGAGTGGAGAGAGTGATTGTGGGTGAGTGGAGAGTGGGAGTGTGGGTGAGTGGAGAGAGTGATTGTGGGTGAGTGGAGAGTGGGAGTGTGGGTGACTGGAGAAGAGGAGTGTGGGTGAATGGAGAGTAAGTGTGTGGGTCAGTGGAGAGTAAGAGTGTGGGTCAGTGGAGAGTGGGAGTGTGGGTGAGTGGAGTGAGGGAGTGTGGGTGAGTGGAGAGTGGGAGTGTGTGTGAGTGGAGACGGGGAGTGTGGGTGAGTGGAGAGTCAGATTGTGGGTGAGTGGAGAGTGGGAGTGTGGGTGAGTGGAGTGAGGGAGTGTGGGTGAGTGGAAAGTGGGAGTGTGTGTGAGTGGAGACGGGGAGTGTGGGTGAGTGGAGAGAACGAGTGTGGATGAGTGGAGTGAGGGAGTGTGGGTGAGTGGAGAGGTTGTGCGTGGGTGAGTGGAGAGGGGGAGTTTGGGTGAGTGGAAATTGAGAGCGTGGGGCAGTGGAGAGTGGGAGTGTGGGTGAGTGGAGTGAGGGAGTGTGGGTGAGTGAAGAGAGGGATTGAGGGTGAGTGGAGAGAGGGATTGAGGGTGAGTGGAGAGAGGGAGTGTGCGCGAGTGGAGAGTGAGAGTGTGGGCGAGTAGAGAGTGAGAGTGTGGGCAAGTGGAGAGTGGGTCTGTGGGTGAGTGGAGAGTGAGGGTGAGTGGAGAGTGAGTGAGGGTGAGTGGAGAGAGGATGAGTGGAGAGAGGTATTGTAGGTGAGTGGAGAGTGGGAGTGTGGGTGAGTGGAGAGGGGGAGTGTGGGTGAGTGGGGAGAGGGATTGTGGGTGAGTGGAGAGTGGGAGTGTGGGTGAGTGGAGTGTGGGGGAGTGTGTGTGAGTGGGGGGGTGTGTGTGAGTGGAGAGTTGGAGTTTGGGTGAGTGGAGAGTGGGAGTGTGGGTGAGTGGAGAGAGCGTGTGGGTGAGTGGAGAGAACGGGTGTGTTTGAGTGGAGTGAGGGAGTGTGGGTGAGTGGAGTGAGGGAGTGTGGGTGAGTGGAGAGCGAGACTGTGGGTGAATGGAGAGAGGGTGAGTGGAGAGGGGGAGTGTGGGTCAGTGGAGAGTGTGAGTTTGTGGAGAGGGGGTAGTGTGGGTGAGTGGAGAGAGTGATTGTGGGTGAGTGGAGAGTGGGAGTGTGGGTGACTGGAGAAGGGGCGTGTGGGTGAGTGGAGAAGGGGAAGGTGGGTGAGTGGAGAGTGGGGGTGTGGGTGAGTGGAGAGTGGGAGTGTGGGTGAGTGGAGAGGGGGAGTGTGGGTGAGTGGAGAGTGGGAGTGTGGGTGACTAGAGAAGGGGAGTGTGGGTGAGTGGAGAGTGGGAGTGTGGGTGAGTGGGGAGTGGGAGTGTGGGTGAGTGGAAAGTGTGAGTTTGTGGAGAGGGGGGAGTGTGGGTGAGTGGAGAGAGTGATTGTGGGTGAGTGGAGAGTGGGAGTGTGGGTGACTGGAGAAGGGGAGTGTGGGTCAGTGCAGAGTGGGAGTGTGGGTGAGTGGAGTGAGGGAGTGTGGGTGAGTGGAGAGTGGGAGTGTGTGTGAGTGGAGACGGGGAGTGTGGGTGAGTGGAGAGGTTGTGCGTGGGTGAGTGGAGAGGGGGAGTTTGGGTGAGTGGAAATTGAGAGCGTGGGGCAGTGGAGAGTGGGAGTGTGGGTGAGTGGAGTGAGGGAGTGTGGGTGAGTGAAGAGAGGGATTGAGGGTGAGTGGAGAGAGGGATTGAGGGTGAGTGGAGAGAGGGAGTGTGCGCGAGTGGAGAGTGAGAGTGTGGGCGAGTAGAGAGTGAGAGTGTGGGCAAGTGGAGAGTGGGTCTGTGGGTGAGTGGAGAGTGAGGGTGAGTGGAGAGTGAGTGAGGGTGAGTGGAGAGAGGATGAGTGGAGAGAGGTATTGTAGGTGAGTGGAGAGTGGGAGTGTGGGTGAGTGGAGTGTGGGTGAGTGGAGTGGGGGAGTGTGGGTGAGTGGAGAGAGGGATTGTGGGTGAGTGGAGAGTGGGAGTGTGGGTGAGTGGAGTGTGGGGGAGTGTGTGTGAGTGGGGGAGTGTGTGTGAGCGGAGAGGGGGAGTGTGGGTGAGTGGAGAGTGGGAGTTTGGGTGAGTGGAGAGTGGGAGTGTGGGTGAGTGGAGAGAGCGTGTGGGTGAGTGGAGAGAACGGGTGTGTTTGAGTGGAGTGAGGGAGTGTGGGTGAGTGGAGTGAGGGAGTGTGGGTGAGTGGAGAGCGAGACTGTGGGTGAATGGAGAGAGGGTGAGTGGAGAGGGGGAGTGTGGGTCAGTGGAGAGTGTGAGTTTGTGGAGAGGGGGGAGTGTGGGTGAGTGGAGAGAGTGATTGTGGGTGAGTGGAGAGTGGGAGTGTGGGTGAGTGGAGAGAGGGAGTGTGGGCGAGTGGAGAGTGGGAGTGTGTGTGAGTGGAGAGAGGGAGTGTGGGTGAGTGGAGAGTGGGAGTTTGGGTGAGTGGAGAGTGGGAGTGTGGGTGAGTGGAGAGAGCGTGTGGGTGAGTGGAGAACGGGTGTGTTTGAGTGGAGTGAGGGAGTGTGGGTGAGTGGAGTGAGGGAGTGTGGGTGAGTGGAGAGCGAGACTGTGGGTGAATGGAGAGAGGGTGAGTGGAGAGGGGGAGTGTGGGTCAGTGGAGAGTGTGAGTTTGTGGAGAGGGGGGAGTGTGGGTGAGTGGAGAGAGTGATTGTGAGTGAGTGGAGAGTGGGAGTGTGGGTGACTGGAGAAGGGGAGTGTGGGTGAGTGGAGAAGGGGAAGGTGGGTGAGTGGAGAGTGGGGGTGTGGGTGAGTGGAGAGTGGGAGTGTGGGTGAGTGGAGAGGGGGAGTGTGGGTGAGTGGAGAGTGGGAGTGTGGGTGACTAGAGAAGGGGAGTGTGGGTGAGTGGAGAGTGGGAGTGTGGGTGAGTGGGGAGTGTGAGTTTGTGGAGAGGGGGGAGTGTGGGTGAGTGGAGAGAGTGATTGTGGGTGAGTGGAGAGTGGGAGTGTGGGTGACTGGAGAAGGGGAGTGTGGGTCAGTGGAGAGTGGGAGTGTGGGTGAGTGGAGTGAGGGAGTGTGGGTGAGTGGAGAGTGGGAGTGTGTGTGAGTGGAGACGGGGAGTGTGGGTGAGTGGAGAGGTTGTGCGTGGGTGAGTGGAGAGGGGGAGTTTGGGTGAGTGGAAATTGAGAGCGTGGGGCAGTGGAGAGTGGGAGTGTGGGTGAGTGGAGTGAAGGAGTGTGGGTGAGTGAAGAGAGGGATTGAGGGTGAGTGGAGAGAGGGATTGAGGGTGAGTGGAGAGAGGGAGTGTGCGCGAGTGGAGAGTGAGAGTGTGGGCGAGTAGAGAGTGAGAGTGTGGGCAAGTGGAGAGTGGGTCTGTGGGTGAGTGGAGAGTGAGGGTGAGTGGAGAGTGAGTGAGGGTGAGTGGAGAGAGGATGAGTGGAGAGAGGTATTGTAGGTGAGTGGAGAGTGGGAGTGTGGGTGAGTGGAGTGTGGGTGAGTGGAGTGGGGCAGTGTGGGTGAGTGGAGAGAGGGATTGTGGGTGAGTGGAGAGTGGGAGTGTGGGTGAGTGGAGTGTGGGGGAGTGTGTGTGAGTGGGGGAGTTTGTGTGAGTGGAGAGGGGGAGTGTGTGAGTGGAGAGTGAGAGTGGGTGAGTTGAGAGTGGGAGTGTGGGTGAGTGAAGAGTGGGAGTGTGGGTGAGTGGAGAGTGGGAGTGTGGGTGAGTGGAGAGGGGGAGTGTGGGTGAGTGGAGAAGGGGAGTGTGGGTAAGTGGAGAGTGGGAGTGTGGGTGAGTGGAGAGGTGGAGTGTGGGTGAGTGGAGAGTGGGAGTGTGGGTGACTAGAGAAGGGGAGTGTGGGTGAGTGGAGAGTGGGAGTGTGGGTGAGTGGGGAGTGGGAGTGTGGGTGAGTGGAAAGTGTGAGTTTGTGGAGAGGGGGGAGTGTGGGTGAGTGGGGAGAGTGATTGTGGGTGAGTGGAGAGTGGGAGTGTGGGTGACTGGAGAAGGGGAGTGTGGGTCAGTGGAGAGTGGGAGTGTGGGTGAGTGGAGTGAGGGAGTGTGGGTGAGTGGAGAGTGGGAGTGTGTGTGAGTGGAGACGGGGAGTGTGGGTGAGTGGAGAGTGGGAGTGTGGGTGAGTGGAAAGTGTGAGTTTGTGGAGAGGGGGGAGTGTGGGTGAGTGGAGAGAGTGATTGTGGGTGACTGGAGAAGGGGAGTGTGGGTCAGTGCAGAGTGGGAGTGTGGGTGAGTGGAGTGAGGGAGTGTGGGTGAGTGGAGAGTGGGAGTGTGTGTGAGTGGAGACGGGGAGTGTGGGTGAGTGGAGAGTCAGATTGTGGGTGAGTGGAGAGTATGAGCGTGGGTGAGTGGAGAGAACGAGTCTGGATGAGTGGAGTGAGGGAGTGTGGGTGAGTGGAGAGGTTGTGCGTGGGTGAGTGGAGAGGGGGAGTTTGGGTGAGTGGAAATTGAGAGCGTGGGGCAGTGGAGAGTTGGAGTGTGGGTGAGTGGAGTGAGGGAGTGTGGGTGAGTGAAGAGAGGGATTGAGGGTGAGTGGAGAGAGGGATTGAGGGTGAGTGGAGAGAGGGAGTGTGCGCGGGTGGAGAGTGAGAGTGTGGGCGAGTAGAGAGTGAGAGTGTGGGCAAGTGGAGAGTGGGTCTGTGGGTGAGTGGAGAGTGAGGGTGAGTGGAGAGTGAGTGAGGGTGAGTGGAGAGAGGATGAGTGGAGAGAGGTATTGTAGGTGAGTGGAGAGTGGGAGTGTGGGTGAGTGGAGTGTGGGTGAGTGGAGTGGGGGAGTGTGGGTGAGTGGAGAGAGGGATTGTGGGTGAGTGGAGAGTGGGAGTGTGGGTGAGTGGAGTGTGGGGAGTGTGTGTGAGTGGGGGAGTGTGTGTGAGTGGAGAGGGGGAGTGTGTGAGTGGAGAGTGAGAGTGGGTGAGTTGAGAGTGGGAGTGTGGGTGAGTGAAGAGTGGGAGTGTGGGTGAGTGGAGAGTGGGAGTGTGGGTGAGTGGAGAGGGGGAGTGTGGGTGAGTGGAGAGGGGGAGTGTGGGTGAGTGGAGAGTGGGAGTTTGTGAGAGGGGGGAGTGTGGGTGAGTGGAGAGAGTGATTGTGGGTGAGTGGAGAGTGGGAGTGTGGGTGAGTGGAGAGAGTGATTGTGGGTGAGTGGAGAGTGGGAGTGTGGGTGACTGGAGAAGAGGAGTGTGGGTGAATGGAGAGTAAGTGTGTGGGTCAGTGGAGAGTAAGAGTGTGGGTCAGTGGAGAGTGGGAGTGTGGGTGAGTGGAGTGAGGGAGTGTGGGTGAGTGGAGAGTGGGAGTGTGTGTGAGTGGAGACGGGGAGTGTGGGTGAGTGGAGAGTCAGATTGTGGGTGAGTGGAGAGTGGGAGTGTGGGTGAGTGGAGTGAGGGAGTGTGGGTGAGTGGAAAGTGGGAGTGTGTGTGAGTGGAGACGGGGAGTGTGGGTGAGTGGAGAGAACGAGTGTGGATGAGTGGAGTGAGGGAGTGTGGGTGAGTGGAGAGGTTGTGCGTGGGTGAGTGGAGAGGGGGAGTTTGGGTGAGTGGAAATTGAGAGCGTGGGGCAGTGGAGAGTGGGAGTGTGGGTGAGTGGAGTGAGGGAGTGTGGGTGAGTGAAGAGAGGGATTGAGGGTGAGTGGAGAGAGGGATTGAGGGTGAGTGGAGAGAGGGAGTGTGCGCGAGTGGAGAGTGAGAGTGTGGGCGAGTAGAGAGTGAGAGTGTGGGCAAGTGGAGAGTGGGTCTGTGGGTGAGTGGAGAGTGAGGGTGAGTGGAGAGTGAGTGAGGGTGAGTGGAGAGAGGATGAGTGGAGAGAGGTATTGTAGGTGAGTGGAGAGTGGGAGTGTGGGTGAGTGGAGAGGGGGAGTGTGGGTGAGTGGGGAGAGGGATTGTGGGTGAGTGGAGAGTGGGAGTGTGGGTGAGTGGAGTGTGGGGGAGTGTGTGTGAGTGGGGGGGTGTGTGTGAGTGGAGAGGGGGAGTGTGGGTGAGTGGAGAGTTGGAGTTTGGGTGAGTGGAGAGTGGGAGTGTGGGTGAGTGGAGAGAGCGTGTGGGTGAGTGGAGAGAACGGGTGTGTTTGAGTGGAGTGAGGGAGTGTGGGTGAGTGGAGTGAGGGAGTGTGGGTGAGTGGAGAGCGAGACTGTGGGTGAATGGAGAGAGGGTGAGTGGAGAGGGGGAGTGTGGGTCAGTGGAGAGTGTGAGTTTGTGGAGAGGGGGGAGTGTGGGTGAGTGGAGAGAGTGATTGTGGGTGAGTGGAGAGTGGGAGTGTGGGTGACTGGAGAAGGGGCGTGTGGGTGAGTGGAGAAGGGGAAGGTGGGTGAGTGGAGAGTGGGGGTGTGGGTGAGTGGAGAGTGGGAGTGTGGGTGACTAGAGAAGGGGAGTGTGGGTGAGTGGAGAGTGGGAGTGTGGGTGAGTGGGGAGTGGGAGTGTGGGTGAGTGGAAAGTGTGAGTTTGTGGAGAGGGGGGAGTGTGGGTGAGTGGAGAGAGTGATTGTGGGTGAGTGGAGAGTGGGAGTGTGGGTGACTGGAGAAGGGGAGTGTGGGTCAGTGCAGAGTGGGAGTGTGATTGAGTGGAGTGAGGGAGTGTGGGTGAGTGGAGAGTGGGAGTGTGTGTGAGTGGAGACGGGGAGTGTGGGTGAGTGGAGAGGTTGTGCGTGGGTGAGTGGAGAGGGGGAGTTTGGGTGAGTGGAAATTGAGAGCGTGGGGCAGTGGAGAGTGGGAGTGTGGGTGAGTGGAGTGAGGGAGTGTGGGTAAGTGAAGAGAGGGATTGAGGGTGAGTGGAGAGAGGGATTGAGGGTGAGTGGAGAGAGGGAGTGTGCGCGAGTGGAGAGTGAGAGTGTGGGCGAGTAGAGAGTGAGAGTGTGGGCAAGTGGAGAGTGGGTCTGTGGGTGAGTGGAGAGTGAGGGTGAGTGGAGAGTGAGTGAGGGTGAGTGGAGAGAGGATGAGTGGAGAGAGGTATTGTAGGTGAGTGGAGAGTGGGAGTGTGGGTGAGTGGAGTGTGGGTGAGTGGAGTGGGGGAGTGTGGGTGAGTGGAGAGAGGGATTGTGGGTGAGTGGAGAGTGGGAGTGTGGGTGAGTGGAGTGTGGGGGAGTGTGTGTGAGTGGGGGAGTGTGTGTGAGTGGAGAGGGGGAGTGTGGGTGAGTGGAGAGTGGGAGTTTGGGTGAGTGGAGAGTGGGAGTGTGGGTGAGTGGAGAGAGCGTGTGGGTGAGTGGAGAGAACGGGTGTGTTTGAGTGGAGTGAGGGAGTGTGGGTGAGTGGAGAGCGAGACTGTGGGTGAATGGAGAGAGGGTGAGTGGAGAGGGGGAGTGTGGGTCAGTGGAGAGTGTGAGTTTGTGGAGAGGGGGGAGTGTGGGTGAGTGGAGAGAGTGATTGTGGGTGAGTGGAGAGTGGGAGTGTGGGTGAGTGGAGAGAGGGAGTGTGGGCGAGTGGAGAGTGGGAGTGTGTGTGAGTGGAGAGAGGGAGTGTGGGTGAGTGGAGAGTGGGAGTTTGGGTGAGTGGAGAGTGGGAGTGTGGGTGAGTGGAGAGAGCGTGTGGGTGAGTGGAGAACGGGTGTGTTTGAGTGGAGTGAGGGAGTGTGGGTGAGTGGAGTGAGGGAGTGTGGGTGAGTGGAGAGCGAGACTGTGGGTGAATGGAGAGAGGGTGAGTGGAGAGGGGGAGTGTGGGTCAGTGGAGAGTGTGAGTTTGTGGAGAGGGGGGAGTGTGGGTGAGTGGAGAGAGTGATTGTGGGTGAGTGGAGAGTGGGAGTGTGGGTGACTGGAGAAGGGGAGTGTGGGTGAGTGGAGAAGGGGAAGGTGGGTGAGTGGAGAGTGGGGGTGTGGGTGAGTGGAGAGTGGGAGTGTGGGTGAGTGGAGAGGGGGAGTGTGGGTGAGTGGAGAGTGGGAGTGTGGGTGACTAGAGAAGGGGAGTGTGGGTGAGTGGAGAGTGGGAGTGTGGGTGAGTGGGGAGTGGGAGTGTGGGTGAGTGGAAAGTGTGAGTTTGTGGAGAGGGGGGAGTGTGGGTGAGTGGAGAGAGTGATTGTGGGTGAGTGGAGAGTGGGAGTGTGGGTGACTGGAGAAGGGGAGTGTGGGTCAGTGGAGAGTGGGAGTGTGGGTGAGTGGAGTGAGGGAGTGTGGGTGAGTGGAGAGTGGGAGTGTGTGTGAGTGGAGACGGGGAGTGTGGGTGAGTGGAGAGGTTGTGCGTGGGTGAGTGGAGAGGGGGAGTTTGGGTGAGTGGAAATTGAGAGCGTGGGGCAGTGGAGAGTGGGAGTGTGGGTGAGTGGAGTGAAGGAGTGTGGGTGAGTGAAGAGAGGGATTGAGGGTGAGTGGAGAGAGGGATTGAGGGTGAGTGGAGAGAGGGAGTGTGCGCGAGTGGAGAGTGAGAGTGTGGGCGAGTAGAGAGTGAGAGTGTGGGCAAGTGGAGAGTGGGTCTGTGGGTGAGTGGAGAGTGAGGGTGAGTGGAGAGTGAGTGAGGGTGAGTGGAGAGAGGATGAGTGGAGAGAGGTATTGTAGGTGAGTGGAGAGTGGGAGTGTGGGTGAGTGGAGTGTGGGTGAGTGGAGTGGGGGAGTGTGGGTGAGTGGAGAGAGGGATTGTGGGTGAGTGGAGAGTGGGAGTGTGGGTGAGTGGAGTGTGGGGGAGTGTGTGTGAGTGGGGGAGTGTGTGTGAGTGGAGAGGGGGAGTGTGTGAGTGGAGAGTGAGAGTGGGTGAGTTGAGAGTGGGAGTGTGGGTGAGTGAAGAGTGGGAGTGTGGGTGAGTGGAGAGTGGGAGTGTGGGTGAGTGGAGAGGGGGAGTGTGGGTGAGTGGAGAAGGGGAGTGTGGGTAAGTGGAGAGTGGGAGTGTGGGTGAGTGGAGAGGGGGAGTGTGGGTGAGTGGAGAGTGGGAGTGTGGGTGACTAGAGAAGGGGAGTGTGGGTGAGTGGAGAGTGGGAGTGTGGGTGAGTGGGGAGTGGGAGTGTGGGTGAGTGGAAAGTGTGAGTTTGTGGAGAGGGGGGAGTGTGGGTGAGTGGGGAGAGTGATTGTGGGTGAGTGGAGAGTGGGAGTGTGGGTGACTGGAGAAGGGGAGTGTGGGTCAGTGGAGAGTGGGAGTGTGGGTGAGTGGAGTGAGGGAGTGTGGGTGAGTGGAGAGTGGGAGTGTGTGTGAGTGGAGACGGGGAGTGTGGGTGAGTGGAGAGTGGGAGTGTGGGTGAGTGGAAAGTGTGAGTTTGTGGAGAGGGGGGAAAGTGGGTGAGTGGAGAGAGTGATTGTGGGTGAGTGGAGAGTGGGAGTGTGGGTGACTGGAGAAGGGGAGTGTGGGTCAGTGGAGACGGGGAGTGTGGGTGAGTGGAGAGTGGGAGTGTGTGTGAGTGGAGACGGGGAGTGTGGGTGAGTGGAGAGTCAGATTGTGGGTGAGTGGAGAGAACGAGTCTGGATGAGTGGAGTGAGGGAGTGTGGGTGAGTGGAGAGGTTGTGCGTGGGTGAGTGGAGAGGGGGAGTTTGGGTGAGTGGAAATTGAGAGCGTGGGGCAGTGGAGAGTGGGAGTGTGGTTGAGTGGAGTGAGGGAGTGTGGGTGAGTGAAGAGAGGGATTGAGGGTGAGTGGAGAGAGGGATTGAGGGTGAGTGGAGAGAGGGAGTGTGCGCGAGTGGAGAGTGAGAGTGTGGGCGAGTAGAGAGTGAGAGTGTGGGCAAGTGGAGAGTGGGTCTGTGGGTGAGTGGAGAGTGAGGGTGAGTGGAGAGTGAGTGAGGGTGAGTGGAGAGAGGATGAGTGGAGAGAGGTATTGTAGGTGAGTGGAGAGTGGGAGTGTGGGTGAGTGGAGTGCGGGTGAGTGGAGTGGGGGAGTGTGGGTGAGTGGAGAGAGGGATTGTGGGTGAGTGGAGAGTGGGAGTGTGGGTGAGTGGAGTGTGGGGAGTGTGTGTGAGTGGGGGAGTGTGTGTGAGTGGAGAGGGGGAGTGTGTGAGTGGAGAGTGAGAGTGGGTGAGTTGAGAGTGGGAGTGTGGGTGAGTGAAGAGTGGGAGTGTGGGTGAGTGGAGAGTGGGAGTGTGGGTGAGTGGAGAGGGGGAGTGTGGGTGAGTGGAGAGTGGGAGTGTGGGTGAGTGAAGAGTGGGAGTGTGGGTGAGTGGAGAGTGGGAGTGTGGGTGAGTGGAGAGGGAGAGTGTGGGTGAGTGGAGAGGGAGAGTGTGGGTGAGTGGAGAGGGGGAGTGTGGGTGAGTGGAGAGTGGGAGTGTGGGTGAGTGGAGAGTGGGAGTGTGGGTGAGTGAAGAGTGGGAGTGTGGGTGAGTGAAGAGGGGGGTGTGGGTTAGTGGAGAGGGGGGTGTGGGTGAGTGGAGAGGGGGAGTGTGGGTGAGTGGAGTGACGGAGTGTGGGTGAGTGGAGAGTGGGAGTTTGGGTGAGTGGAGAGTGGGGGTGTGTGGGTGAGTGGAGAGAGGGAGTGTGGGTGAGTGGAGAGGGGGGTGTGGGTGAGTGGAGAGTGGGAGTGTGGGTGAGTGGAGAGCGCGTGTGGGTGAGTGGAGAGTGGGAGTGTGGGTGAGTGGAGAGCGAGACTGTGGGTGAGTGGAGAGAGGGTGAGTGGAGAGGGGGAGTGTGGGTCAGTGGAGAGAGGGATTGTGAGTGAGTGTAGAGTGGGAGTGTGGGTGAGTGGAGAGTGGGAGTTTGTGAGAGGGGGGAGTGTGGGTGAGTGGAGAGAGTGATTGTGGGTGAGTGGAGAGTGGGAGTGTGGGTGACTGGAGAAGGGGAGTGTGGGTGAGTGGAGAAGGGGAATGTGGGTGAGTGGAGAGTGGGGTTGTGGGTGAGTGGAGAGTGGGAGTGTGGGTGAGTGGAGAGAGTGATTGTGGGTGAGTGGAGAGTGGGAGTGTGGGTGAATGGAGAGTAAGTGTGTGGGTCAGTGGAGAGTAAGAGTGTGGGTCAGTGGAGAGTGGGAGTGTGGGTGAGTGGAGTGAGGGAGTGTGGGTGAGTGGAGAGTGGGAGTGTGTGTGAGTGGAGTGGGGGAGTGTGGGTGAGTGGAGAGTCAGATTGTGGGTGAGTGGAGAGTGGGAGTGTGGGTGAGTGGAAAGTGGGAGTGTGTGTGAGTGGAGTGAGGGAGTGTGGGTGAGTGGAAAGTGGGAGTGTGTGTGAGTGGAGACGGGGAGTGTGGGTGAGTGGAGAGAACGAGTGTGGATGAGTGGAGTGAGGGAGTGTGGGTGAGTGGAGAGGTTGTGCGTGGGTGAGTGGAGAGGGGGAGTTTGGGTGATTGGAGTGAGGGAGTGTGGGTGAGTGAAGAGAGAGATTGAGGGTGAGTGGAGAGAGGGATTGAGGGTGAGTGGAGAGAGGGAGTGTGCGCGAGTGGAGAGTGAGAGTGTGGGCGAGTAGAGAGTGAGAGTGTGGGCAAGTGGAGAGTGGGTCTGTGGGTGAGTGGAGAGTGAGGGTGAGTGGAGAGTGAGTGAGGGTGAGTGGAGAGAGGATGAGTGGAGAGAGGTATTGTAGGTGAGTGGAGAGTGGGAGTGTAGGTGAGTGGAGAGTGGGAGTGTGGGTGAGTGGAGAGGGGGAGTGTGGGTGAGTGGAGAGGGGGAGTGTGGGTGAGTGGAGGGGGGATGTGGGTGAGTGGAGAGTGAGAGTGTGGGTGAGTGGAGAGGGTGAGTGTGGGTGTGGAGAGTGGGAGTGTGGGTGAGTGAAGAGTGGGAGTGTGGGTGAGTGAAGAGTGGGAGTGTGGGTGAGTGGAGAAGGGGAGTGTGGGTGAGTGGAGAAGGGGAATGTGGGTGAGTGGAGAGTGGGGTTGTGGGTGAGTGGAGAGTGGGAGTGTGGGTGAGTGGAGAGAGTGATTGTGGGTGAGTGGAGAGTGGGAGTGTGGGTGAATGGAGAGTAAGTGTGTGGGTCAGTGGAGAGTAAGAGTGTGGGTCAGTGGAGAGTGGGAGTGTGGGTGAGTGGAGTGAGGGAGTGTGGGTGAGTGGAGAGTGGGAGTGTGTGTGAGTGGAGTGGGGGAGTGTGGGTGAGTGGAGAGTCAGATTGTGGGTGAGTGGAGAGTGGGAGTGTGGGTGAGTGGAAAGTGGGAGTGTGTGTGAGTGGAGTGAGGGAGTGTGGGTGAGTGGAAAGTGGGAGTGTGTGTGAGTGGAGACGGGGAGTGTGGGTGAGTGGAGAGAACGAGTGTGGATGAGTGGAGTGAGGGAGTGTGGGTGAGTGGAGAGGTTGTGCGTGGGTGAGTGGAGAGGGGGAGTTTGGGTGATTGGAGTGAGGGAGTGTGGGTGAGTGAAGAGAGAGATTGAGGGTGAGTGGAGAGAGGGATTGAGGGTGAGTGGAGAGAGGGAGTGTGCGCGAGTGGAGAGTGAGAGTGTGGGCGAGTAGAGAGTGAGAGTGTGGGCAAGTGGAGAGTGGGTCTGTGGGTGAGTGGAGAGTGAGGGTGAGTGGAGAGTGAGTGAGGGTGAGTGGAGAGAGGATGAGTGGAGAGAGGTATTGTAGGTGAGTGGAGAGTGGGAGTGTAGGTGAGTGGAGAGTGGGAGTGTGGGTGAGTGGAGAGGGGGAGTGTGGGTGAGTGGAGAGGGGGAGTGTGGGTGAGTGGAGGGGGGATGTGGGTGAGTGGAGAGTGAGAGTGTGGGTGAGTGGAGAGGGTGAGTGTGGGTGTGGAGAGTGGGAGTGTGGGTGAGTGAAGAGTGGGAGTGTGGGTGAGTGAAGAGTGGGAGTGTGGGTGAGTGGAGAGTGTGAGTGTGGGTGAGTGGAGAGTGGGAGTGTGGGTGAGTGAAGAGTGGGAGTGTGGGTGAGTGGAGAGTGGGAGTGTGGGTGAGTGAAGAGTGGGAGTGTGGGTGAGTGGAGAGTGGGAGTGTGGGTGAGTGGAGAGTGGGAGTGTGGGTGAGTGAAGAGTGGGAGTGTGGGTGAGTGAAGAGGGGGGTGTGGGTTAGTGGAGAGGGGGGTGTGGGTGAGTGGAGAGGGGGAGTGTGGGTGAGTGGAGTGACGGAGTGTGGGTGAGTGGAGAGTGGGAGTTTGGGTGAGTGGAGAGTGTGGGTGTGTGGGTGAGTGGAGAGAGGGAGTGTGGGTGAGTGGAGAGGGGGGTGTGGGTGAGTGGAGAGTGAGAGTGTGGGTGAGTGGAGAGTGGGAGTGTGGGTGAGTGAAGACTCGGAGTGTGGGTGAGTGGAGAGTGGGATTCAGGGTGAGTGGAGAGAGGGATTGAGGGTGTGTGGAGAGAGCGAATGTGGGTGAGTGGAGAGTGTGGGTGGGTGGAGAGAGGGATTGTGGGTGAGTGTGGAGTGGGATTGTGGGAGAGTGGGGAGTGGGATGTGGGTGAGTGGAGAGAGGGATTGAGGGTGAGTGGAGAGAGGGTTGAGGGTGAGTGGAGAGAGCGAATGTGGGTGAGTGGAGAGTGTGGGTGAGTGGAGTGAGGGAGTGTGGGTGAGTGGAGAGAGGGAGTGTGGGTGAGTGGAGAGAGGGATTGAGGGGGAGTGGAGAGAGGGATTGAGGGTGAGTCGAGAGTGTGGGCGAGTGGAGAGAGGGAGTGTGGGTGAGTGGAGAGTGAGAGTGTGGGCGAGTAGAGAGTGAGAGTGTAGGTGAGTAGAGAGAGGGAGTGTGGGCGAATGGAGATTGAGACTATGTGGGAGTGGAGCAAGGGAGTGTGAGTACGTGGACAGAGGGATTGTGGGTGAGTGGAGAGTGGGATTGTGGGTGAGTGGAGAGAGCGTGCGAGTGGGGAGTGGGATTGTGGGTGAGTGGAGAGTGGGAGTGTGGGTGAGTGGAGAGAGCGTGTGAGTGGAGAGTGAGAGAGTGGGTGAGTGGAGAGTGGGAGTGTGGGTGAGTGGAGAGAGCGTGCGAGTGGGGAGTGGGAGTGTGGGTGAGTGGAGAGAGGGATTGAGGGTGAGTGGAGAGTGTGGGTGAGTGGAGAGAGGGAGTGTGGGCGAGTGGAGAGTGAGAGTGTGGGCGAGTGGAGACTGAGAGTGTGGGCGAGTGGAGAGTGAGAGTGTGGGCAAGTGGAGAGTGGGTCTGTGGGTGAGTGGAGAGTGAGGGTGAGTGGAGAGTGAGTGAGGGTGAGTGGAGAGAGGATGAGTGGAGAGAGGTAGTGTGGGTGAGTGGAGAGTGGGAGTGTGGGTGAATGGAGAGGGGGAGTGTGTGAGTGGAGAGTGAGAGTGGGTGAGTTGAGAGTGGGAGTGTGGGTGAGTGAAGAGTGGGAGTGTGGGTGAGTGGAGAGTGGGAGTGTGGCTGAGTGGAGAGTGGGAGTGTGGGTGAGTGGAGTGTGGGTGAGTGGAGAGGGGGGTGTGGGTGAGTGGGGAGAGGGAGTGTGGGTGAGTGAAGAGTGGGAGTGTGGGTGAGTGAAGAGGGGGAGTGTGGGTGAGTGGAGAGTGGGGGTGTGGGTGAGTGAAGAGTGGGAGTGTGGGTGAGTGGAGAGTGGGAGTGTGGGTGAGTGGAGAGTGGGAGTGTGGGTGAGTGGAGAGTGGGATTCAGGGTGAGTGGAGAGAGGGATTGAGGGTGTGTGGAGAGAGCGAATGTGGGTGAGTGGAGAGTGTGGGTGGGTGGAGAGAGGGATTGTGGGTGAGTGTGGAGTGGGATTGTGGGAGAGTGGGGAGTGGGATGTGGGTGAGTGGAGAGAGGGATTGAGGGTGAGTGGAGAGAGGGTTGAGGGTGAGTGGAGAGAGGGTTGAGGGTGAGTGGAGAGAGCGAATGTGGAGAGTGTGGGTGAGTGGAGTGAGGGAGTGTGGGTGAGTGGAGAGAGGGATTGAGGGTGAGTGGAGAGAGGGATTGAGGGTGAGTGGAGAGAGGGATTGAGGGTGAGTCGAGAGTGTGGGCGAGTGGAGAGAGGGAGTGTGGGTGAGTGGAGAGTGAGAGTGTGGGCAAGTAGAGAGTGAGAGTGTGGGCGAGTAGAGAGAGGGAGTGTGGGCGAGTGGAGATTGAGACTATGTGGGAGTGGAGCAAGGAAGCGTGAGTAAGTGGACAGAGGGATTGTGGGTGAGTGGAGAGTGGGATTGTGGGTGAGTGGAGAGAGCGTGTGAGTGGAGAGTGAGAGAGTGGTTGAGTGGAGAGTGGGAGTGTGGGTGAGTGGAGAGAGCGTGTGAGTGGAGAGTGACAGAGTGGGTGAGTGGAGAGTGGGAGTGTGGGTGAGTGGAGAGAGCGTGCGAGTGGGGAGTGGGATTGTGGGTGAGTGGAGAGTGGGAGTGTGGGTGAGTGGAGAGAGGGAGTGTGGGCGAGTGGAGAGTGAGAGTGTGGGCGAGTAGAGAGTGAGAGTGTGGGCGAGTAGAGAGTGGGTCTGTGGGTGAGTGGAGAGTGAGAATGTGGGCGAGTGGAGACTGAGAGTGTGGGCGTGTAGAGAGTGAGAGTGTGGGCGAGTAGAGAGAGGGAGTGTGGGCGAGTGGAGAGTGAGAGTGTGGGCGAGTAGAGAGTGAGAGTGTGGGCGAGTAGAGAGTGGGTCTGTGGGTGAGTGGAGAGTGAGAATGTGGGCGAGTGGAGACTGAGAGTGTGGGCGTGTAGAGAGTGAGAGTGTGGGCGAGTAGAGAGAGGGAGTGTGGGCGAGTAGAGAGAGGGAGTGTGGGCGAGTGGAGAGTGAGACTATTGGGGAGTGGAGCAAGGGAGTGTGAGTAAGTGAACAGAGGGAGTGTGGGTAAGTGGAGAGTGTGTGAGTGGAGAGAGGTAGTGTGGGTGAGTGGAGGGAGATAGTGTGGGTGAGTGGAGAGTGGGTCTGTGGATGAGTGGAGAGTGAGAGTGAGTGTGAGTCGAGAGAGGGAGTTGGGAGAGAAGGAGTGTTGGTCAGAGGAGAGAGGGGGAGTGGGTGAGTGGCAAGAGGGAGCGTGGGTGAGTGGAGAGTGTGGGTGAGTGGAGAGTGGGATTGAGGGTGAGTGGAGAGAGGGAGTGTGCGGGAGTGGAGAGAGGGATTGAGGGTGAGTGGAGAGAGAGAGTGTGCACGAGTGGAGAGAGGGATTGAGAGTGAGTGGAGAGAGGGTGTGTGCGCGAGTGGAGAGAGGGCGTGTGCGTGAGTGGAGAGAGGGATTGAGGGTGAGTGGAGAGAGGGTGTGTGCGCGAGTGGAGAGAGGGCGTGTGCGTGAGTGGAGAGTGAGTGTGGCTGAAAATGTGTTGCTGGAAAAGCGCAGCAGGTCAGGCAGCATCCATGCCCGAAACGTCGATTCTCCTGTTCCCTGGATGCTGCCTGACCTGCTGCGCTTTTCCAGCAACACATTTTCAGCTCTGATCTCCAGCATCTGCAGTCCTCACTTTCTCCTCGGAGAGTGAGTGTGGGTGAGTAGAGAGAGGGAGTGTGGGCGAGTGGGTCTGTGGGTGAGTGGAGAGTGAGAGTGAGGGTGAGTGGAGAGAGGGAGTGTGGATGAGTGAAGAGTGGTAGTGTTTAGATTAGATTCTAGGTTAGATTACATTACAGTGTGGAAACAGGCCCTTCGGCCCAACCAGTCCACACCGCCCCGCCGAAGCACAACCCACTCATACCCTTACATTTACCCCTTATCTAACACTACGGACAATTTAGCATGGCCAATTCACCTGGCCCTGCACATCTTTGGACTGTGGGAGGAAACCGGAGCACCCGGAGGAAACCCACGCAGACACAGGGAGAATGTGCAAACTCCACACATTCAGTCGCCTGAGGCGGGTATTGAACCTGGGTCTCTGGCGCTGTGAGGCAGCAGTGCTAACCACTGTGCCACCGTGCCGCTCAAAATTTGCTGAGAGGTAGTGTGGGTGAGTGGAGAGAGGTAGTGTGGGTGAGTGGAGAGTGGGAGTGTGGGTGAATGGAGAGGGGGAGTGTGGGTGAGTGGAGAGTGGGCGTGTGGGTGAGTGGAGAGTGGGAGTGTGGGTGAATGGAGAGGGGGAGTGTGGGTGAGTGGAGAGTGGGCGTGTGGGTGAGTGGAGAGAGGGATTGTGGGAGAGTGGGGAGTGGGATTGTGGGTGAGTGGAGAGTGGGAGTGTGGGTGAGTGGAGAGATGGAGTGTGTGAGAGTGAAGAGTGGGAGTGTGGGTGAGTGGAGAGAGGGATTGTGGGAGAGTGGGGAGTGGGATTGTGGGTGAGTGGAGAGTGGGAGTGTGGGTGAGTGGAGAGAACGAGTGTGGGTGAGTGAAGAGGGGGAGTGTGGGTGAGTGGAGAGAGGGATTGTGGGAGAGTGGGGAGTGGGATTGTGGGTGAGTGGAGAGTGGGAGTGTGGGAGTGTGGGTGAGTGGAGAGAACGAGTGTGGGTGAGTGAAGAGGGGGAGTGTGGGCGAGTGGAGAGAGGGATTGTGGGAGAGTGGAGAGAGGGATTGTGGGAGAGTGGGGATAGGGAGTGTGGGTGATTGGAGAGAGGGAGTGTGGGTGAGTGGAGAGCGTGAGTGTGGGTGAGTGGAGAGTGAAAGTGAGGGTGAGTGAAGAGTGGGAGTGTGGGTGAGTGGAGAGAGGGAATGTTGGAGAGTGGGGAGTGGGATTTTGGGAGAGTGAGGGGTGGGATTCTGGGAGAGTGGAGAGTGGGAGTGTGGCTGTACGGAGTGTGGGTGAGTGGAGAGAGGGAGTGTGTGTCAGTGGAGAGAGGGATTGCGGGTGAGTGGAGAGCGCGAATATGGGTGAATGGAGAGAGGGTGTGTGAGTGAGTGGAGAGTATGGGTGAGTGGAGAGTGGGAGTGTGAGTGAGTGGAGAGTGGGTGTGTGGCTGAGTGGAGAGTGAGAGTGTGGGTGAGTGGAGAGTGAGTGTGGGTGAGTGGAGAGTGGGAGTGTGGGTGAGTGGAGAGTGAGTGTGGGTGAGTGGAGAGTGGGAGTGTGGGTGAGTGGAGAGTGAGTGTGGGTAAGTGGAAAGAGGGATTGTGGGTGAGTGGAGAGTGGGAATGTGGGTGAGTGGAGAGTGAGAGTGTGGGTGAGTGGGGAGTGGGAGTATGGGTGAGTGGGAATGTGGTTGAATGGAGAGTGAGAGTGTGGGCGAGTGGAGAGTGAGATTGTGGGTGAGTGCGGATGAGATTGTGGGAGAGTGGGGAGTGGGATTGAGGGCGAGTGGAGAAGGGATTGAGGGTGAGTGGAAAGAGGGATTGTGGGAGAGTGGGGAGTGGGGTTGAGGGTGAGTGGAGAGTGGGAGTGTGGGTGACTGGAGATGGAGAGTGTGGGTGAGTGGAGAGAGGGATTGAGGGTGAGTGGAGATGGCGACTGTGGGTGAGTGGAGAGAGTGGGTGACTGGAGAGTGGGAGTGTGGGTGAGTGGAGAGTGGGAGTGTGGGTGTGTGGAGAGTGGGAGTGTGGCTGAGTGGAGAGTGAGAGTGTGGGTGAGTTGCGAGAGGGAGTGTGGGTGAGTGGAGAGTGGGAATGTGGGTGAGTGGGAGTGTGGGTGAGTGGAGAGTGGGAATGTGGGTGAGTGGGAGTGTGGGTGAGTGGAGAGTGGGAGTGTAGATGAATGGAGAGTGGGGGTGTGTTTGAGTGTAGAGAGGGAGTGTGGGTGAGTGAAGTGTGGGAGTGTGGGTGAGTGGAGAGTGGGACTTTGGGTGAGTGGGAATGTGGTTGAGTGGGAGTGTGGGTGAGTGGAGAGTGAGAGTGTGGGTGAGTGGAGAGTGAGATCGTGGGTGAGTGGGGAGTGAGATTGTGGGAGAGTGGAGAGAGAGTGTGGGAGAGTGGGGAGTGGGATTGTGGGAGAGTGGGGAGTGGTATTGTGGGTGAGTGGAGAGAGGGAGTGTGGGTGAGTGGAGATTGGGTGTGTGGGTGAGTGGAAAGTGGGAGTGTGGGTGAGTGGAGAGAGGGATTGAGGGTGAGTGGAGAGAGCGAATGTGGGTGAGTGGAGAGTGTGGGTGAGTGGAGAGTGGCAGTGTAGATGAATGGAAAGTGGGAGTGTGAGTGAGTGGAGAGTGTGTGTGTGGGTGAGTGGAGAGTTTGGGTGAGTGGAGTGTGAGAGTGTGGGAGAGTGGAGAGAGGGTGTGGGAGAGTGGGGAGTGGGATTGTGGGAGAGTGGGGAGTGGTATTGTGGGTGAGTGGAGATAGGGATTGAGGGCGAATGGAGAGAGGGTGTATGGGTGAGTGGAAAGAGGGATTGTGGGTGAGTGGAGAGTGGAAGTGTGGGTGAGTGGAGATTGGGTGTGTGAGTGAGTGGAAAGTTGGAGTGTGGGTGAGTGGAGAGAGGGAGTGTGGGTGAGTGGAGAGAGGGAGTGTGGGTGAGTGGAAAGCGGAGAGTGTGAGTGAGAGGAGAGAGCGAATGTGGGTGAGTGGAGAGTGTGGGTGAGTGGAGAGTGGGACTGTGGGTGAATGGAGAGTGGGAGTGTGGGTGAGTGGAGATTGGGTGTGTGGGTGAGTGGGAGAGGGGGAGTGTGTGTGAGTGGAGAGACAGAGTGTGGGTGAGTGGAGAGAGGGAGTGTGGATGAATGGAGAGATGGAGTATGTTTGAGTGTAGAGACGGAGTGTGGGTGAGTGAAGTGTGGGAGCGTATGTGGGTGGCGAGAGGGAGTGTGGGTTAGTGAAGACTGGGAATGTGGGTCAAAGGAGAGAGGGAGTGTGGGTGACTGGAGAGTGGGAGTGTTGGTGTGTGGAGAGTGGGAGTGTGGCTGAGTGGAGAGTGAGAGTGTGGGTGAGTGGAGAGTGGGAATGTGGGTGAGTGGAGAGTGGGAGTGTGGGTGAGTGGAGAGTGAGAGTGTGGGTGAGTGGAGAGTGGGAGTGTGGGTGAGTGGGAGTGTGGGTGAGTGGAGAGTGGGAATGTGGGTGAGTGGAGAGTGGGAGTGTGGGTGAGTGGAGAGTGAGAGTGTGGGTGAGTGGAGAGTGGGAGTGTGGGTGAGTGGGAGTGTGGGTGAGTGGAGAGTGGGAATGTGGGTGAGTGGGAGTGTGGGTGAGTGGAATGTGGGAGTGTGGGTGAGTGGAGAGTCGGACTTTGGGTGAGTGGGAATGTGGTTGAGTGGGAGTATGGGTGAGTGGAGAGTGAGATTGTGGGAGAGTGGAGAGAGACTGTGGGAGAGTGGGGAGTGGGATTGTGGAAGAGTGGGGAGTGGTATTGTGGGTGAGTGGAGAGAGGGATTGAGGGTGAGTGGAGAGAGGGTGTGTGGGTGAGTGGAAAGTGGGAGTGTGGGTGAGTGGAGAGAGGGATTGAGGGTGAGTGGAGAAAGCGAATGTGGGTGAGTGGAGAGTGTGGGTGACTGGAGTGAGGGAGTGTGGGTGAGTGGAAAGTGGAGAGTGTGAGTGAGAGGAGAGAGGGAGTGTGGGTGAGTGGAGATTGGGTGTGTGGCTGAGTGGAGAGTGGGAGTGTGGGTGAGTGGAGAGTGGAAATGTGGGTGAGTGGAGAGTGAGAGTGTTTGTGAGTGGAGAGTGGGAGTGTGGGTGAGTGGAGAGTGAGTGTGAGTAGAGAGAGGGAGCTTGGGAGAGAGGGAGTGTGGGTCAGAGGTGAGTTGGAGTGTGGGTGTGTGGAGAGTGGGAGTGCGGCTGAGTAGAGAGTGAGAGTGTGGGTGAGTGGAGAGAGGGAGTGTGGTTGAGTGGGAGTGTGTGAATGTGGGTGAGTGCGGAGTGAGATTGTGGGAGAGTGGGGAGTGGTATTGTGGGTGAGTGGAGAGAGGGATTGAGGGTGAGTGGAAAGAGGGATTGTGGGTGAGTGGAGAGTGGAAGTGTGGGTGAGTGGAGATTGGGTGTGTGAGTGAGTGGAAAGTGGGAGTGTGGGTGAGTGGAGAGAGGGAGTGTGGGTGAGTGGAAAGTGGAGAGTGTGAGTGAGAGGAGAGTGAGAGTGTGGGTGAGTGGAGAGTGGGAGCGTATGTGAGTGGCAAGAGGGAGTGTGGGTGAGTGGTGAGGGGGAGTGTGGGTGAGTGGAGAGTGGGATTGTGGGTGAGTGGAGAGTGGGAGTGTGGGTGAGTAAAGACTGGGAATGTGGGTGAGTGGGGAGTGGGTGTGTGGGTGAGTGGTGAGGGGGAGTGTGGGTGAGTGGAGAGAGTGAGTGTGGGTGAGTGGAGAGTGGGATTGTGGGTGAGTGGAGAGGGGGAGTGTCGGTGAATGGAGAGGGGGAGTGTGGGTGAGTGGAGAGTGGGAGGGTGGGTGAGTGGAGAGGGGGAGTGTCGGTGAATGGAGAGGGGGAGTGTGGGTGAGTGGAGAGTGGGAGTGTGGGTGAGTGGGGAGAGTGGGAGTGTGGGTGAGTGGAGAGAGGGAGTGTGGGTGAGTGGAGAGAGTGAGTGTGGGCGAGTGGAGAGTGAGACTGTGGGTGAGTGGAGAGTGGGAATGTGGGTGAGTGGAGAGTGGGATTGTGGGTGAGTGGAGAGTGGGAGTGTGGGTGAGTGGAGAGGGGGAGTGTCGGTTAGTGGAGAGTGGTAGCGCGGGTGAGTGGAGAGTGAGAGTGCGGGTGAGTGGAGAGAAAAAGTGTGGGTGAGTGGAGAGAGGGAGTGTGGGGGAGTGGAGAGTGGGATTGTGGGTGAGTGGAGAGAGGTAGTGTGGGTGAGTGGAGAGTGGGAATGTGGGTGAGTGGAGAGTGGGAGTGTGGGTGAGTGGAGAGGGGGAGTGTGGGTGAGTGGAGAGGGGGAGTGTGGGTGAGTGGAGAGTGGGAGTGTGGGTGAGTGGAGAGGGGGAGTGTGGGTGAGTGGAGAGTGGGAGTGTGGGTGAGTGGAGAGTGGGAGTGTGGGTGAGTGGAGAGTGGGAGTGTGGGTGAGTGGAGAGGGGGAGTGTCGGTGAATGGAGAGTGGGAGTGTGGGTGAGTGGAGAGGGGGAGTGTGGGTGAGTGGAGAGTGGGAGTGTGGGTGAGTGGAGAGAGGGAGTGTGGGGGAGTGAAGAGTGAGTGTGTGGGTGAGTGGAATGTGGGTGTGTGGGTGAGTGGAGAGTGAGTGTGTGGGTGAGTGGAGTGTGGGTATGTGGGTGAGTGGAGTGTGGGTGTGTGGGTGAATGGAGAGTGAGTGTGTGGGTGAGTGGAGAGCGGGAGTTTTATTAACTCCCGCTCTCCACTCACCCACACAATCTCTCCACTCCCCCACACTCCCTCTCTCCATTCACCCACACTCTCTTTCCACTCACATTCCCGCTCTCCACTCACCCACACTCTTCACTCACCCATACTCCACTCACCCACGCTCCCTCTCTCCACTCCCCCACACTCCCTCTCTCCACTCACCCACACTCTCACTCTCCCACGCTCCCTCTCTCCACTCCCCCACACTCCCTCTCTCCACTCACCCACACTCTCTTTCCACTCTCATTCCCGCTCTCCACTCACCCACACTCTTTCTCTCTACTCACACACACTCCCTCTCTCCTCTCACCCACACTCTCACTCTCCCACGCTCCCTCTCTCCAGTCAGCCTCACTCTCACTCTTCACTCACCCACAGACCCACTCTCCACTCCCCCACACTCCCTCTCTCCACTCATCCGCGCTAGTTTGTGAGATGGTGTGAACAAGAGTGCCAGTGTGAATAAGAATGTCCTTGTGAGAGTGTTAGTGAGGCAGAGTCAGTGAAAGAGTATAAGTGTTTCAGAATTTGAGTGTGAGAGTGGACTGAGTGCGATTAAATGTGAGAGTGTGACTAATTGTGTGTGTATGAGTGTGAAAGTGTGCATGTGTGAGCGAATGAGTGTGAATGTGTGAGAGCTGGAATGTTGAGTCTGTATCTATAAGTTCTGCGATATGCGGACAGCGATGAGAATGGGGTGACAGGAGGGTTTGTTTGAGGGCAGGTTGGAGAGGGAGCAGGCTGGTGTGAGGAGCCCAGTTTATGGGTGACCGATTCCATGGAACTTGATCGAGAAGCGGTCCAAAGACCTTGGCATAGTCCACTTTATTGGCTCATTTAAGTATCTGCAAAACATGTTTGATCGAAGCAAGATAAACTTGTTTAATTCCTGAGATATGGACAATGGCAACTCTCTCATTCAGGGTCCCTCATTCCTGTTGAAGGACGTTTGCCCGAAATGTCGATTTTCCTGCTCCTTGGATGCTGCCTGACCTACTGTGCTTTTCCAGTAACCCACGCTGACGATTCTGATCTCCAGCATCTGCAGTGCTCACTTTCACCTGATTCATTATTCCCGTCTGATCATCTTTGTAAGAATCTTCGAGGAGAAAGTGATGTCTGCAGATGCTGGAGATCAGAGCTGAAAATGTGTTGCTGGAAAAACACAGCAGGTCAGGCAGCATCCAAGGAGCAGGAGAATCGACGTTTCGGGCATAAGCCTGAAGAAGGGCTTCCTGAAGAAGGGCTCATGCCTGAAACATCGACTCTCCTGTTCCTTGGATGCTGCCTGACCTGCTGCGCTTTTCCAGCAACACATTTTCATCTTTGTAAGAAATCTATTCTCCTGGTTTAGACTCAATAACAATTGCCATTGGGTAAGAGTGAGGGGAGGGGAGGGGAGGGGTGGGGGGGGAATCTTCGAAATAAAGTTAAAAATTCCTCCTTTTATGGAACTGAAACTCACTCGCTGAGTCTGGCTCAGTGATTAAGTGTCAGGCTGGAAAGTGAATGTGTGTAATGCCCACCCCTTCCCAGAATTAAGGAGTTAGGCATCGAGATTGGAAAGTTTGAAAGGAAATAAATTGTGAGATTCTGCTCTGAGTTAGTGGGAATTTGGGCCTTGGGTCAGAAGTTGCACCAAACGCTGGAGAACACCAGAACACAATCTCCAGCTCATTCAGAACTGGGAGTATAAACCCTCAGACTGATCCGGGGGCAGACAGACATTGATGCTGCAGGAAATAAACACGATCTTTATCAAATACCCGACACCTTCCTTTCTCAGTGAGTCCTCAGCGATCATTCCCTTTGGACTTAGCACAGGTTTGACCCAGACACGGTCGCACACACACAGATCACCAGAACTACTCCAGACCAGTCATAATTCCGGAGCTCACACTGACACCAACTCAGAGCCTGACAACATCTCCTCCTCCCTTTCAAATACCCCGCCCAGCCTGGACACCCCTCCTTATCTCTGTAACCCCCTCCAATCCCTACACACTCTCACTATCTCTGTCATCGCCTCCAGCCCCTACACCCCCGCCCTATCACTGTAACCCCCCCAGTCCCTACACCTCCTCCCTATCTCTGTAACCCCCTCCAGTCCCTACACCCCCTCCCTATCACTGTAACCCCCTCCAGTCCCTACACCCCCTCCCTATCACTGTAACCCCCTCCAGTCCCTAAACCCCCTCCCTATCCCTGTCACCCCCTCCAGCCCCTACACCTCCTCCCTCTCTCTGTAACCCCCTCCAGCCCCTACACCTCCTCCCTCTCTCTGTAACCCCCTCCAGCCGCTACACCCCTTCTGTAAACCCCTCCAGCCACTGCACCCAACTCCTATCTCTCAAACCCTATACCCCTACCTGGACTTGAGCATTTCCCCTTCACCTGCTCCCTGTCTTCCTTCCTTCTTGAACTGGGTCATCACATCAGCTGGTTCCCATTCCATTGGAACCCTCCTGGAATCCAGTAAATTTGAGAATATTTTGATCAATGCCTCCATTATCTCTGTAGCCACTTCCTTTAATCCCCTTGGACACAGACCCTCAGGTCCTGGTGACTTGTCTGATTTGAGTTCATTTGATTTATTGTAGTCACATGTACCGGAGCACAGTGAAAAGTTTTGTTTGCGAGCAGTACAGGCAGATCACCACAAACAAGGACATACAGGTCAGAGGGTGCTGGGACAGAGTGAGGCATACAGGGTTACACTGCACAGGAGACGCACCCAGCAAGATCAGCATTATCTGAAGTTAGAGAGTCCATTGATCAGTCTAATAACGGCAGGGAAGGAACTGTTCCTGAACCTGTTGGTGCATGTGTTCAAGCTGCGGTATCTTCTGCCTGATGGAAGAGGTTGTAGGAGATTATTACCGGGTGGGAGGGGTCTTTGATGATGTTGGCAGCCTTTCCCCGGCAGCGAGATGTGCAGTTGGAGTCCATGGATGGAAGCTTGGCTTCTGTGATGGTCTGGGCTGTGCACACCACCTTCTGTAGTTTCTCTCAGTCCTGGGTGGAGCAGTTGCCGTACCAGGCCATTATCCACCCAGGCAGTATGCTTTCATCTGTGCATCTGTAAAGGTTGGTGAGGGTCCTGATGGACATGCTGAATTTCCTGAGCTGCCTGAGGAAGATGAGGCGGTGTTGTGCCTTCTTGACTGTCACATCTACATGGGAAGGCCAGGACAGATTGTCAGTTATCGTCACTGCTAGGAACGTGAGGCATTCGCGCCTGTCCACCTCAGCTCCGTCGATGTAGAGGCCTTCAGGCTCAGTAGTTACAAGACTGTTACAAGATCTTTCGAACCATTTAACCCCCCGTTTATCTTTGAGATGTTTACCCTATCCAGGTTTAGAAGCCTGTTAGCTTTGCAATCAGGTTTACTTGGACTTGCTTCAAGAATTTTCATGAGTCATATCTGTCTGAATGTTAGGTATATCTTTGGAGTGTGTGGGGGCAGGTGCACACAGAGATGTCCCACTGTCCTCTTGAGAGTTTCCCTCAGCCCCAGCTATCCTCAAACATAACACTTTCACTTAGTCTCTCTTGACTGTGTCCCTCGTTCTGGTGACTTTTCCAAAACTTCACAACTAATTTCCTTGTGACTTTCCTTCACGCACAACGCTGTGAGGCGTAGCTTTGATTCTTCCACTACTTTCAAATGAAGTAATCATCCAACTCCTGTTCCCTTATTAAATTCAAATTGAGATTCACCTCAAGCGCCACCCATTGGTGAGTGATGAAGTGAGTTTTTATGCTGCTTACAGCCCAGGACAATCTAACCATCCTGTCGTTACAAAATAGTGTTGGAGTAGGGTTCTTGAGCCAGAGTTTGTCTGCTCTGACTGCCTTCTTTTTTTTTCTCTTTTCGTGTTCTCTTTCTCTCTCTATCCCTTTATCGACCTCTTGTCCTGAGCTTGGACAACCTCAGAGGCAGCGAGAGTGGGCAGACCTCGAGTGGGCACATACTTTTCTGAGGACCTGGCATCAGAATCGGCAGCTGGTACATTGGCAGAGGCAACATTGGCATAGTAGGCCCTGTAGCAAAACATGGCGCTTGAGGATCAGCAACTCCATTGTTGGTTGGGTCCGGCACTGGCAGCAGTAAAGCAGTGGTGGAAGGGCATCATAGCGACATTGACAAGATGGGCCCAGCAGGGGGAGACACGACTCCAATGTTGATTGGGTCTGGTGCAGACAGTTGCAAGGTGGTGGTGGAGAGGTGGCAGTACAGGTATTCCTGATTAAGGACTTCTGCCCAAAACATCGATTCTCCTGCTCCTCGGATGCTGCCTGACCTGCTGTGCTTTTCCAGCATCACTCTAATCTAGACTCTGATTTCCAGCATCTGCAGTCCTCACTTTTGCCCAGGTATTGTAGATGGTGAGCTGGCTGAGGACTGATGAACTCTCTAAGATAGAGTACAGTCAGTTCTTTGAGGAGAAAGTGAGGTCTGCAGATGCTGGAGATCAGGGATGGAAATGTGTTGCTGGAAAAGCGCAGCAGGTCAGGCAGCATCCAGGGAACAGGAGAATCGACGTTTCGGGCATTAGCCCTTCTTCAGGAATGAGGAAAGTTGGTCCAGCAGGCTAAGATAAAAGATAGGGAGGAGGGACTTGGGGGAGGGGCGTCGGAAATGTGATAGGTGGAAAGAGGTCACGACGGTTGGAGGAAGAACACCTCATCTTCCGGCTAGGAACCCTCCAACCACAAGGGATGAACTCGGATTTCACCAGTTTCCTCATTTCCCCTCCCCCCAGCCTGTCTCAGTCAAATCCATCAAATTCAGCACCGCCTTCCTAACCTGCAATCTTCTTCCCGACCTCTCCGCCCCCACCCCAGTCTGACCTATCACCCTCACCTTGACCTCTTTCCACCTATCACATTTCCGACGCCCCTCCCCCAAGTCCCTCCTCCCTATCTTTTATCTTAGCCTGCTGGACCAACTTTCCTCATTCCTGAAGAAGGGCTAATGCCCGAAACGTCGATTCTCCTGTTCCCTAGATGCTGCCTGACCTGCTGCGCTTTTCCAGCAACACATTTCCATCCCTACAGTCAGTTCTTCCCTAACATGATGTTATACAAACATTGCCCTTTAGAAACAGAGCTTAAAGTGTTGGTGATGTAATCGCGTCACAGCCTACACACATTTTAAACGTTTACCCTTTCGAAACAGTGCCAACCAATTTGTCAATCACGTTACAGTGAATTCGCGTTATAACAGAACGACCTGTATCTTTTCTTTCCTTTATTCTTCAAATTATTCAAAATGGCACCAAAGTGTGGTGACAAATGAAACCTTTTCACTGTATTTTATTGTATTCTTACTGTGAAGTACAAGTGACAATAAAAACCATTCATCGATTATTCATTCCAATCCTTTTCTGTGTCTACTCACTCTCTGTCAGCTAGAAGCTGCACCGACCACTAACACTCTTGACAAACGAACCAATATTTGAGAACGGAGACCTCCCAAACCTCCACCCATCTCCAGAATGACGGAGGCTGCTCTGGGATATCCTCAAAACAATCTTTCAGTCAATCATCCTTCATTTCAAATTAATTTTTTGATCCAGTGAAGTAAAGAAACTTTCAGGGCTCAAGAAATGTTTTTTAATTGATTTTGCTCGGATTCACTAAACAAAAACAGCTCTGTCTGGTGTCCGACGTTTGTATTGCTCAGATTTCCAGCTCTCTGATGAAGTAAGTCCACCTGCTGGTTTATTGCTCAATCCCACAAACATGAGTCACCTTTTGAACTGCATTTCTTGCAATTTTCTGGCAATTTCTAAAGCCTAGTATTTGCATATGCTATATCTTAACAGATCCAAAAAGTACTTCTGAAACGTTAACCTGAACCAAGAACTAGATGCTTGCAATGACTGAGTGACACATGTGCAACAAGAGCTTGGAAACGTACCCATCCTGTCGTGAGGAATTGTGACAAACGTCAAAGTGGTTTGCCAAGAAATGTTTTGCTTGGATGATATTTTCTATAAATTAATGTTTACAATCTCACTTCATTTATCATTCATTCAGATTGTCAGGAATACAAATGTCCCAGAACAGATCATGCTGGTTCACCAACTATTGGATTCCCAGCAAATGCAGAGCTGATGATTGATGTGTATGCTGTTTGATTTTCTGATTGGTCTGTCTTTATCAAATTTATGGTGTCAATGGTAGCCATGATGCGGAGGAGTCAGTGTTGGACTGGGGTGACCAAGGTCAGAAGTCGGACGACATCAGGTGGGTCACTGGACCTGAAATGTTAATTCTGATTTCTTTTCACAGAAGCTGCCTGACCTGCTGAGCTTTTCCAGCAACATCTGTTTTTGGTCCAGCTGGACTATAACCTGGTGTTGACTTCTGACCTTCATCAAATTTGCTATGTGTGCAGGCTGAGGGCTCAGATGCTCCAACCCTGGCAAACACTTTGTCTATTTACCCTATCCATGCTCCTCATAATTTTGTAAACCTCTATAAGGTCACCCCTCAGCCTCCGACGCTCCAGGGAAAACAGCCCCAGCCTGTTTAGCCTCTCCCTATAGCTCAAACCCTCCAACCCTGGCAACATCCTTGTAAATCCTTTCTGAACCCTTTCAAGTTTCACAACATCTTTCCGATAGGAAGGAGACCAGAATTGTACGCAATATTCCAACAGTGGCCTAACCAATGTCCTGTACTGCCGCAACATGACCTCCCAACTCCTGTACTCAATACTCTGACCAATAAAGGAAAGTATACCAAACGCCTTCTTCACTATCCACTTTCAAGGAGCTATGAACTCCAAGGTCTCTTTGTTCAGCAACACTCCCTAGGACCTTACCATTAAGTGTATAAGTCCTGCTAAGATTTGCTTTCCCAAAATGCAGCACCTCGTACTTATCTGAATTAAACTCCATCTGCCACTTCTCAGCCCATTGGCCCATCTGGTCCAGATCCTGTTGTAATCTGAGGTAAGCCTCTTCGCTGTCCACTACACCTCCAATTTTGGTGTCATCTGCAAACTTACTAACTGTACCTCTTATGCTCGCATCTAAATCATTTATATAAATGACAAAAAGTAGAGGGCCCTGCACTGATCCTTGTGGCACTCCACTGGTCACAGGCCTCCAGTCTGAAAAACAACCCTCCGCCACCACCCTCTGTCTTCTACCTTTGAGCCAGTTCTGTATCCAAATGGCTAGTTCTCCCTGTATTCCATGTGATCTAACCTTGTTAACGAGGCTCCTATGCGAAACCTTGTCGAACGCCTTACTAAAGACCATGTAGATCATATCTACCCCTCTGCCCTCATCAATCCTCTTTGTTACTTCTTCAAAAAAACTCAATTAAGTTTGTGAGACATGATTTCCCACACATAAAGCCATGTTGACTATCTCGAATCAATCCTTGCCTTTCCAAATACATGTACATCCTGTCCCTCAGGAATCCCTACAACAACTTGCCCACCACCGAGGTCAGGCTCACTGGTCAATAGTTCCCTGGCTTGTCTTTACCGCCCTTCTTAAACAGTGGCACCACATTGGCCAACTTCCAGTCTTCCGGCACCTCACCTGTGACTATCGATGATACAAAAATCTCAGCAAGGGGCCCAGCAATTACTTGTCTAGCTTCCCACAGAGTTCCTGGGTACACCTGATCAGGTCCTGGGGATTTACCCACTTTTATGTGTTTCAAGACATCCAGCACTTCCTCCTCTGTAATATGGGCATAATTCAAAGTGTCACCATCTATTTCCCTACATTGTATATCTTCCATATCCTTTGAGGGGCCCTATTCTCTCCCTAGTTACCCTTTTGTCCTTAATGTATTTGTATAAACTCTTTGGATTCTCCTTAATTCTATTTGCCAAAGCTATCTCATGTCCCCATTTTGCCCTCCTGATTTCTCTCTTAAGTATACTACTGGCTTTGTACTCATCTAAGGATTCACTCGATCTGTCCTGTTTATACCTGACATATGCTTCCTTCTTTTTCTTAAGCAAACCCTCAATTTCTTTAGTCATCCAGCATTCCCTATACCTACCAGCCTTCCCTTTCCCCCTGACAGGAATATACTTTGTCTGGATTCTCGTTATCTCATTTCTGAAAGCTTCCCATTTTCCAGCCGTCCCTTTACCTGCAAACATCCTCCCCCAAACAGCTTTCGAAAGTTCTTGCCTAACACCGTCAAAATGGGCCTTTCTCCAATTTAGAACTTCAACTTTTAAATCTGGTCTGTCCTTTTCCATCGAATAACTTGGTTTCTCTCTCCATAGACGTTAACAGACCTGCTGTGTTTCTCCAGCATTAAATACCTGGAGGATCCATTTGAAGCTGAGAAAATCTAAGCTCAGTTGTATCAAGGTTCCAGAAAGACACTATCAGATTCTCCAGTTAATGACATTGTTAAATGAACTCTGTAAGGATGATAGCAAAGGGAACTCTCACTGGTGTGAGTACTGTGCCAGGCTGTTTCTCAGTTTAATGGGATTATTTTTACCATGTATTTTGAAATCTCTAAATCTGTGTTGTATGTAAATAGTTTGTTTTACCTTATTTTACCTTCATTTCTTTTTTTTTGCAACAAACATTGGAATATTGGATATCGGAAGGATGTTGTGAAACTTGAAAGGGTTCAGAAAAGATTTACAAGGATGTTGCCAGGGTTGGAGGGTTTGAGCTATAGCAAGAGATTGAATAGGCTGGAGCTGTTTTCCCTAGAGCATCGAAGGCTGAGGGGCGACCTTATAGAGGTTTATAAAATCGTAAGGGGCATGGATAGACTAAATAGACAAAGACTCTTCCTTGGGATGGGGGAGTCCAGAACTAGAGGGCATAGCTTTAGGGTGAGAGGAGAAAGATATAAAAGAGACCTAAGCGGCAACTTTTTCATGCAGAGGGTGGTATGTGTATGGAATGAGCTGCCAGACAATGTGGTGGAGGCTGGTACAATTGCAACATTTAAGAGGCATTTGGATGGGTATATGAATAGGAAGGGTTTGGAGGGATATGGGCCAAGTGCTGACAAGTGGGGCTAGATTGGGTTGGGATATTTGGTCGGCATGGACGGGTTGGACCGAAGGGTCTGTTTCCATGCTGTACGTCTCTATGACTCTTTTTGCATAAACCATATCTGCAGCATTGTGTGCTTGTGTTTCAGTGAAAGACTACCTCATTAAAACCAAGATAAAATATGATCTAGCAGGCCTGATTTCAGTCTGGGATCTCACTTATCCAGTAATAACATCTGCTGTACCATAACGGCAGTGTTCCCGTGTATCTGCCGCCCTTGTCCTTCGAGATAGAAGTGGTCATGGTTTAGAAGGTGCTGTCTGAGGATCTTGGTGAATTTCTGTAGTGCATCTTGTTGATGATACACACTGCTGTTTCTGAACGTCGGTGACGGAGGAAGTGGATGTTTATGTATGTGATGCCAGTCAAGCAGTTGCTTTGTCCTGGAGGGTGTCAAGCCTTGATGTTATTGGAGCTGCCCCCATCCAGGGGAGCGGGGAGTATTCCATCACACTCCTGCCTTGCTGTGTGTTGTTATGACAGTGTTTAAATGGGTGGCTGTTGCTGAGACTATGTTTTCCTCCCAGTTGTTTTATTGAATTCTGTTTTCACCTTCAGCCCACACAGTTGCATTTACGTCTATGGCCCCAAATATTCGTCACTGTATCGAAATACAGAGGAACTGGATATCCCTGAAATCTACACTTCAGAAAACGGGGCCAAGATTCACACCCAGTCTGATCCCACTCTCACTCCCCGCACCCTTTAATATCCCACCCATTCTAATCCCACTCTCCTCCCTCACTCCCCACACCCTTTAATATCCCACCCAGTCTAATCCCACTCTCACTCCCCGCACCCTTTAATATCCCACCCAGTCTGATCCCACTCTCACTCCCCGCACCCTTTAATATCCCACCCAGTCTGATCCCACTCTCACTCCCCGCACCCTTTAATATCCCACCCAGTCTGATCCCACTCTCACTCCCCGCACCCTTTAATATCCCACCCAGTCTGATCCCACTCTCACTCCCCGCACCCTTTAATATCCCACCCAGTCTGATCCCACTCTCACTCCCCGCACCCTTTAATATCCCACCCAGTCTGATCCCACTCTCACTCCCCGCACCATTTAATATCCCACCCAGTGTAATCCCACTCTCCCGTCACTCCCCGCACCCTTTAATATCCCACCCAGTCTGATCACATTCTCCCGTTTCCTCTCCAACCCATTTCCTCACTCACCCTCTTGATTCTAACTTCACAAGTCTGTCTGTGTTACTGTCACCCCCTTATTCAGGATAACATTCCAGTCAGATGACAGGGTGACTGACTCCAGCCTAACACTGTGCCAGGCGACTGTTCCTGAGGGAAGGTCAGTGCTGTGGCTGCCGTGGATTTGTGTAGTATTTCCCTTGCTCTTGGCCGAAACACTGTTTCTGTGTTGTCCAGAGGACTGGGTGCTGTTCAAGTAAAGTGCTGCTCTCATTAATGACAAACAGCCCGTGGTGATATGCTGCCTGGAGGCAGAGAATGGGACAGAGTCCGATTGTTCCAACTGCTCTTTGTAACATTAACCCTTTCTGATATTGCCCTGGTGTAATGTACCTGACAGAGCAACCCCACCCCACCCTTTCAGAGGGATGTTGTACTGAGCTGAATTTCTGCCTGTCACATTCTGATGGACAATGCCACAGCCACTGTGTTTGAGAAAGTGAAGGGAGAGGTCTTGCCCAGGGATAACATGTTGTTGAACATATTCATTAGTCGCATTGCTTTTGTGATACCCTGCTGTCGAGAGTGTGGCGCTGGAATAACACAGCAGGATCCTGCTGTGTATGCATTCCCCACTTCCCAACAGTGACAATGCTTCACAATACTACAATAGTTGGAAAGCACTTTGGGTGGTTTTGAGGGGGTGGAAAATGCTACCTAAATGTAAGTCCTTTCTTCTGTTCTCAATCTTTATTGAGCTCCATGTCGGAGCTGATCCAAGTACCCAGCAACATAAATGGGGGATGGCAGGGGAAGGTGAGGGGGTGGAGGGGTTGGCTCGGTTGGTGGGTCTAGCTTGAACAATCTAGATAAAGTCCCGGTGATGGTACTTCTTGTTGAATAGCTGGAAGCTCAGTGGACGGGAAACCCAAATACCCCATGGAATACCGACCCAGAGTCTTTAACAGCTCCTCAGATGACAAGCCCTTCACCCCCAGGCTCATTCTTGTAAACCTTCTCTGGATCCGCTCCAAGGCCAACACACCCTTCCTTAGATACAGGGCCTAAAACTGCTCACATATTGGTATCACGGATGGAGGAGAAGACCATCACAGGAGCAGGTATAGACCATTCAGCCCATCAAGAGCACCCAACGGGACCATGGGACTTCAGCTTTACCCCTGAAACCATCAGGGCCGAGAGAGCAGAGATTTAAATTGAAAACAGGATATGAGAGAAACCTGTTTGTTGAGTGGTTAGGCTCTGGAATGTACTGTTTGAAATAATTGATTATTGAGAAGGAATAATGGGCTGGGTTGTGGGGACAGGTTTGGGGAGTGGGACTGTGTAAATTGCTCCTTCAGAAAACCAATAGAGACAGAGTGGGCTGAATGGCCTCTTTCTGCAGTTTTCCCTTTCTATGATGCTGCTATCCCTCTCTTTCACTGACTGTGATGCAGGTTAAAGTCTAACTGGGTGTAAGGTGGTACAGTACAATGACTGGAATTTGAGAGTCAACCAGCAGCATTTCTGTCTGTCCCTGTGTTTATGAGACTGTAGCTCCTGGAGATGAAAAGACAGTGTTTAATGTTTCAAACAGACCGTTTACATACCACTTCAACTCAAAAATTAAATCTAAAAATAAATATACTTGTCACACTGATGATAAAGGAGGCAGCTTTTAAAATCTTTCAATTGTTCAAAGTGACTCTGATTTCTATGAGGTTCTTTAAATGAAAAGAGTGAGAATTTTTTTAAATGCACCAATTTCTGTCTATTCTCAACTGAAATGTGTTCAGCGTGATTGCTTGTCTGTTAGATTGCAGGGAGCAGTCATCAGTTTTCAGACTCAGACAATCTGTGTAGGACGTGGCTGTGCAAAATTCCTGTCTGCTATTCGCAATGTAGCCCCCTGATGGTACATTACTTCAATCCACTGCCTTACTCTGCCCTAGACTTGTAACCCAGACTCAGAGAGAGGGGTAAGAGGGGCAAAGATCACCTCCCCTCCCACCCACCCACCCCCTCTGGGGCAGCAGAGGACCAATGGAAATCTCAATGGCAGTCCATCAAGATTCTATCGACCAGATGCATTGATTCAAAACAACCAGGACCCAGGATGCATTCAGGAACTCCAGCCTTTTGAACTTCCCTGGACTTAAAATTAACAACAGATCCAGCATCCACTGCTGTTTGTGGGAGAGTTCCAAACCTCTCCCACCTTTTGTGTGTGGAAGTGTTTCCCAACATCTCTCCTGAGGCCCTGATCCTCAGACTCTGCTCCTAGTTCCAGATTCCCCAAACAGTGGAAATAGTTTATTTTTATCTACCCCACCTTTTCCTGTTAATATCTTGTTAATATCCTGTTAATATTTTGATCAGATCACTCCTTAACCTTCTAAATTCTAGAGAAAATAACCATTCCCTAAATTCTTCTGCCTCTCTGTCCTTCTGCTATTTGCCTCCTTGGTCAACCCTTTCTTCCCAGTCCTGATCTTTTTCTCTGCTTCAGTGCAAATGATTGATTCATCACAATTCCAAATGTACCAAGGACACTGGAAATCCAGACCACAAACAGGAAGTGCCAGAAATGTTCAGCAAGTTGGGCAGCATCTGTGAAGAAAGAAACAGAGTTAACATTTCAGGTCAATGAGCCGTCAACACCTCTGTAACATTTTACTCCATTAAACACACTATATAAATGCAACTTTTTGTGGTTAAGGCTTCTGAAAAGAACATGAAATATGGTTGGTGACTGAGTGTGGGCCGGATGTACAGACAGAGATCGAGAAAGAAAAGGAGAGAGATGGAGCGACAGTAGATCATTTGGTCCCTTTAGCCTGTTCTGCCTTTCCACGTAATTGAGCCTGATCTGACTGTGGCCTCAACTCGAATTTCTCACCTGCCCCAACCCAACCCCCATAACTCTTCTCTAACCTGAAAATCAAAACCCAGCCCCAAATATATACACAGGCTCCTGCCCTCGCTGCCAGACAGAATTCAAAAGACTGTCTCGCAGAGTACTGTGTGCAGTTCTAGTCACCTCACTATAGGAAGAATGTGATTGCTCTGGAGGGAGTACAGAGGAGATTCCCCAGGAGGAGCAGGTTAGCGATGAAGACAGGCTGGATAAGCTCGAATGGTTTTCTTTGGAGCAGGGAAGGTTGAGAGGAACCTGATGGAGGTGTATAAGACTAGCAGGGGCATGCTCAGGGTGAATGGAAAGCACTTGAAGGGTCAATAACAAGATGGTATCGTTTTAATGTAAGGGGCAGGGGGTTTAGAGGGGATTGTAGGAAAACCTTTTTCACCTGGAGGGGAGTGGGGGTCTGCAGTGCACTGCCTGGGAGGGGAGTTGAGGCAGGGAACCTCACAAGCTTGGAAAAGTACCTGGGCAAACCTTGGAAATGTCACGACGGTCAGGGCTATGGACCTAGAGCAGCAAGTGGGACTAGTGTAGGTAGCAGTATCGCACATAGCCGTGGCACGGTGGCTCAGTGGTTAGCACTGCTAACCAGGTTCAATCCCAGCCTCAGGTGACTGTGTGGCGTTTGCACATTCTCCCCGTGTCTGTGTGGGTTTCCTCTGGGTTCTCCGGCTTTCTTCCACAGTCCAGGGATGTGCAGGTCAGGTGGATTAGTCAGAGGGGAATGGGTCTCGGTGGTTACTCTTTGGAGGGTCGGTGTGGACTCGAAGGGCCTGTTTCCATTCGGTAATAATTCTATATGTCTGGTGGTAAAGTTTTGATGGGCTGAAGGGACTATTCTGTACTGTATGGTTCTATGACCACCTGTCTTCAATTAGCTGGATGCGGAGTGATGCCAACAGTATGGGTCCAATTCCCATTACCAGTTTGAGGTTACCATGAAGGACTCTCCTTTTCAACCTGTCCTCTCACCTGTGGCCTGGTCACCCTCAAGTTAAACCACCATCATTGTCTCTGTCTGAGAGAGCAGCCCTGCTGTCCAGTAGGACTATGGTGACCAGTCGTGTACACAGTACCCTAGATGTGGTCTCCCCAGTGCCCTGTGTAACTGAAGCCTAATCTCCCTATTCCCGTATTCCATTCCCCTCACACTAAGTGATAACATTCCATTCAGTTTCCTGAAGACTTGCTGTTCATGCACAAGGACACCCAGATCCCTCTGTAATTCAGAGTCCTGCACTTTCTCACTATTTAGATAATCTGCTTTTTTTAAATTCTTTCTGCAAAACTGGACAAGTTCACACTTTCCCAATATACACCCCTTGCCACATCTTTGCCCACTCACTGAACCTATCCATATCCCTACGTATTTCCTCATGTCCTTTTCACAGCTCACTTTCCCACCTGTCTTTGTGGCATCAGCAGATTGAGCTCCTGGACCTTGGATCCCTTCATGCAAATCATTTCTCTAAAACTTGTGACATCCTACCAACCTGAAAAAGACTCATTTATTCCTACTCTCTGTTAACCAGACAATCTTCCGTCTATGTCAACATGTTCCCCCCAACACCATGAGTTTTGATTTGGCATCTTGTTCAATACCATCTGGAAATCTAAATACAATGCACCCACTGGTTCCCCTGTATCGATGGGGGGTCGCAGACTGTGACAGATACTGACTGAGGCAGACAGACGAGAGGAATGGACACTGGCACTGTGACACATGTTTCTTTAATTTATTCATTCATAGTACGTGATCATCACTGGCCAGGACATCATTTATTGCCCACCCCTAATTCCCTAGAGGGCAGTTAAGAGTCACCCACATGACTGCGGGTCTGGAGTCACATGTAGGCCAGACCAGGTAAGGAAAGCGGTTTCCTTCCCGAAAGGACATTAGTGAACTAGGAGGGATTTTCCTTAATAATCAACAATGGATTCATGTCAGAATTTAGATGCTTATCCTAGATTTTTATTGAATACGAATTCTACCATCTGCCCAGGGTGGGATTTGAACCTGGGTCCCCAGAACATTACCTGAATTTCTAGATTCAGAGCCAAGTGACGATACCTCAATACTGATGGGGGGTGGTGTTAGTAATGAACTGGTGCATAACATACGTGTGCGTGTGTGTGTGTGTGTGTTTGTGGATGCGTGTGTGTGTGGTTCTGTGTGTGTATGTCTGTGTGCGTGTCTGTGTGTGTGGTTCTGTGTGTGTGTGTGTCTGTTTGTGTGTGTGTGTGTGTGTGGTGTTCTGTGTGTGTGTGTCTGTGCGTGTGTCTGTGGTCTGTGTATGTGTGTGTGTCTGTTTGTGTGTCTGTGTGTGTGGTTCTGTGTGTGTGTGTCTGTGTGTGTGTGTGTGTGTGTGTGTGGTGTTCTGTGTGTGTGGTTCTGTGTGTGTGTGTCTGTGTGTGTGTGTGTGTGTGTGTGTGTGGTGTTCTGTGTGTGTGTGTCTGTGCGTGTGTCTGTGGTCTGTGTATGTGTGTGTGGTTCTGTGTGTGTATGTCTGTGTGTGTGTGTGTGTGTGGTTCTGTGTGTGTGTGTCTGTTTGTGTGTGTGGTGTGTGTATGTGGCGTTCTGTGTGTGTGTGTCTGTGCGTGTGTCTGTGTGTGTGTGTCTGTGTCTGTCTGTGTGTTTGTGTCTGTGTGTGTATATATACTGGGATATTATTTACTGAGGGGCTGATGGATGGACAGACAGAGGGACAGAGTGCAGTGAATGTGCGCAGTAAATAATGACTCAATACAGCCTCACTTCCCCTCCCTCCTTCTGCCTACCCCCTCACGCTGTGAGGATTAATCGGATCCCAGTGATACAGTTTTGTTTGGAAGCTGGAACTCCAACTGAGACTCTCTGTGATGCCCTGAACTCCTCATTGACATAGAGACTCACATCGCGAACATCAAACTGACCCTGAGCTGGCGCCACACCGAGGGGGGGAGGCTGGGCAAAGGTCAAGGGAAAGGTCTCAGGGACAACACAGTGTTCACCTCCTGCCAACCACGTTCCACTTGATACAGTTTACACTCCCTGTCTGTCTTTCACTGTCACTCTCAACAAATTACAGTCACTGCAGTGAGAGATCAGGTAACACACAGCTCAACAACAACCTGTCAGGAAATAGGACCTGCAAACACATTAACCTCTCCAAGGGAGCCCAAACCTCAGAAAATCAGGTACCAGTAAAACTGAGAAACAAACATGACACCAGAGCAGAGAGTATACAACATAAACAAAATCACTGTTAGCTGGGACCAGTGTTCAACATTGTACAAATACCATAAAAGAATGCAATCAGTGCTGAGGGAGCGCCGCACTGTCGGAGGGTCAGTGCTGAGGGAGTGCCGCACTGTCGGAGGGTCAGTGCTGAGGGAGTGCCGCACTGTCGGAGGGTCAGTGCAGAGGGAGTGCCGCACTGTCGGAGGGTCAGTGCTGAGGGAGTGCCGCACTGTCGGAGGGTCAGTGCTGAGGGAATGCCGCACTGTCGGAGGGTCAGTGCTGAGGGAGTGCCGCACTGTCAGAGGGTCAGTGCTGAGGGAGTGCCGCACTGTCGGAGGGTCAGTGCTGAGGGAGTGCCGCACTGTCGGAGGGTCAGTGCTGAGGGAGTGCCGCACTGTCGGAGGGTCAGTGCTGAGGGAGTGCCGCACTGTCGGAGGATCAGTGGTGAGGGAGTGCCGCACTGTCGGAGGATCAGTGCTGAGGGAGCGCCGCACTGTCGGAGGGTCAGTGCTGAGGGAGCGCCGCACTGTCGGAGGGTCAGTGCTGAGGGAGCGCCACACTGTCGGAGGGTCAGTGCTGAAGGAGCGCCACACTGTCGGAGGATCAGTGCTGAGGGAGCGCCGCACTGTCGGAGGGTCAGTGCTGAGGGAGCGCCGCACTGTCGGAGGGTCAGTGCTGAGGGAGTGCCGCACTGTCGGAGGGTCAGTGCTGAGGGAGTGCCGCACTGTCGGAGGGTCAGTGCTGAGGGAGCGCCGCACTGTCGGAAGGTCAGTGCTGAGGGAGCGCCGCACTGTCGGAGGGTCAGTGCTGAGGGAGCGCTGCACTGTCGGAGGGTCAGTGCTGAGGGAGTGCTGCACTGTCAGAGGGTCAGTGTTGAGGGAGTGCTGCACTGTCGGAGGGTCAGTGCTGAGGGAGTGCCGCACTGTCGGAGGGTCAGTGCTGAGGGAGCGCCGCACTGTCGGAGGGTCAGTGCTGAGGGAGCGCCGCACTGTCGGAGGGTCAGTGCTGAGGGAGTGCTGCACTGTCGGAGGGTCAGTGCTGAGAGAGTGCCGCACAGTCGGAGGGTCAGTACTGAGGGAGCGCCGCACTGTCGGAGGGTCAGTGCTGAGGGAGTACCGCACTGTCAGAGGGACAGTGCTGAGGGAGCGCCACACTGTCGGAGGGTCAGTGCTGAGGGAGTGCCGCACTGTCGGAGGGTCAGTGCTGAGGGAGCGCCACACTGTCGGAGGGTCAGTGCTGAAGGAGCGCCACACTGTCGGAGGATCAGTGCTGAGGGAGCGCCGCACTGTCGGAGGGTCAGTGCTGAGAGAGCGCCGCACTGTCGGAGGGTCAGTGCTGAGGGAGTGCTGCACTGTCGGAGGGTCAGTGCTGAAGGAGCGCCGCACTGTCGGAAGGTCAGTGCTGAGGGAGCGCCGCACTGTCGGAGGGTCAGTGCTGAGGGAGCGCTGCACTGTCGGAGGGTCAGTGCTGAGGGAGTGCTGCACTGTCAGAGGGTCAGTGTTGAGGGAGTGCTGCACTGTCGGAGGGTCAGTGCTGAGGGAGTGCCGCACTGTCGGAGGGTCAGTGCTGAGGGAGCGCCGCACTGTCGGAGGGTCAGTGCTGAGGGAGCGCCGCACTGTCGGAGGGTCAGTGCTGAGGGAGTGCTGCACTGTCGGAGGGTCAGTGCTGAGAGAGTGCCGCACAGTCGGAGGGTCAGTGCTGAGGGAGCGCCGCACTGTCGGAGGGTCAGTGCTGAGGGAGCACCGCACTGTCGGATGGTCAGTGCTGAAGGAGCGCCGCACTGTCAGAGGGTCAGTGCTGAGGGAGTGCCGCACTGTCGGAGGTTCAGTGCTGAGGGAGTGCTACACTGTCGGAGGGTCAGTGCTGAGGGAGCGCCGCACTGTCAGAGGGTCAGTGCTGAGGGAGTGCCACACTGTCGGAGGGTCAGTGCTGAGGGAGTGCCGCACTGTCGGAGGGTCAGTGCTGAGGGAGTGCCGCACTGTCGGAGGGTCAGTGCTGAGGGAGTGCCGCACTGTCGGAGGATCAGTGCTGAGGGAGTGCCGCACTGTCGGAGGGTCAGTGCTGAGGGAGCGCCGCACTGTCGGAGGGTCAGTGCTGAGGGAGCGCCGCACTGTCGGAGGGTCAGTGCTGAGGGAGCGCCGCACTGTCGGAGGGTCAGTGCTGAGGGAGTGCTACACTGTCGGAGGGTCAGTGCTGAGGGAGCGCCGCACTGTCAGAGGGTCAGTGCTGAGGGAGTACCGCACTGTCGGAGGGTCAGTGCTGAGGGAGCGCCGCACTGTCAGAGGGTCAGTGCTGAGGGAGTGGGCTCTGTCGGAGGGTCAGTGCTGAGGGAGTGCCGCACTGTCGGAGGGTCAGTGCTGAGGGAGTGCCGCACTGTCAGAGGGTCAGTGCTGAGGGAGTGCCGCACTGTCGGAGGGTCAGTGCTGAGGGAGTGCCGCACTGTCGGAGGGTCAGTGCTGAGGGAGTGCCGCACTGTCGGAGGGTCAGTGCTGAGGGAGTGCCGCACTGTCGGAGGATCAGTGCTGAGGGAGTGCCGCACTGTCGGAGGGTCAGTGCTGAGGGAGCGCCGCACTGTCGGAGGGTCAGTGCTGAGGGAGCGCCGCACTGTCGGAGGGTCAGTGCTGAGGGAGCGCCGCACTGTCGGAGGGTCAGTGCTGAGGGAGCGCCGCACTGACAGAGGGTCAGTGCTGAAGGAGTGCCGCACTGTCAGAGGGTCAGTGCTGAGGGAGCGCCGCACTGTCAGAGGGACAGTGCTGAGGGAGCGCCACACTGTCGGAGGGTCAGTGCTGAGGGAGCGCCGCACTGTCGGAGGGTCAGTGCTGAGGGAGCGCCGCACTGTCAGAGGGACAGTGCTGAGGGAGCGCCACACTGTCGGAGGGTCAGTGCTGAGGGAGTGCCGCACTGTCGGAGGGTCAGTGCTGAGGGAGCGCCACACTGTCGGAGGGTCAGTGCTGAAGGAGCGCCACACTGTCGGAGGATCAGTGCTGAGGGAGCGCCGCACTGTCGGAGGGTCAGTGCTGAGGGAGCGCCGCACTGTCGGAGGGTCAGTGCTGAGGGAGTGCTGCACTGTCGGAGGGTCAGTGCTGAGGGAGCGCCGCACTGTCGGAAGGTCAGTGCTGAGGGAGCGCCGCACTGTCGGAGGGTCAGTGCTGAGGGAGCGCTGCACTGTCGGAGGGTCAGTGCTGAGGGAGTGCTGCACTGTCAGAGGGTCAGTGTTGAGGGAGTGCTGCACTGTCGGAGGGTCAGTGCTGAGGGAGTGCCGCACTGTCGGAGGGTCAGTGCTGAGGGAGCGCCGCACTGTCGGAGGGTCAGTGCTGAGGGAGCGCCGCACTGTCGGAGGGTCAGTGCTGAGGGAGTGCTGCACTGTCGGAGGGTCAGTGCTGAGAGAGTGCCGCACAGTCGGAGGGTCAGTGCTGAGGGAGCACCGCACTGTCGGATGGTCAGTGCTGAAGGAGCGCCGCACTGTCAGAGGGTCAGTGCTGAGGGAGCGCCGCACTGTCAGAGGGTCAGTGCTGAGGGAGTGCTACACTGTCGGAGGGTCAGTGCTGAGGGAGCGCCGCACTGTCAGAGGGTCAGTGCTGAGGGAGTGCCGCACTGTCGGAGGGTCAGTGCTGAGGGAGCGCCGCACTGTCAGAGGGTCAGTGCTGAGGGAGTGGGCTCTGTCGGAGGGTCAGTGCTGAGGGAGCGCCGCACTGTCAGAGGGTCAGTGCTGAGGGAGTGCCGCACTGTCGGAGGGTCAGTGCTGAGGGAGCGCCGCACTGTCAGAGGGTCAGTGCTGAGGGAGAGTCCTGGTCTGTGTCTCCTCTCCAAAGGATGTTAAATCTGCCGTGGGCTGTTCTGAAAGATGCTCCATATTCTTTCCCCAATTTCTGGCCAATATTCCATAGGCAATATTCCCAATTTCTGCTCATTTATCTTCCTTTTATTTACACCAGTTTGCTTTTTGTGGAACAGTTTCTGTATTTGTGTAAATATTGAGACTGCAAACACATTGGGATAATTGATTCTCCAGCAGGAGGAGGTTAGGGACCGTGTGTGAGGGAGGGAGCTGAGGCAGAGATTCATGATCAGTGTGGAGTAGCTGGTACCCTTGTCCCAACGATATATCACAATTTAATCCGTACCTTTCCAACATTGTGAGTGAAATAAAGTAGAAATATTAATAAAGTAAATGTGAAAGGTTAAACTGCTGGAACTGTGTGTATGTTAATGTGTGGGTGCTGTCGGAGGAGAGTATACACTTTGAGAATGATGGATTTCATGTTGCTGTGACACAGAAATCCGGTGCAATCATTCCAATTAACATCTGGGAAAGGTTTGAAATATTCTGAAGGGACCACAGCCGCAGTTAAAGGAGCTGTTGGGAGATGTCATCACTGACAGATCTGAGCGAGTCTGCTGGTCACTAGGCCCATCGCTGAATTACAGTATCACTGCATTGTGACAGTGCTTGAGGCCATTCAGCCCATCGGGTCTGCATGGACTTTTGGAATTTAAAATTTCTCAATTTGACATGCTGGAAATCTATCTCAACCTTGAACATGCTTCATGACCCAACCTCTGCAGCCCTCTGCAGTAAAGAATTGCACAGATTCCCTCCTGTCTGAGAGAAGAAATTCCTCCTCATCTCTGTCTTCGATGTGCAACCCTTTATTCTGAGATGATATCCTCTCACCCCCGACTCTCCAACAGGAGGAAATACTCTTTCTGCATCTCCCCTGTCAAGTCCTGTTACAAACTTGTATGTTTAAATAAAGTCACCTCTCATTCTTCCAAAATCTAAAAGTACAAACCCAATCCACCCAAGTTCTTGTCACAAGACAGCCCTTCCATCCCCAGGATCAGCCGAGTGAAACTTTTCTGGACTGTCTTCAATGCCAGTTTATTTTTCCTTAGATAAGGGGCCCAAAACTGTTCACAGTATTCCAGCTGTGGGCTGACCAGTGCCTCGCATAGTTTTAACAAAACCTCCCTATTTAACATTCCATTCCCTTTGAAATAAAAGCCAACATTCCATTTGCATTCCCTCCTGAATGTGGATATTTGTGGATAGCACTAAGATGAGTGGTAGAGCAAAGTGTGCAGAGGACTGGGAAACTTTGCAAAGGGACACAGGTAGTTTCAGTAAGTGGGCAAAGGTCTGGCAGATGGAATACAATGTTAATAAATGTGAAGTAATTCATTTGGTAAGAGTAACAGTAAAAAAGGACTATTAATTGAACAGTAAGAAATTGCAGCATGCTGCTGTGCAGAGGGATCTGGGTGTCCTTGTGCATGAATCAGAGAGTTAGTCTGTGGGTGCAGCAGGTAGTTAAGAAGACAATTGGAATTTTATCCATCATTGCTAAAGGGATTGAGTTTAAAATCAGAGAAGTAATGTTGCAGCTGTATAGGGTGCTGGTGAGGTTACACCTGGAGTACTGCCTGCAGTTTTAGTCTCCTTCCTTAAGAAAGGATGTACTGGTGCTAGAGATGGTACAGAGGAAATCCACTAGGTAAATTCCAGGGTTGAGAGGTTTGGCTTATGAGGAGAGACTGAGTCGACTGGGATTATATTCACTGGAATTCAGAAGAATAAAGGGGGAATCTTATAGAAACACATAAAATTATGAAGGGAATAGGTAAGATAGAAGTAGAGAGGAATGTTTCCACTGGCAGGTGAGACTAGAACAAGAGGGCATAGCCTCAAAATGAGGGGTTGATGATTTCGGACTGAATTGAGATGGAACTTCTTCACCCAGAGGGTTGTGAATCTGTGGAATTCCCTGCCCAGGGAAGTAGTTGAGGCTTCTTATTAAATGTTTTTAAAGTTAAGATTATTTTTTTTTTACTAAAGTAATTAAGGGATATGGTGAGAGGGCGGGGAAGTGGAGCTGAGGGCACAAAAAGATCAGCCATGATCTTATTGAATGGCAGAGCAGGCTGGATGGGCCGAACGGCCTCCTCCTGCTCTGACATCTTATGTTCTTATGTCTTTTGTGCTTGATACACAAGGACTCCCAAATCCCTCAGTGCTGCAGCTTTCTGCAAGTCTCACTCCATTTAAATAGCATCTATCTCCTCTATTCCGCCTGCCAAAATGCATAACCGAGCATTTCACCCCTTTCCTGATCCAGGTTTTCATCCTGGCCTGGGGAGGACTTTCTCAGCCTGTGTGGAGTGGACGATGTGCTGAGCCCCAGCACTCATTGTAATTGTTTGCTCAGTGTGTAACCAGCTGCACCATTAACCGCTGTGCCTCTACATTGTGAGGCTCCAGCTACCACTGCCTTGCCTTTAGGACATTCTCAACAACCTGACAACAACGACCTTCGTTATATCGAACCTTTAATGTTATAAAACATCCCAAAGTGTTTCACAGGGGTTTTCAGAAGTAGAGCCAAACCCTGAGCCTCATGGGGAGATGGGCACAGCAGAGGAAAAGCACAAACAAGAGAGCTTAAAGGTTTATATTCAGACTGACAGAGATATGTTTAGAGTCAGCTAAATTAATAGCTATAGAGTCATAGAGATGTACAGCAAGGAAACAGACCCTTCGGTCCAACTTGTCCATGCTGACCAAATATCCTAAATTAATCTTGTCCCATTTGCCAGCACTTGGCCCATATCCCTCTAAACCCTTCCTATTTATATACCCACCCAGATGTCTTTTAAATATTGTAATTGTACCAGCCTCCGCCACTTCCTCTGGCAGCTCATTCCATACATGTACCACCCTCTGTGTGAAAAAGTTGCCCCTTAGGTCTCTTTTATATCTTTCCCCTCTCACCCTAAACCTATGCCTCTCTAGTTCTGGACTCCCCAACCCCAGGGAAAAGACTTTGCCTATTTATCCTATCCATGCCCCATCATGATTTTATAAACCTCTATAAGGTCACCCCTCAGACTCCGACGCTCCAGGGAAAAAGCCCCAGCCTGTTCAGCCTCCCCCTATAGCTCAAATCCTCCAAGCCTGGCAACATCCTTGTAAATTTTTCTCTGAACCCTTTCAAGTTTCACAACATCTTTTCGATAGGAGGGAGATCAGAATTGTATGCAATATTCCACAAGTGGCCTAACCAATGTCTTGTACAGCCGCAACATGACCTCCCAACTCTTGTACTCATTATTGAACTGAGGAGTTTGATAACTCTGAGAGCAGGGAGAATGTGGGACCTGTTCAAACAGGGAATGGTGGAGGTGGATTGTATTTAAGGGGGACGGTGAATCCACACAAGAAGAAAAGTCATATCAGACTCAAAAAATTAACTCTGTTCCTCTCTCCACACATTATTGCCAGACATGCTGGGTTTCTCCAGCATTCTCCCCTGTTTTTATTTCAGATTTCCAGTATCTGAAGGGTTTTCCTTTAATTTGCTGGTAGGGAATATATCTACTCCAGTAATTTTGAAAAATGTAAGCTTCCAGATGAGGGCAAGTGTTCGCTTATGGTTATAGATGACAGAGCTGCTTTCTGGGGAAGGATGAATAATTTCTACTTCCTACTAATCTCCAATGAATAATGAATGACCAGAGGACTGTTAAAGTAGGCAAAAGTATTTAAAGTGAAAGGAACATAGAATATAGAATGTTATAGCACAGTCCAGGCCCTTCGGCCCTCGATGTTGCACTGACCTGTGGAACCAATCTGAAGCCCATCTAACCTCCACCGTTCCATTTTCATCCATATGTTTATCCAGTGACCATCTAAATGCCCTTAAAGTTAGTGAGTCTACTACTGTTGCAGGCTGTGCGTTCCACGCCCCTAATACCCTCTGAGTAAAGAAACTACCTCTGACATCTGTCCTACATCTATCACCCCTCAATTTAAAGCTACGTCCCCTCGTGCTAGCCATCACCATCCAAGGAAAACGGCTCTCACTGTCCACCCTGTCTAACTGTCTAATTATCTTTATGTCTCAATTAAGTCACTTCTCAACCTTCTCTCTAACAAAAACAGCCTCAACTCCCTCAGCCTTTCCTCATAAGACCTTCCTTCTATACCAGGCAACATCCTGGTAAATCTCCTGTGAATCCTTTCCAAAGCTTCCAAATCCTTCCTATAATGCAGTGACCAGAACTCTACGCAATACTCCAATTGTGCCTGCACCAGAGTTTTGTACAGCTGTAGCATGACCTCATGGTTCTGAAACTCAATCCCTCTACCAATAAAAGCTAACACAACGTATGCCTTCTTAACAACGCTATCAACCTGGGTGGCATTTCAGGGATCTATGTACATGGACACCAAGATCTCTCTGCTCATCTACACTACCAAGAATCTTAGCATTAGCCCAGTACTTTGTATTCCTGTTGCTCCTTCCAAAGTGAATCACCTCACACTTTTCCACATTAAACTCCATTTGCCACCTCTCAGCCCAGCTCTGCAGCTTATCTATGTCCCTCTGTAACTTGCAACATCCTTCAGCACTGTCCACAACTCCACTGACCTCAGTGTCATCTGCAAATTTACTAACCCATCTTTCTACACCCTCATCTCAGTCATTTATAAAAATGACAAACAACAGTGGACCCAAAACAGATCCTTGCGGTACACCACCAGTAACTGAACATCAGGATGAATATTTCCCATCAGCCACCACCCTCTGTCTTCTTTCAGCTAGCCAATTTCTGATTCAAACTGCTAAATCACCCTCAATCCCATGCCTTCATATTTTGTGCAATAGCCTACCACGGGGAACCTTATTGAATGCCTTACTGAAATCCATATACACCACATCAACCACTTTACCCTCATCCACCTGTTTGGTCACCTTCTCAAAGAACTCAATAAGGTTGTGAGGCACGACCTATCCTTCCCAAAACCATGTTGACTATCCGTAATTAACTTTTTCCTTTCCAGATGATTATAAATACTGTCTCTTAGAACCGTTCCAACACTTTATCCACAACCAAAGTAAGACTCACTGGCCTATAATTACCAGGATTGTCTCTACTCCCCTTCTTGAACAGGGGACAACATTTGCTACCTTCCAGTCTTCTGGCACTATTCCTGTAGACAATGATGACATAAAGATCAAAGCCAAAGGCTCTGCAATCTCCTCCCTGGCTTCCCAGAGAATCCTAGGATAAATTCCCTCTGGCCCAGGGGACTTATCTATTTTCACACTTTCCAGAATTGCTAATGCCTTCTCCTTATCAACCTCAATCCCATCTGAAGAAGGGCTTATGCCCGAAACGTCGATTCTCCTGTTCCCTGGATGCTTCCTGACCTGCTGCGCTTTTCCAGCAACACATTTCCAGCTCAATCCCATCTAATCTAGTAGACTGTATCTCAGTATTCTCCTCAACAAAAATGTCTTTTTCCAGTGTGATTACTGACGAAAAATATTCATTTAGCACTTCCCCCACTTCCTTTGACTCCATGCACAACTTCCCACTACTGTCCTTCATTGGCCCTAATCTTACTCTCATCATTCTTTTACTCCTGATATTCCTATACAAAGCTTTAGGGTTTTCCTTGATCCTATCTGCCAACGACTTCTCACATCCCCTCCTGACTCTTCTTAGCTCTCTCTATCGGTCCTTCCTGGCTAACCTGTAACTCTCAAGCGCCCTAACTGAGTCATCACATCTCATCCTAACATAAGCCTTCTTCTTCCTTTTGACAAGAGATTCAACTTCCTTAGTAAACCACAGCTCCCTCTCTCAACCACCTCCTCCCTGCCTGACCGGTGCATACTTATCAAGGACACGCAGTAGCTGTTCCTTGAATAAGCTCCACATTTCAATTGTGCCCATCCCCTGCAGTTTCCTTCCCCATCTTATGCATCCTAAATCTTGCCTAATCGCATCATAATTGCCTTTCCCCCAGCTATAACTCTTTCCCTGCGGTATATGCCATCACTAAAGTAAACATAATCGAATTGTGATCACTATCACCAAAATGCTCACCTACCTCCAAGTCTAACCCCTGGCCAGGTTCATTACCCAGTACCAAATCCAATGTGGCCTCGCCCCTTGTTGGCCTGTCTACATACTGTGTCAGGAAGCCCTCCTGCACACATTGGACAAAAACTGACCCATTTAAAGTACTCGAGCTGTAGTATTTTCATCAATATTTAGGAAGTTAAAGCCCCCATAACAACTACCCTGTTATTCTTACTCCTATCCAGAATTATCTTTGCTATCCTTTCCTCTACGTCTCTGGATCTATTCAGAGGCCTTTAGAAAACTCCCAACAGGGTGACCTCTCCTTTCCTGTTTCTAATCTCAGCCCATACTACCTCAGTAGGTGAGTCCTCAAATGTCCTTTCTGCCACCGTAATACTGTCCTTGACTAACAGTAATACACCGCCCCCTTTTCTACCATCTTCTCTGTTCTTACTGAAACATCTAAATCCCGGAACCTGCAACAACCATTCCTGTCCCTGCTCTATCCATGTCTCCGAAATGGCCACAACATCGAAGTCCCAGGTACCAACCCTTGCTGCAAGCTCACCCATCTTATTCCGGATGCTCCTGGCATTGAAGTAGACACACATCAAACCAACTTCCTGCTTGCTGGTGAACTCTTGCAACCTTGAAATCTTATTTCTGACCTCACTACCCTCAACCTCCTGGACACTGGAACTACAATTTAGCTTCCCATCCCCCCTGCTGCATTAGTTTAAACCCTCCCAAAGAGCTTTAGCAAATTTCGCACCCCCCCCCCCAGGATATTGGTACCCCTCTGGTTCAGGTGAAGACCATTCCGTTTGTAGAGGTCCCACCTACCCCAGATTATCCAGGTATCCAAAACCCTCCCTCTTGTACCATCCCTGTAGCCACATGTTCAACTCCTCTCTCTCCCTATTCCTCGCCTCATTAGCACATGGCACGGGCAACAAACCAGAGATAGACAAAAGTGAGGACTGCAGATGCTGGAAACCAGAGTTTAGATCAGTGTGGGGCTGGAAAAACACAGCAGGTCAGGCAGTATCCGAGGAGCAGGAAAATTGACGTTTCAGGCAAAAGCCCTTCATCAGGAATAGAGCTGATGAAGGGATTTTGCCCGAAACGTCAATTTTCCTGCTCCTCGGATGCTGCCTGACCTACTGTGCTTTTCCAGCACCACTCTAATCTAAACAAACCAGAGATAACAGCTCTGTTTGTTCGAGTTCTAAGCTTCCGCCCTAGCTCCCTGAACTTCTACCTTAAATCCCCATCCCTTTTCCAAACTATGTCATTGGTGCCTATGTGAATCACGACTAGGGCTGCTTCCCTACCACCTCAAGGATCCTGAAAACACGATCAGAGACATCACGAACCCTGGCACCTGGGAGGCAACACGCCAACTGTGAGTCTCTCTCGTTCCCACAGAACCTCTGATCTGTTCCCCTAACTATAGAGTCCTCAATGACCAATGCTATGTTCCTCTTCCCCCTTCCCCTCTGAGCAATAGGGACAGACTCTGTGCCAGGGTACCTCATGGCTTACCCTGGGTAAGTCATCTCCCCCAACAGTATCCAAAACGGTATACTCATTGTTGAGGGGATCCCTGCACTGCCTGCCGGTTCCCTTTCCATCCCCTGACTGTAACCCATCTGCCTTTTTCTTGTACCTGAGGAGTGACTACTTCCCTGTAACTCCTCTCAATAACCCTTCTCTCTCCCGAATGATCCGAAGTTTCTCCAGCTCCAATTCCACTTCCCTCACCCGGTTTTCGAGGAGCTGGAGTTGGGTGCACTTCCCACAGATGTAGTCAGCAGGGACACCAGTAGTGACCTTTACCTCCCACATACTGCAGGAGGAACATTCGACCCCCGTAACCTCCATTCCCACTGTTCTAAATTTCCAATGAGAAAACTAAAAAATAAACAGTGACCTTACCAATCCAGCACACAGAACCTTTTGTTTTGGTTCGAGGAGGAGGATGGGTGGGAGACACTACCATGTAGTGTTTTGGGTAACACAACGATCCAAATATATTACTTCACTTACTCAGCTCCTGCTCAACGTACGCTCCGTCTATTGACAAGGTAAGTTTATATAATTTTAAATTTATCTTCCCGGTAGGGCCCTGGTCCTCACTGTTGCTCCCCGTACTGCTGCTGCTACTGACAAAATAGAGATCACTATGACGTTTAAGGTTAAGGTATGGTAGGACAGCTCAGCCAAGCAGAATGCCTGTTCTCAGGTATGTGAGGAATCATGGACACATATGACACAGGAAGTGTCACTCACTGCAAAGGCTTGGGTTCCTAGCTCAAGCAGGGGCTGGAGTCACTGAGGTACATCATGGGGCAGAGAATGATGTGGATAACACAGTCAGAGGTGGTGAGAGTAAACAGGTAGTCGGGATTGGGTGACCACCAAGTAGTTCAAGAGAAGCTGGCACAAGTGTAAAGCCTCTCGGGATCCCAGAAACCAGCCCATGGAGTGGTCCAACTCTGCAGGAAGGGAGGGGGATGAGTGGAGAGGGGATTATTGATTTTGAAGAAGAGCAAGCATTTCCAAGGCTGTCAATGTGACCCCAGGATGTTAATTAGTAACAGGTTAAAGGGTTATGGGGAGCTGTAGGAAAGTGGAGTTGAGCCTGAGATGAGATATGATTGTATCAAATGGCAGGGCAGGCTCAAGGAGCTGAATGGCCTGCTCCTGCTCTTACAATGCTAGGGACAGGGATTGTTACGGCAGCAAGACACTTTCCTGGGGGAAGGGGAACAGCCATAGGTTGTTGTCCATACTGGTATTAATGAGATCAGTGGGAAAGGTATGTGGTGCTGCAATCAGAATTCAACTAGCTCGGTAGAAAATTAGCAAGCGGGATTTCTAAAGAAGCAACCTCCAGATTACTCCCATCTCATGTGTAAGAGTTACAGGAAAAGGAGGGTGAGAATGGAGTTGAATCCTTGCAGGGAGCAGACTGTGAGGAGCTGTAATACAAGGTCACTGTGGGAGCCACTGGGTTTGTGCTGGACATTGGGGGCCAGGCCAGCCTCAGAAATAGAAACAGAGAAGTCAGGGAAGGGAGCTCTCCCCATCTCTCTCCAGCAACACTGCCGGAGCCACTGAGTTTCTCCTGCATTCTCCCTGTGTGTTTCAGATTTCCCATATCTGCGGGGCTTTGTTATTACTTTTGCAGAGAGAAGACTGATTTAAGGCTCAGCTTGGAACAGAAGAAATTCCAGTCAAATTGGATTTGATCGAGTTGTAAGGACAATGAAAATCTTAAAGTGCCAATGATCAGAAATTGATCAGATTTGACGTTACAAAGATTGGAGAGATTTTAAAAACCTAATGAAAGTTGACAGTTTAAAGCAGTGTAAAGCCAAGGATTTAAGTCCAACCCAGAATGGGCCTGGCAGGTTTGAAAATGAGCAAAAGAGTGAATAAACAATAGAATTCCTTAAGAAGCAAATTCTAAATGCAGTAAACCAATGTCCATCTTTACAGCACAGGTCAAAAGCAACTCCATGTGGCTGTAAATCGTGAATGACCCTCAACCCATCCCTCACCCTGACCAACACAACCCGAGAGTTATCAGGGTTTTAACAGAGAGACCCCTCAGCCCATCATGTCTATACTAATCTAACATCCAGCTATTCTAATCCAAATTTTCCAGCTCTTGCTCTGTAACCCTATACACTGTGGCATTACAAATGATCATCACAGTCCATCTTCACTGTTCTGAGGGTTTCTGCCTATCCCACCCTCACAAGGGGTTCCACATTCTTGCCGGCCTCTGGGTAGAATAATTTTCCTCAAATCTTAAATCCAAGTCCCTGGTTATTGACCTTTAGCCTCCATCTATTTCCCCCAGAACTTTCTACACCTCAATCAGACCCCATCCTCCCTCCCCAGGCTCAGTTGCTGCCAACAACCTCTACCCCCTGCCCAGGTGGTGTTGCCAGGGATTTGCTGCCTTTGTCCTTCGAGATGGAAGTGGCCATGGGTTAGAAACATGCTCTCTAATGATCTTTGGTGAATTTCTGCAGTGCATCTTGTGGACAGTACACACTGCTGCTATTGAGTGTTGGTGCTGGAAGGAGTGGATGTTTTGGATGTGGTGCCAATGAAGTGGGGGTTACTTTGTCCTGGGTGGTGTCGAGCTTCTTGAGTGTGGTTGGAGCTGCCCCCATCCAGGGCAAGTGGGGAGTGTTCCATCCTTTCCTCTACGTCTCTGGAACTATTTTGAGGCCTATAAAAAAACTCCCAGCAGGGTGACCTCTCCTTTCCTGTTTCTAACCTCAGCCCATACTACCTCAGTAGGTGAGTCCTCAAACATCCTTTCTGTCACCTGTGCCTTGTAGATGGTGGATTGGCTTTAGGGAGTCAGGAGGTGAATTACTTGCTGCAAGATTCCCAGCCTCTGACCTGCTGTTGTAGCCGCTGTGTTTATGTGGTGAGTCCAGTTGAGTTTCTGGTCAATGGTAACCCCCAGGGTGTTGATAGAGGGGTATTCGGTGATGGTAACAACATTGAATTGTTAAGGGGCAATAGTTAGATTGTCTTTTATTGGAGAAAATCTCTATCTCTACTACCCTCCCAATAAAATGCCTTTAAAAGGTCCATATAATAATCAAAACTTTGAATGGAAAATGCCCTTTCTTCGATGGAGAACCTGAATACAAGAGGCTGAATGTAGAACCACAGAATCAGACATTATAGAAGTGACCATTGTGCTTGTAGAGTCTAAGGTGTCAAAAACACATGAAATCTCCGATCATCCCGCTTCCCAGCGCTCAGTTATACAAAGCCTTGATTTAGTCTACTCCTGCAATCAGTATGTTCAAACTGGGCTCAGCGGGCCAAGGTGAGAATTTTTTATTTCTTAGATTCCCTACTGTGTGGAAACAGACCCTTCAGCCCAACAATTTCACACTGACCCTTCAAAGAGTAACCCACCCAGACCCATTCCCCTACCCTGTATTTACCCCTGACTAATGCACCTAACACTATGGACAATTTCCCATGGCCAATTCACCCAACCTGCACATCTTTGGACTGTGGGAGGAAACCCGCGCAGACATGGGGAGAATGTGTGAACTCCATGCAGACTGTTGCCCGAGGCTGGAGTCAAACCCAGGTCCCTGGTGCTGTGAGGCAGCAGCGCTAATCACTGAGCCACCATGCCACCCCAATGTTGAGAAACTGGGATCATGTTCTTAATTGTGTGCAAGATGAGAAGGTGTTTGATCAAGTTGTCATGATACCAAGGAGCAGGGGAAAGCCATTTGGCTCTTCGAACCGCTGTGTTCTGGAAGATCAGTTTGCAGTCCCAGCTCCAGTTTCCTGTTTGTCTCCAAACCCCATTCCCGGAGAGGAATTGATTCCTGTGTGAGAGCTGATCCTGAGACTATCCCACATTAAGCTACAGAAACACAAACTGTTGTTTGTATTAAACTTTGAAGATTGAGAACCTTTAAATCTATTTTATTAAACTAACAGAATTAGTCTGGTATTGAATGCAGCCTAAACTCCCAGTTCCTGTCTGTGCTGAAACCTTTCAGAGTAAATGAAAATTGGGTCTGTAATAAATTTAAATTCATTGTTCAATGATGCGTGATTGTGTTCTTACTGGAGCCAGTCCAAACATCAGATTGAACACTGTTTAACACCCTGCGCAAATCTGTCTTTGTTAATTGGATAAAATACAAATGTACACAGAAACACAATCACTCACCATTTGTTTAGGTGACAGCCAACTCACAAAAACAGGAGGAGGCCAGTCAGCCCATCAAGCTGCTGTGTGATGTGATCCTTGCTGATTAACAGCTTCACTTTCTTCCCCCACTCCCTTGCTCTCCCCTACTCCCCACTAGAGACAGACTCACTGAGTGAAGGGAAGGCTGCACTGGCTGGTGTCCCAAAACCCACCCTCACCCAGCCCCATAGCCTGCCCCCGCCCTGACCAACCCACACGCCCTGTCTCCCTCTGAATGTGCTGCACTGTGTTCCCTCAAGAGTGACCCTGGCCCTGACATCAGGCCGTGTTTGAGGGGTTCGGGGAGGGGGAAGAGATGTGGTTGTGTCTGGTGCGCTGACCTCTCCCTCAGAATCTGGTTTGGTCTGAATCGAGGGCACTCAGTGGGGGAAGGCTGAGCTGGGTGCAGCAGCTCCCCACCCCCACAGTGAAACAGGGTGGCACAGGGTTCATGTGAACATGTGGGTCCCACCTGACAGAGAAAGGCAGAGCTCATTGAGGCTGGGAAATGCCAACGTGTTTCTGAAAAGCTGGAGGCTGTTTTAACCAGTGAGGGGGCTGGTCTCACAGCTCAAATCTTTGAAGAAGTATTTATAGTCGCCATTGATGTGAGTGACACTGACGTGACCCTCCCACAGATCAATGGTAATGGAAACATCGACCCATCGAATCAAACTGCAAAAGAGGCTTTTTGACCCTTTGATTCTGTGCCCCCAAACTACACAAACCCTACACCAGTCCCACCTTCCCACTCTAGGCCCCAGAGCTGTCAATGTTGTGACATTTCAAGTGCTTATCCAAATTCTTTTTAAAGTTTCTGCAGTTTCCTGCTTTAAATGTTCTCCCAGGCAGTGCATTCCGGACTCTGCTACCCTCTGGGTGAACAAGCTTCTCCTCAAATCTCTTCAAAACCTCCTGCCTTTCACCTTAAAGCTATACCTTTCATTTTAGCCAAGGGTCCCACACAGTCCAGCCCAGGCTGAGGGAGACAGATTGTTCATCAAGAAGGGGGGAGTCAAGGCTTCTGAGGAAAAGGCGTGTAACTAGGGTTGAGAATGATCAAATCAGCCATGATCTCATTGAATAGCAGAGCAGGCTTAATGGGCTGAAGGGCCTTTCCTGTTCCTCCATCCCTTGATCCTTTATCATTAATACTATTGGAAGCACAGAGCCAGCTCTCAGTGCAGGGCAATGTTTCTCTCTTGCCTCTTGACCCTCCCATGGAGCAGTGACCATTACAAACACTGGCTGATGGGGGCTAGGGAGGAGGCTGGGGTGGGAAGCTTGGGATTTGCATATCCCAACATGCCCAGACATTGGAACACCATCAGCCTTCCGAAATGTTTCCCCATTGTAGCTTGTACCTGGTGCCTCCACACCCGGAGCTCAGAGACAGCGCTGTGAGGGACAGGGAGCAGACCATGGTGGTTTCCATTCCCCATCAACACCTCATTGTTATGGCAGCTGCCTTTCCCTTGACCTCAGTGTGAGCTCTCAGGGGTGAGCACTCAGAGTTGGAGTTAGTAACGCCATGAGAGGATCAGGCGCTGCTGTCTCAGTGAGAGCAGGGCAAACCCACAGATACCAATGAGTTTGAGTTTGTTGTATCACACTGAGCTCATGGAGGAAGGGAGGAAACAAAGGGTCAGGTAATACACTTGCTGCAGGGAGAGGTGATCTGGGGCTGTGTGAGGGGACTTTGGGAGTAAAGGGGGAATAGAACATAGAACATAGAAGAATACAGCGCAGTACAGGCCCTTTGGCCCTCGATGTTGCGCCGATCCAAGCCCATCTAACCTACACTAGCCCACTATCCTCCATATGCCTGCCCCTAGTTGCCCTTGAGAGGGTGGGGGTGAGCTGCCTTCTTGAACCGCTGCAGTCCATGTGCTGTGGGTTGACCCACAATTTTTTGAATTTAATTGAATTTATTATCTTGTGTACCGAGGCACAGTAAAAAGCTTTGCCTTGTGAACAATACAGACAGATCACAGAGTCAAGTCGCATCGATCGTAAATAACAGGTAAGCAGCGGCAAAAACAAAAACACAGCTACGGGCGAATGTTAAGAGTTTGTGAGTCCACTCAGTATGCCCTTAGGGAGGGAATGGCAGGATTCTGACCTCGTGGTGTCCTTGGGGAATGGTAACTCTTGCGACATCCATATCCCATGAAGAAATCGTTTGAAAATTTCTATCAATGGTGTTACATTTTCTACAACATGAAAGGGTATTGAGTTTGGCTTTAATTGATATTTCTAATCAAGCTGCTCAGAGAATTAGGAGTGGGTGGGGGTTGCACACAGACCTCCTGGTTCAGAGTTAGGGATATTTCCATCATGCCACAACCTCCCCCCCCCCCCGGCTCCCTGGTTGATAGCTGTGCTGTTGTTCCAGTATAATTGCAATAATTGCTAATTTGCTCAGCAAGGCTTTTCATTAACAGTGTGTCAGCTTCATACCAATCAATCCACTAATTGCACTGGAAACCGAACTGGAAAGCATGATGTATGTTCGATTTTATTTCTCCACCAGAACTAACAGGTTTCAATGATTATATTTGTTTTAGGGACTTGTGGTGTGGTGGTAGTGTCCCTACCTCCGAGCTGGGCTGAAGCTCCAGAGGGCTATGCTAACACCCCTGTGTTACTCTGACACTCCACAGTCCAGTCTCTGGTGAGGTTCTCTCTCTCTCTGATACATTTCACTTCCTCCTGAAACTAGTGTCTGCTCTCTCTTCACTCGGCAGTAAAGCTGTGGAATCCTATTGTTAAATATTACCATCTCCATAATCGATAGCACTGTAATACAAACTGATGTTACATCCATCTGATTAATTCTATCCTTATCAAGGCTGACCCATCCCCACCTCACCACCCACCCACAACCCACACCCACCCCCAATCCTGAAGAAGGGTTACACCCGAAATGTTGACTTCTGCACCTCCTGCTGCTCCCTGCCTTGGTGTGTCCCTCTCACTCCTGATACTGCCTGCCTTGCTGTGTCCCTCTCACTCCTGATACTGCCTGCCTTGCTGTGTCCCTCTCACTCCTGATACTGCCTGCCTTGCTGTGTCCCTCTCCCTCCTGATGCTGCCTGCCTTGCTGTGTCCCTCTCCCTCCTGATGCTGCCTGCCTTGCTGTGTTCCTCTCCCTCCTGATACTGCCTGCCTTGCTGTGTCCTTCCAGCCTCCTGCCTGTCCATCATTCATGAGTGAAGCTTAAATCGAGCTGTGAAGAGATAGAGATGGACCTTTCGATATGAACCTCCAGGGAAGGTAATGTAAATGGTCGTAATCAGTTCATTGCCAGCGATTGAATATTTGACCCCCAGCCCAAACTGTGATGACTTTCCCATTTGAACTGAGTGATCAGTTATAAGTAAATTTTCTGAACTTCCAACGTATTCATTGCCTTAACACAAATTATCACCTGGATCCTTTCGAGACCTTGTCTCACCTTGCCCCAAATTTTCAATTTAATGTCAAAGAACTTCTAACAGGATTTCAGTGAATCCTTTCCTCTGGATTGAGGTCAGAGCAGTCAGAGCTCTATCACTGTTAGGGCCCATGTGTCAGGGTGACCATCCAGAAAAGGTGAGGTCACATTTCACTGAGGGCTTTTCAAGGATTTGAAGTCAATTTGTTTGGTCAACTCAAAAGAAATACCAAAATGGAACAACATTTGCACTGAAATTAAGGGCTCAGCTGATTGGTGTGAGTCACCATGCTCAGAGTTTACAAGTTGACCGTTCAGCCGTCAGGGTTTCACCCGATGGATCACTCTGATGCTGTGTTCTTGGGAGTGGATCACTCAATGTTGTTGGGTATGGGTCATTCCAATGTTGTTGGGACTGGATCTCTCTGATGTTGCTTGGAGTGGATCACTCCAATGTCGGTGAGTGTGTACCACTCTGATGTTGTCAGGAGTGGATTACTCTGATAATAGACAATAGACAATAGACAATAGGTGCAGTAGGAGGCCATTCAGCCCTTCGAGCCTGCACTGCCATTCAATATAATCATGGCTGATCATTCCTAATCAGTATCCTGTTCCTGCCTTATCTCCATAACCCTTGATTCCACTATCTTTGAGAGCTCTATCCAACTCCTTCTTAAATGAATCCAGAGACTAGGCCTCCACTGCCCTCTGGGGCAGAGCATTCCACACAGCCACCACTCTCTGGGTGAAGAGGTTTCTCCTCATCTCTGTCCTAAATGGTCTACCCCGTATTTTTAAGCTGCGTCCTCTGGTTCGGCACTCACCCATCAGCGGAAACATTTTTCCTACTGCCAGAGTGTCCAATCCTTTCATAATCTTATACATCTCAATCAGATCCCCTCTCAATCTTTGAAACTCAAGGGTATACAAGCCCAGTCGCTTCAGTCTTTCAGTGTAAGGTAATCCCGCCATTCCAGGAATTGACCTCGTGAACCTACGCTGCACTCCCTCAATAGCCAGAATGTTTTTTCTCAAATTTGGAGACCAGAACTGCACACAGTACTCCAGGTGTGGTCTCACCAGGGCCCTGTACAGCTGCAGAAGAACCTCTTTGCTTCTATACTCAATCCCTCTTGTTATGAAGGCCAGCATGCTATTAGCCTTCTTCACTATCTGCTGTACCTGCATGATTACCTTCATTGACTGGTGTACAAGAACACCCAGATCGCTCTGTACTGCCCCTTTACATAAATTGATTCCATTGAGGTAGTAGTCTGCCTTCCTGTTCTTGCTACCAAAGTGGATAACTATACATTTATCCACATTAAACTGCATCTGCCATGCATCTGCCCACTCACCTAACTTGTCCAGGTCACCCTGTAATCTCCTAACATCCTCATCACTTTTCACCTGCCACCCAGCTTAGTATCATCAGCAAATTTGCTAATGTTATTGCTGATACCATCTTCTATATCATTAACATATATTGTAAAAAGCTGTGGTCCCAATACTGATCCCTGCGGTACCCCACTGGTCACTAACTGCCATTCCGAAATGGAGCCGTTTATCACTTCTGATGTTGTTGTGTGCGGATACTCTGCTACTGTTGGGGCAGATAATCCAATGTTGTTGGGAGTGGGTCTCTCCAGAGTCATTGGGAGTGGATCACTCTGATGTTGTTGGGATTGGATCACTACGATGTTGTCAGGAGTGGATTGCTCTGGTGTCATTGGGAGTGGATCACTCTGATGTTGTTGGGAGCGGTGTATTCCCCTTGAAGTGCTGTCAGCTCCCGGGATCACATACACTCCAGGGAATCCAATCATGGGGGCCCCACGGAATGAAAGGGAAAATATTCCACCTCATCACCATTCGAAGTCGAAGACCTTTGATTTTTAACGGTAACCCTCTAACCCCTTTTCTGAACTGCCCCATGAGGCAAGGGAACATTGTTAAGGCTGAGATAGATTCCTGATCAGTTGGGAAATTGAGGGTTATGGGGAAAGGGGCAGGAAAGTGAATGTGAGGAATATCAGATCGACCATGATCCTCTGGAATGGCAGAGCAGGCTCAAAGGGCCGAATGGCCTACTCCTGCTCCTATTTCTGACAGACTCAGTACCCACCCTATCAGCACCCATCAGGACTATTACCAACTCTCCCTTTCAGGGAGCAGCGAAGGTGGGACATTCTGTGTTTCCAAGGCTGAAGCACACAGAGTTTTCATTGTCCTGGGGGTCAAGGATTAGTGGGTCGCAGCAGAGATATGGGTTTGGGACCACAGCTACATCAGCCATGGTCTTATAGAAAGGCAGACCAGGCCTGGGAGGGCCGAATGGCCTACCCTTGCTGCGACTATCCTCTTGCATCCAATGATGTTCGCAGTCCTCATGGTCCCACTCTCTCCCTGTCACCCATCCATGTTTATTTTCCTCATGCTGATGCCTAGCTTCCCAATCGGAGTGAGCTACAGGGTTTCAGCTAATCTTCCCGGGTTTGCTGCGTTCGGATTGGCCGGATTCTCTGCAGGTGGTGATGGGGGGTATAGTGAATAACTGTGTTCCTGCATCATCGCCTGGGAATAAGGACATTGACCGCCGACAGACCCTCTCTGACCTGTCCTGACAATGAAGGCCTTGAGGCAGTAGGCCCTGACCCTGTCGACACTAACGATATCACTCGGTAAGAAGGTTCCCAAGGTGTCCCCGATGACCCGGGGCAGGGAGATGTCCAGAACCTGGGCTCTCTGTCTAAGGATACGGAGCAGATTATTTCAAACTGGGATGAGGAGAAATCCCACAGGTTGTGGGATTCTCTGCCACAGAAAATGACTGATGCCTAAACATTAAATGTTTTCAGGAAGAAGTTCGACCTGGCACTTAGGGCTAAAGGGAAAAGGGGGAAAGCAGGAAGAGGAGACTGAGTTGGATGGTCAGCCATGATCAGATTGAATAATGGAACAGTCTTGAAGGGCTGAATGGCATACTCCTGATCCTAGTTTTGGTGTTTCTATGTACTCAAACACTTTTCCCTGGATTGGTGTCTGAGAGTAACCTTTGGCCAGTCTCCAGCTGACAACAGCCTTTCTTTTATTCATTCTCGGGATGAGGATGTCGCTGGCCAGGCCAGTAATTATGCCCCATCCCTAATTGCACCTGGAGGCAGTCACCCCATTGCTGTGGGTTTGAAGTCACATGTGGACCAGACCGGGTAAGGATGGCAATTTCCCTCCCTAACGGGGATTAGTGAACTAGATGGGGGTTTTTCTGATAATCAACAATGGATTCATAGCCATTATTACATTCTGAATTCCAGATATTTTTATTGAATTCAAATTCCACCATCTGCTGTGGCTGGGTTCGAACCCAGGTCCCTGGATATGGCCTGGGTCTCTGGGTTGACGGTCTAGCGATAATACCACTAGGTCATTGTCTCTAACACCTGACTGAAAGCCTTCAGCTCAATGGAGCAGCCTGCAGTTCCAAATGAAGTTCTGTTTTGTATAGAGAGCAGGTTACTAAATCCTTCGACAGCGAGGGGCCTCACTGCTGTGTTTGAGAAATGGCTCTGTGAGTGAGTTAGTGACTCACACAGGCTCTGAATCTTTCTGACCATGTCAGTGAACAAGCACCAGTCACAGTCACTGCCTTTTCGTTCCATCCAGCACCTTTAATGTAGCAAAATGCACAGCAGGTTCACATCAAACAGTTCAAACAGCATCAGACAAATCCAGGCATAACTAAGACAGGATCCGAAACAAGGAGCTAGACAAAGGCAGAACAAAGAGCAAAGAATGTTACAGCACAGGAACAGGCCCTTCAGCCCTCCAAGCCTGTGCTGATCCAGATCTTCTATCTAACCTGCCTCCTATTTTCTAAGGATCTCTATCCCTCTGCTCCCTGCCCATTCATGTATCTGTCTAGATATATCTTAAATGACGCTATCGTGCCTGCCCCTATCGCCTCCCGCCTCCCCCCTGCTGGCAACGCATTCCAGGCACCCACCACCCTATGCATAAAGACCTTTCCAGTATATCTCCCCTAAACCTTTCCTCTCTCACCTTGGATTTGTGACCCCTAGTAATTGAGTCCCCCGCTCTGGGAAAAGGCTTCTTGTTTTCCACCCTGTCTACACCTCTCATGATTTTGTAAACCTCAAGCAGGTCCTCCCTCAACCTCCTTCTTTCTAATGAAAATAATCCCAATCTACTCAACCTCTCCTCATAGTTCACGCCCTCCATACCAGGCAACATCCTGGTGATCCTGCTTTGCACCTTCTCCAAAGCATCCACATCCTTTTGGTAATGTGGTGACCAGAACTATATGCACTATTCCACATGTGGCCAAACCAAGTCTTACACAACTGTAACATGGTTTCCAGCATCTGCAGCCATTGTTTTTACTCTGTAACATGACCTGCCAACTCTTGTACTCAATACCCCGTCCGATGAAGGAAAGCATGCCGTGTGCCTTCCTGACCACTCTATCGACCTGTGTTGCCACCTTCAGGTAACAATGGACCTGAACACCCAGATCTCTCTGTACATCAATTTTCCCCAGGTTTTTTCCATTTACTGTATAGTTCGCTCTGGAAATGCATCTTCCAAAATGCATCACCTTGCATTTATCCAGATTGAACTCCATCTGCCACTTCTCTGCCCAACTCTCCAATCTATCTATATTCTGCTGTATTCTCCGACAGTCCCCTTCACTATCTGCAACTCCACCAAAGGATGGCAAAAAGGTTCTGTTTTTAATATTTTGATTCACTCATGGGTCATGGGAGTCCCTAGTTGCCCCTTGAGAAGATGGGGGTGAGCTGCCTTCTTGAACCGCTGCAGTCCATGTGCCGTAGGTTTACCCACAATGCCCTTAGGGAGGGAATTTCAGGATTTTGACCCAGTGACAGTGAAGGAACGGCGATGTACTTCCAGGTCAAGATGGTGAGTGGCTTGGAGGGAACTTGCAAACGTGGTGTTCCCATGTATCTGCTGCTCTTATCCTTCCAGATGGAAGTGGTCATGGGTTTGGAAGGTGCTGGTCTGAATCATTAAGAGTATTCAAGGCTGAGACAGTTTGTTAATCAGGAAGGGAATCGACGGTTATGATGAAAAGGCAGGAAAGTGGAGTTGAAGATTATCAGATTCACTACAATCTCATTGAATGGCACAGCAGATCCAATGGGCTGAATGGCCAACTCCTACTCCTCCATCTTGTGTTGTGGTTGTTGGTGGGCCCAGGTGAGGACAGCATTCTGTGGATGGATAAACAAGTTCCAATTCACACTGAATTACCCAGAGTGAAGCTTCACCAGGACAATACAGCTAGAGAGAACATCGGCAGACAGATGGACGGACCAGGTGAAAGATGTTTCACATTTAATGTCTCAAGGTGTTTTTGATCAGTTTTAATTTCCGGTGAGACAGTGTAAATAACAGACCTGAAGGGTTTGATGAATTTCTTTTGTTACTGCCTCACTTGACTGGAATTTTAAACAACTGATTGTATCCGAAAGTATGAACTAGATGTGATCAATCCTCTTTGTCAGAGTCTCTCTCTCACACACACACATACCCGTATATACACACCACCCCGTATATATACACACACACTCTCTCACACACACACACAAACATCCACTCTCTCTCACTCACACACACAAAACCCGATACACACACACACACATACCCCTATATATACACACATAGACACACACACCCCTATACACACACACACACACCCCCGTATATATACACACACTCACACACACATTCTCTCACACACATACATACACACAAACATCCACTCTCTCTCACACACACATCCCAAACACCCCCACACACAAACATCCACTCTCTCTCTCACACACACACACACACCCCGATACACACCCACACACACATACAAACATCCACTCACACACACACCCCTCTACACACACCCACAGTCACACACACACCCCCACACACTCACACACACAAACCTGCAGGAAACGTTTCTTGTGATTATCAGCAAAATGAGTAAGAGTTTACACTGGCATGTTCTCCAATACAGGGAGCAGGAGAGGAGTGAGTATGGGAGTTGATGAGGGAATGAGTGAGTGAGCGAGTGTGGGAATGGATGAGTGTGGGTGGGTGAATGAGTGAATGAGTGAGTGTGTGAATGAGTGAGTGAGTGAGTGAGTGAGTGAGTGAGTGAGTGAGTGAAAGGGAAATGGTCACAGAGACAGAACGAGTAAACTCCGCAGCAGCATCACTGGTGAATTCCAGAAGGTGGGAAGGTGAGTGGTGAGGATGACCCAAACAGTCCGCAGAGGGATACAGAGAGGGCCAAGCAATTGGGTAAAATCTTGGCCAGTGGAAGATAATGTGGGAGAATGTGAGGTGGTGCCCTTTGGCAGGAAGAATAGAAGAGCTGAATGTTATTTAAATGGAGAGAGACTGCAGAAAGCTACAGAACAAAGAGACTTGGGAGTCCTGCTGGATCAATCATAAAAAAAACTAGAATTCAACTTCAGAAGACAAATGGAACATTGGCTTTTATTTCAAAGAGAATGGAATATAAAAGTTGGGAGATGTTTATAAAATTATAAGAGGCAGAGCTGGGATATTGTGAACAGTTCTGGGTGCCTTTTCAAATCAAAGATATCCTGGCATTGGAGACAGTCCAGTGAAGGTTCACTTGGTCTACATTAGCTACGGAGGGATGAGAAACATTGAATATAGGAATGGGAGTAGGCCATTTGGCCCATTGAGCCTGCTCTGCCATTCATTAGACCACAAGATGTAGGAGAAGATTTAGGCCATTCAGCCCAGCAAGTCTGCGCTTCCACTTGATTATGTGACCTCTGGTTCTGGACTCACTGGCCATTGGGAACATCCTTCCTCTGTCTACGGTTTAGGTCCTGTTAGAATTTTCTAGGTTTCTATGAGATCCCCTTCATTCTTCTAAACTGCAGTGAAGATAATCCTCACTGACTCAATCTCTCCTCATATGTCAGCCCTGCCATCCCAGGGATCAGTCTGGTAAACCTTCACTGCATCCCCTCTGTCACCAGAACATCCTTCCTCAGATACAGAGACAATAACTGTGCTCAATTTTCCAGGTGGTGGGTTCACCAACACCCTGTATAATTACCACGATGTGGAGGTGCCAGGGTTGGACTGGGGAGGATAAGGTCAGAGGTCATACAACGCCAGGTTATAGTCCAACAGGTTAATTTGTAATCACAAGCTTTCAGAGCGCTGCTCCTTCACCACAGGAAGTGACTTCACCTGAAGAATGAACAGAGCTCTGAAAGCTTGTGGTTTCAAATAAACCTGTTGGACTATAACCTGGCGTTGTATGACCTCTGACTCTGTGTAATTGCAGTAAGACATCTCTGCTCTGGACTCCAATCCTCTCACTGTGAAGAGCTGAAAATGTGTTGCTGGAAAAGCGCAGCAGGTCAGGCAGCATCCAGGGAGCAGGAGAATCGACGTTTCGGGCATAAGCCCTTCTTCAGGTTCCTGACCTGCTGCACTATTCCAGCAACACATTTTCAGCTCTGATCTCCAGCATCTGCAGTCCTCATTTTCTCCTCTCACTGTGAAGGCCAACATGCCACTTACCTTCGTCACAGCCCGTTGTACCTTCAGCGAGTGGTGTACGGGGACACCCAGGTCTCAGTTTGCAGCCATTCAGGTAATAATCCACCTTTCTGTGCTTGCTGCCAAAGGAGAAACCTGACATTTATCCACATTGTGCTGCTTCTGCCATGCATTGGCCCAGTCAGTCAGTCAGTCTGTCCAAATCACTGCATCCTCCTCACAGCTCACCCTCCCATCCAGCCCAATGCAAACTCAGAAATATAACATCTTGCTCACTCATCTAAATCATTAACTTACGTTGCGAATAGGTGGGGTCCCAGCAATAGGTGCAGGGTGTGGGTGGGGGTTGTGTTTGGGGTGTGTGAGCTGAGGGATGTGGGTGTCGGGGGTGGGTGCTGCAGGGTGAGGGGTGGGGGATGTAGGTGGGGGAGATGTGGTTGGGACATAGTGGGTGGGGGTGTGGGTGGGGTGTGTGGTGGTGTGATTGTTGAGATGGATGTGTGCTGTAGAATGTGGGTGGGGGGTGTAGGGTCGAGTGTGTGGTGAGGAGTGTGGTAAGGATGACTGTGGGGTGGGGAGTGTGGGTGGTGGGGAGTGTTGGGGGTGTGGGGGGTGTGGGGGATAGGGATTGGAATGTGGGGGTTGTGGGGGACTATGAGGGGTGTGGACTGAGGGGTGTTGGTGTGGGGGTGTGTGGGGGTGGGGAGATGTGGGTGGGCGGTGTAGGGTCGGGAGTGTGGTGAGGAGTGTGGGTAAGGATGACTGTGGGGTGGGGGATGTAGGTGGGGAGGATGTGGTTGGGACGGAGTGGGTGCGGGGGTGGGTGGGGTGTGTGGTGGGTGTGGGCTGGAGAATGTGGGTAGGGGTGTAGGGTCGAGTGTGTGGTGAGGAGTGTGGGTAAGGATGACTGTGGGGTGGGGAGTGTGAGTGGGGAATGTGGGGTAGTGGGGAGTGCTGGGGGTGTGAGGGGTGTGGGGGATAGGGATTGGAATGTGGGGGTTGTGGAGGACTATGAGGGGTGTGGACTGAGGGGTGTTGGTGTGAGGGCGTGTGTGGGGGTTGGGAGATGTGGGTGGGCGGTGTAGGGTCGGGAGTGTGGTGAGGAGTGTGGGTAAGGATGACTGTGGGGTGGGGGATGTAGGTGGAAAGGATGTGGTTGGGACGGAGTGGGTGGGGGTATGAGTGGGGTGTGTTGTGGGTATGGTTGTGGAGATGGGTGTGGGCTGGGGAATGTGGGTGGGGGTGTAGGGTCGGGTGTGTGGTGAGGAGTGTGGGTAAGGATGACTGTGGGGTGGGGGATGTAGGTGGGGAGGATGTGGTTGGGACGGAGTGGGTGGGGATGTGGGTGGGTGATGTAGGTGGGGTGTGTGGGTGGGGAGTGTGCGTGCGGTGTGTGGGGTGGTGGGAAGTGTTGTGAGGTTGTGGGGGACTACGAGGGGTGCGGGGGAGTGGGTGGTGTTGGGGTGGGCGTGTGTGGGGGTGGGGAGATGTGGGGATGTGGAGGTGGGCATGTTGGCTGGGTGTTTGGGTGTGGGGTGTGGGAGCTGCGGGGTCTGTATGGGGTTGTGTCGGGTAATTGGGGGGGTGTTGGGAGTGTAGGTGGTGAGGGGCTTGTTGGGAGCATGGAGGGTGTGGGGGAGCTTTGGGAGTGTGAGATGTGTTGGGGGGTTGAGGATGTGGGGGGGTGGTGATGTTGGGAGTGTGGGGCATGTGGGCGGTGTTGGGGAGTGTGGGGGAGTTTTGGGGGTTGTGGCGAGTGTTGGGTGAACGGGGGAGTGGGGGGTGTAAATTAGAATATAGAACATAGAACATTATAGTACAGTACAGGCCCTTCGGCCCTCGATGTTGCGCCGACCTGTGAAATTAATCTGATGCCCAGCTAACCTACACCGTTCCATTATTATCCATATGCCTATCCAATGACCATTAATCCCCTTAATGTTGGTGAGTCTACTCCTGTTGCAGGCAGGCCATTCTACTACTCTTTGAGTAAAGAAACTACCCCTGATGTCTGTCCGAAATCTATCACCCCTCAGTTTAAAGCTATGCCCCCTCGTGCTAGCCATCACCATCCGAGGATGTGTTGTCCCAGTCAAAGTGGTTTCTCTATGTTTAGTGATAACAAAGATGACAAAGCCAATGGACCTATGCCTTACCACCCACTTCACCTGCAACAACAAAACCTACAGACAAACCAATAGAACACCCATAGGATCTCTGATATCAGGGTACTTAGCAGAGGCAGTAATGCAGAGACTTGAACAAACAGCTCTGCCAACCATCCAACCCAAACTTTGGGTCTGCTACATGGATGACACCTTTGTCATCACTAAACAAAACAAATTAGAGGAAACCTTCAAGACCATCAATAATACCCTTACTGGCATAAAATTCACTAGAGAGGAGGAAAACAACAACAAACTGCCCATTCCTAGATGTCACAGTAGAGCGAACAGCCAATGGGGAACTTCAAACCAGCGTCTACAGGAAAACAGCACATACAGACCAACTACAGAGGCAGTCATCTCAAAACCCACAAACAAAGCTGCATCAGAACATTATTTCAATTAGCCACCACACACTGCAGCACAGAGGAACTACGCAGAGCAGAGGAAAATCACCTATACAGTGTATTCAAAACAAAGGGGCACCCAAGAAACACAGTCCGCTGATTTCTGACCAACAAGCCCAAGAAAGCAGACAAACAGGTTCAGAAACCCTAGCCACTCCCCCCTCCATCAAAGACATCTCAGAAATTGATGTAGGTTTGCTCACTGAGCTGGAAGGTTCATTTCCAGACGTTTCGTCACCTAATGGGTAACATCTTCAGTGAGCCTCTGGGCGAAGCAATGCTGATGATTCCTGCTTTCTATTTATATGTTTGGGTTTCTTTGGGGGGTTGGTGATGTTATTTCCTGTGGTGATGTCATTTCCTGTTCTTTTTCTCAGGGGGTGGTAGATGGGGTCTAGGTTGATGTGTTTGTTGCAGCACATAGCAAACAGAAATCATCAGCATTGCTTCGCCCAGAGGCCCACTGAAGATGTTACCTAGTATGGTGACGAAATGAACCTTCCAGCTCAGCGAGCAAACCTACATCCAGAACCTCAACCTGCGCTACAAATCTTCTCAAAGTTTGCCAACATCTCGGAAATGACTGCCAGACCACTCAGACCACTCATCATGGTAGCCCACAAACCCACCAACACACTGAAACAGCAGCTAATGAACTTGAAAGACCCGATACAGAAAACAAGCAAAACTAATGTCATTTACAAAATACCGTGCAAGGTCTGTAACAAACACTACATTGGACAAACAGGCAGAAATCTAGCCGCCAGAATACATGAACATCATTAGCCACAAAACAAAATGACCCTTGCTCAAAGGAATCCTTACATATGAATAAGGAGGGACACCACTTTAACAGGACAACACATCTACCCTAGGACAAGCAAAATAGAGACACGCACAAGAATTCCCAGAAGCATGGCATTCTAACCGGAACTATGTCAACAAACACATTGATTTGGATCCCATTTACTACCCCCTGAGAAAAAGAACAGGAATTGACATCACTATATGAAATGATGTCACCACAGGAAATGACATCACCACCCTAGAAAACTCAAACATATAATTAGAAAGTGGGCTACAGCACCAGTGCCTCATTCAGAGGCTCACTGACGATATTGCCTAGCATGGTGACAAAATGCCTGAAAACAAACCTTCCAGCTCAATGAGCAAACCTACATCCAGAACCTCAACCTGAGCTGCAAATCTTCTCAAAACTCGCTAACTTCTCATGTCCCCTCCTGACTCTTCTTAGCCCTCTCTTCAGATCTTTTCTGGCTAACTTATAACTCTCAAGCCCCTAACTGAGCCTTCATGCCTCATCCTCACATAAGCCATCTTCTTCCTCATAGAGTCATAGAGATGTACAGCACGGAAACAGACTCTTCGGTCCAACCCATCCATGCCGACCAGATATCCCAACCCAATCTAGTCCCACCTGCCAGCACCCGGTCCATATCCCTCTAAACCCTTCCTATTCATATACCCATCCAAATGCCTCTTAAATGTTGTAATTGTACCAGCCTCCACCACTTCCTCTGGCAGCTCATTCCATACACGTACCACCCTCTGTGTGAATATGTTGCCCCTTAGGTCTCTTCTATATCTTTCCCCTCTCACCCTAAACCTATGCCCTCTAATTCTGGACTCCCCGACTCCAGGGAAAACACATTGCCTATTTATCCTATCCGTGCCCCTAATAATTTTGTAAACCTCTATAAGGTCACCCCTCAGCCTCCGACGCTCCAGGGAAAACAGCCCCAGCCTGTTCAGCCTCTCCCTATAGCTCAAATCCTCCAACCCTGGCAACATCCTTATAAATCTTTTCTGAACCCTTTCAAGTTTCACAACATCTTTCCGATAGGAAGGAGACCAGAATTGCATGCAATATTCCAACAGTGGCCTAACCAATGTCCTGTACAGCTGCAACATGACCTCCCAACTCCTGTACTCAACACTCTGACCAATAAAGGAAAGCATACCAAACGCCTTCTTCACTATCCTATCTACCTGCGACTCCACTTTCAAGGAGCTATGAACCTGCACTCCAAGGTCTCTTTGTTCAGCAACACTCCCTAGGACCTTACCATTAAGTGTATAAGTCCTGCTAAGATTTGCTTTCCCAAAATGCAGCACCTCACATTTATCTGAATTAAACTCCATCTGCCACTTCTCAGCCCATTGGCCCATCTGGTCCAGATCCTGTTGTAATCTGAGGTAATCCTCTTCGCTGTCCACTACACCTCCAATTTTGGTGTCATCTGCAAACTTACTAACTGTACCTCTTATGCTCGCATCCAAATCATTTATGTAAATGACAAAACGTAGAGGGCCCAGCACCGATCCTTGTGGCACTCCACTGGTCACAGGCCTCCAGTCTGAAAAACACCACCCCCCGTCTTCTATCTTTGAGCCAGTTCTGTATCTAAATGGCTAGTTTTCTCTGTATTCCATGAGATCTAACCTTGCTAATCAGTCTCCTATGGGGAATCTTGTCGAATGCCTTACTGAAGTCCACATAGATCACATCTACCGCTCTGCCCTCATCAATCCTCTTTGTTACTTCTTCAAAAAACTCAATCAAGTTTGTGAGACATGGTTTCCCACGCACAAAGCCATGTTGACTATCCCTAATCAGTCCTTGCCTTTCCAAATACATGTACATCTTGTCCGTCAGGATTCCCTCCAACAACTTGCCCACCACCGAGGTCAGGCTCACTGGTCTATAGTTCCCTGGCTTGTCCTTACCGCCCTTCTTAAACAGTGGCGCCACGTTAGCCAAACCCCAGTCTTCCGGCACCTCACCTGTGACTATCGATGATACAAATATCTCAGCAAGAGGCCCAGCAATCACTTCGTGATCAGGTCCTGGGGATTTATCCACCTTTAACCGTTTCAAGACATCCAGCACTTACTCCGCTGTAATCTGGACATTTTGCAAGATGTCACCATCTATTTCCCTACATTCTATATCTTCCATATCCTTTTCCACAGTAAATACTGATGCAAAATATTCATTTAGTATCTCCCCCCATTTTCTGCGGCTCCACACAAAGGCCGCCTTGCTGATCTTTGAGGGGCTCTATTCTTTCCCTAGTTACCCTTTTGTCCTTAATGTATTTGTAAAAACTCTTTGGATTCTCCTTAATTCTATTTGCCAAAGCTATCTCATGTCCCCTTTTTGCCCTCCTGATTTCCCTCTTAAGTATACTCCTACTTCCTTTATACTCTTCTAAGGATTCACTCGATCTATCCTGTCTATACCTTACATATGCTTCCTTCTTTTTCTTAACCAAACCCTCAATTTCTTTAGTCATCCAGCATTCCCTATACCTACCAGCCTTCCCTTTCACCCTGACTGGAATATACTTTCTCTGGATTCTCGTTATCTCATTTCTGAAGGCTTCCCATTTTCCAGCCGTCCCTTTACCCGTGAACATCTGCCCCAATCAGCTTTCAAAAGTTCTTGCCTAATACCATCAAAATTGGCCTTTCTCCAATTTAGAACTTCAACTTTTAGATCTGGTCTATCCTTTTCCATCATTATTTTAAAACTAATAGAATTATGGTCGCTGGCCCCAAAGTGCTCCCCCACTGACACCTCAGTCACCTGCCCTGCCTTATTTCCCAAGAGTAGGTCAAGTTTTGCACCTTCTCTAGTAGGTACATCCACATACTGAATCAGAAGATTTTCTTGTACACACTTAACAAATTCCTCTCCATCTAAACCTTTCACACTATGGCAGTCCCAGTCTATGTTTGGAAAGTTAAAATCCCCTACCATAATCACCCTTTTATTCTTACAGGTAGCTGAGATCTCCTTACTAGTTTGTTTCTCAATTTCCCTCTGACTATTAGGGGGTCTATAATACAGTCCCAATAAGGTTATCATCCCTTTCTTATTTCTCAGTTCCACCCAAATAACTTCCCTGGATGTATTTCCGGGAATATCCTCCCTCAGCACAGCTGTAAAGCTATCCCTTATCAAAAATGCCACTTTCCCTCCTCTCTTGCCTCCCTTTCTATCCTTCCTGTAGCATTGGTATCCTGGAATATTAAGCTGCCAGTCCTGCCCATCCCTGAGCTATGTTTCTGTAATTGCTATGATATTCCAGTCCCATGTTCCTAACCATGCCCTGAGTTCATCTGTCTTCCCTGTTCGGCCCCTTGCATTGAAATAAATGTAGTTTAATTTATTAGTCCTACCTTGTCCCTGCCTGTTTGACTCACTTTTGATCTCGACTATACTCGTCTCAGATTGATCTCTTTCCTCATTATCTTGACAAGAGCTACAACTTCTTTAGTAAACCATGGCTCCCTCTCTCGACAACTACCTCCCTGCCTGATAGGTATATAATTATCAAAGTCCCGCAATAGCTGTTCCTTGAATAAGCTCCACATTTCAAGTGTGTCCATCCCCTGCAGTTTCCTTCCCCGTCCTATGCATCCTAAAACTTGCCTAATCGCATTACAATTGCCTTTCCCCCAGTTAGGAGGAGAAAGTGAGGTCTGCAGATGCTGGAGATCAAGGTTGAAACTTTATTGCTGGAACAGCACAGCAGGTCAGGCAGCATCCAGGGAACAGGAGATTCGACGTTTCGGGCACAGGCCCTTCTTCAGGAATGAGCAGAGAGTGTTCAGCAGGAGAAGATAAAAGGTAGGGAGGAGGGACTTGGAGGAGGGGCGTTGGAAATGTGATAGGTGGAAAGAGGTCAAGGTGAGGGTGATAGGTCGGAGTAGGATGGAGGCGGAGAGGTCAAGAAGAAGACTGCAGGTCAGGAAGGCGGTGCCGGGCTGGAGGGATCCGGCTGAGACAAGGTGGGGGGAGGGGGGATGAAGAAACTGGTGAAGTCCAAGTTCATCCCCTGTGGTTGGAGGGTTCCCAGTCGGAAGATAAGACGCTCCTCCTCCGACCGTCAGGTTGTTGTGGTTTGGCGGTGGATGAGTCCAATGACCTGCATATCCTCGGTGGAGTGGGAGGGGGAGTTGAAATGCTGTGCTACAGGTTGGTTGGGTTGGTTTGTCCGGGTGGCCCAGAGGTGCTCTCTGAATCGCTCCGCAAGTAGGCGGCCTGTCTCCCCAATATAGAGGAGGCCACACCGGCTGCAGCGGATGCAGTAGATAATGTGGGTGGAGGTGCAGGTGAATCTGTGGCGGATATGGAAGTTTCCTTTGGGGCCTTGGAGAGAAGTGAGGGGGGAGGTGTGGGCGCAAGTGTTGCACCTCCTGCGGTTGCAACCTGGGTTCCCTCAGTTATACCTCTTTCCCTGTGGTATATACCTATCCCTGCCCATTGCTATTGTAAACATAACCAAATTGTGGTCACTATCGCCAAAGTGCTCACCTACCTCCAAATCTAACTCCTGACTGGGTTCGTTAGGGCGTGGGGCTGTTGGTGTTGTTGAGGGTATTGAAGGTATGGGGGGGATGTTGGGGGTTCGGGGTGTTATGGGTGTGGTGGGGGAGTGGGATGTGGGAATTGGCGGTGTTGGGGGGGTTATGGGGTGGGGTTGTTGAGGGTGTGTGGGGGTTGGCAAGTGTGGGCGGGTAGGGTGTGGTGAGGTGTTGGGAATGTTGGGGGTTTGGGGGTTGATGGGGTGGAGGTTTGGGGGTATTAGGGTTTGGGGGTGTTGGGGATGTTGGAAGTGGGATTTTGGGGGGTATTAGGGTGTGGGGGTGTTGGGGGGGGTGTTGGTTTTGGGGGAGTGGGTGGTGTGGGGGGTGTTGGGGGTACAGGGTGTTGTGGGGGATGGGGTCTTGGGTGTGGGGGATAGGGGTGGTTGGGGGTGTTTGTGAGATATTGGAAATGTTAGGGTGGGGGATATAGGGGGTGGTGCTGTCAGAGGCTGAGGTGGGGTTGTGCGGGATGGGGGTGTTGGGGAGTATTGTGCGGGTGGGAGGGGTTGGGGGGTTGGGAAGGGGGTGTTTTGGGAGTGTGGTGGGTCATGTGTGAGGGGGTTGTGTAGGCGTGTGTATGGGATGATAAGGGGTGGGGAGATAGGGGTGTGTGAGAGTGGTGGGGTTCTGTGGGGGTGGGGAAGTGTGGGGAGCAGTGTGTGTGGGTGGGAATGTGTGGGGAGCGGTGTGTGGGTGGGGACGTGTGGGGAGCGGTGTGTGTGGGTGGGGTGTGTGGGGAGCGGTGTGTGGGTGGGGTGTGTGGGGAGCGGTTTGTGGGTGGGGGTGTGTGGGGAGCAGTGTGTGTGGGTGGGGATGTGTGGGGAGCGGTGTGTGGGTGGATGTGTGTGGGGAGCAGTGTGTGTGGGTGGGGTTGTGTGGGGAGTGGTGTGTGTGGGTGGGGATGTGTGGGGAGCGGTGTGTGTGAATGGGGTGTGTGGGGAGCAGTGTGTGTGGGTGGGGTGTGTGGGGAGCAGTGTGTGTGGGTGGAGTGTGTGGGGAGCAGTGTGTGTGGGTGGGGGGGTGTGCAGAGCAGTGTGTGTGGGTGGGGACGTGTGGGGAGCGGTGTGTGTGGGTGGGGGTGTGTGGGGAGCGGTGTGTGTGGGTGGGGGTGTGTGGGGAGCGGTTTGTGGGTGGGGATGTGTGGGGAGCATTGTGTGTGGGTGGGGGGGGTGTGGGGAGCAGTGTGTGTGGGTGGGGACGTGTGGGGAGCGGTGTGTGTGGGTGGGGGGGGTGTGGGGAGCAGTGTGTGTGGGTGGGGATGTGTGGGGAGCGGTGTGTGTGGGTTGGGGTGTGTGGGGAGCGGTGTGTGTGGGTGGGGGTGTGTGGGGAGCGGTTTGTGGGTGGGGGTGTGTGGGGAGCGATTTGTGGGTGGGGATGTGTGGGGAGCATTGTGTGTGGGTGGGGATGTGTGGGGAGCGGTTTGTGGGTGGGGATGTGTGGGGAGCGGTGTGTGTGGGTGGGGTGTGTGGGGAGCGGTGTGTGTGGGTGGGTGTGTTTGCGGAGCGATGTGTGGGTGGGGATGTGTGGGGAGCAGTGTGTGTGGGTGGGGTGTGTGGGGAGCGGTTTGTGGGTGGGGGTGTGTGGGGAGCGGTGTGTGTGGGTGGGGGTGTGTGGGGAGCAGTGTGTGTGGGTGGGGGTGTGTGGGGAGCAGTGTGTGTGGGTGGGGGTGTGTGGGGAGCGGTGTGTGTGGGTGGGAGTGTGTGGGGAGCGGTGTGTGTGGGTGGGGGTGTGTGGGGAGCGGTGTGTGGGTGGGGAATTTTGGGGGCAGTGTGTGTGGGTGGGGATGTGTGGGGAGCAGTGTGTGTGGGTGGGGGTGTGTGGGGAGCGGTGTGTGTGGGTGGGGATGTGTGGGGAGCAGTGTGTGTGGGTGGGGGTGTGTGGGGAGCGGTGTGTGTGGGTGGGGGTGTGTGGGGAGCGGTGTGTGTGGGTGGGGATGTGTGGGGAGCGGTGTGTGTGGGTGGGGTTGTGTGGGGAGTGGTGTGTGTGGGTGGGGATGTGTGGGGAGCGGTGTGTGTGAATGGGGTGTGTGGGGAGCAGTGTGTGTGGGTGGGGTGTGTGGGGAGCAGTGTGTGTGGGTGGAGTGTGTGGGGAGCAGTGTGTGTGGGTGGGGGGGTGTGCAGAGCAGTGTGTGTGGGTGGGGACGTGTGGGGAGCGGTGTGTGTGGGTGGGGGTGTGTGGGGAGCGGTGTGTGTGGGTGGGGGTGTGTGGGGAGCGGTTTGTGGGTGGGGATGTGTGGGGAGCATTGTGTGTGGGTGGGGGGGGTGTGGGGAGCAGTGTGTGTGGGTGGGGACGTGTGGGGAGCGGTGTGTGTGGGTGGGGGGGGGTGTGGGGAGCAGTGTGTGTGGGTGGGGATGTGTGGGGAGCGGTGTGTGTGGGTTGGGGTGTGTGGGGAGCGGTGTGTGTGGGTGGGGGTGTGTGGGGAGCGGTTTGTGGGTGGGGGTGTGTGGGGAGCGATTTGTGGGTGGGGATGTGTGGGGAGCATTGTGTGTGGGTGGGGATGTGTGGGGAGCGGTTTGTGGGTGGGGATGTGTGGGGAGCGGTGTGTGTGGGTGGGGTGTGTGGGGAGCGGTGTGTGTGGGTGGGTGTGTTTGCGGAGCGATGTGTGGGTGGGGATGTGTGGGGAGCAGTGTGTGTGGGTGGGGTGTGTGGGGAGCGGTTTGTGGGTGGGGGTGTGTGGGGAGCGGTGTGTGTGGGTGGGGGTGTGTGGGGAGCAGTGTGTGTGGGTGGGGGTGTGTGGGGAGCAGTGTGTGTGGGTGGGGGTGTGTGGGGAGCGGTGTGTGTGGGTGGGAGTGTGTGGGGAGCGGTGTGTGTGGGTGGGGGTGTGTGGGGAGCGGTGTGTGGGTGGGGAATTTTGGGGGCAGTGTGTGTGGGTGGGGATGTGTGGGGAGCAGTGTGTGTGGGTGGGGGTGTGTGGGGAGCGGTGTGTGTGGGTGGGGATGTGTGGGGAGCAGTGTGTGTGGGTGGGGGTGTGTGGGGAGCGGTGTGTGTGGGTGGGGGTGTGTGGGGAGCGGTGTGTGTGGGTGGGGATGTGTGGGGAGCGGTGTGTGTGGGTGGGGATGTGTGGGGAGCAGTGTGTGTGGGTGGGGGTGTGTGGGGAGCGGTGTGTGTGGGTGGGGTGTGTGGGGAGCGGTGTGTGTGGGTGGGGGTGTGTGGGGAGCGGTGTGTGTGGGTGGGGGTGTGTGGGGAGCAGTGTGTGTGGGTGGGGATGTGTAGGGAGCAGTGTGTGTGGGTGTGTGGGGAGCAGTGTGTGTGGGTGGGGATGTGTGGGGAGCGGTGTGTGGGTGGGGGTGTGTGGGGAACGGTGTGTGTGGGTGGGGATGTGTGGGGAGCAGTGTGTGTGGGTGGGGTGTGTGGGGAGCGGTGTGTGTGGGTGGGGGTGTGTGGGGAGCGGTGTGTGTGGGTGGGGGTGTGTGGGGAGCGGTTTGTGGGTGGGGGTGTGTGGGGAGCGGTGTGTGTGGGTGGGGATGTGTGGGGAGCAATGTGTGTGGTGGGGGTGTATGGGGAGCGGTGTGTGTGGTGGGGTGTGTGGGAGCGGTGTGTGGGTGGGGGTGTGTGGGGAGCGGTGTGTTTGGGTGGAGTGTGTGGGGAGCAGTGTGTGTGGGTGGGTGTGTGTGGGGAGCGATGTGTGTGGGTGGGGGTTTGTGCGGAGCAGTGTGTGTGGGTGGGGGTGTGTGGGGAGCGGTGTGTGTGGGTGGGGTGTGTGGGGAGCGGTGTGTGTGGGTGGGGTGTGTGGGGAGCTGTGTGTGTGGGTGTGGTGTGTGGGGAGCGGTGTGTGTGGGTGGGGATGTGTGGGGAGCAGTGTGTGTGGGTGGGGTGTGTGGGGAGCGGTGTGTGGGTGGGGGTGAGTGGGGAGCAGTGTGTGTGGGTGGGGGTGTGTGGGGAGCGGTGTGTGTGGGTGGGGGTGTGTGGGGAGCAGTGTGTGTGGGTGGGGTGTGTGGGGAGCAGTGTGTGTGGGTGGGGTGTGTGGGGAGCTGTGTGTGTGTGGGGATGTGTGGGGAGCGGTGTGTGTGGGTGGGGTGTGTGGGGAGCGGTGTGTGTGGGTGGGGGTGTGTGGGGAGCGGTGTGTGTGGGTGGGGGTGTGTGGGGAGCGGTTTGGGAGTGGGGGTGTGTGGGGAGCGGTGTGTGTGGGTGTGGTGTGTGGGGAGCAGTGTGTGTGGGTGGGGGTGTGTGGGGAGCGGTGTGTGTGGGTGGGGGTGTGTGGGGAGCGGTGTGTGTGGGTGGGGGTTTGTGGGGAGCGGTGTGTGTGGGTGGGGGTGTGTGGGGAGCGGTGTGTGTGGGTGGGGTGTGTTGGGAGCGGTGTGTGTGGGTGGGGTGAGTGGGGAGCGGTGTGTGTGGGTGGGGATGTGTGGGGAGCAGTGTGTGTGGGTGGGGGTGTGTGGGGAGCGGTGTGTGGGTGGGGTGTGTGGGGAGCGGTGTGTGTGGGTGGGGTGTGTTGGGAGCGGTGTGTGTGGGTGGGGTGTGTGGGGAGCTGTGTGTGTGTGGGTGGGGGTGTGTGGGGAGCAGTGTGTGTGGGTGGGGGTGTGTGGGGAGCGGTGTGTGTGGGTGGGGGTGTGTGGGGAGCGGTGTGTGTGGGTGGGGGTGTGTGGGGAGCGGTGTGTGTGGGTGGGGTGTGTGGGGAGCTGTGTGTGTGTGGGTGTGGTGTGTGGGGAGCAGTGTGTGTGGGTGGGGGTGTGTGGGGAGCGGTGTGTGTGGGTGGGGCTGTGTGGGGAGCGGTGTGTGTGGGTGGGGTGTGTGGGGAGCGGTGTGTGTGGGTGGGGGTGTGTGGGGAGCAGTGTGTGTGGGTGGGGTGTGTGGGGAGCGGTGTGTGTGGGTGGGGTGTGTGGGGAGCTGTGTGTGTGTGGGTGTGGTGTGTGGGGAGCAGTGTGTGTGGGTGGGGGTGTGTGGGGAGCGGTGTGTGTGGGTGGGGCTGTGTGGGGAGCGGTGTGTGTGGGTGGGGGTGTGTGGGGAGCGGTGTGTGGGTGGGGTGTGTGGGGAGCGGTGTGTGTGGGTGGGGCTGTGTGGGGAGCGGTGTGTGTGGGTGGGGGTGTGTGGGGAGCAGTGTGTGTGGGTGGGGGTGTGTGGGGAGCGGTGTGTGGGTGGGGTGTGTGGGGAGCGGTGTGTGTGGGTGGGGGTGTGTGGGGAGCGGTGTGTGTGGGTGGGGTGTGTGGGGAGCAGTGTGTGTGGGTGGGGTGTGTGGGGAGCAGTGTGTGTGGGTGGGGTGTGTGGGGAGCTGTGTGTGTGTGGGTGGGGGTGTGTGGGGAGCGGTGTGTGGGGGTGGGGTGTGTGGGGAGCGGTGTGTGTGGGTGGGGTGTGTGGGGAGCGGTGTGTGTGGGTGGGGGTGTGTGGGGAGCGGTGTGTGTGGGTGGGGGTGTGTGGGGAGCGGTGTGTGTGGGTGGGGGTTTGTGGGGAGCGGTGTGTGTGGGTGGGGGTGTGTGGGGAACGGTGTGTGTGGGTGGGGTGTGTTGGGAGCGGTGTGTGTGGGTGGGGTGTGTGGGGAGCGGTGTGTGTGGGTGGGGTGTGTGGGGAGCGGTGTGTGTGGGTGGGGATGTGTGGGGAGCAGTGTGTGTGGGTGGGGTGTGTGGGGAGCGGTGTGTGGGTGGGGGTGTGTGGGGAGCAGTGTGTGTGGGTGGGGGTGTGTGGGGAGCGGTGTGTGGGTGGGGTGCGTGGGGAGCGGTGTGTGTGGGTGGGGCTGTGTGGGGAGTGGTGTGTGTGGGTGGGGTGTGTGGGGAGCGGTGTGTGGGTGGGGGTGTGTGGGGAGCGGTGTGTGGGTGGGGTGTGTGGGGAGCTGTGTGTGGGTGGGGGTGTGTGGGGAGCAGTGTGTGTGGGTGGGGGTGTGTGGGGAGCGGTGTGTGGGTGGGGTGTGTGGGGAGCTGTGTGTGGGTGGGGGTGTGTGGGGAGCGGTGTGTGTGGGTGGGGTGTGTGGGGAGCAGTGTGTGTGTGGGTGGGGTGTGTGGGGAGCAGTGTGTGTGGGTGGGGGTGTGTGGGGAGCGGTGTGTGTGGGTGGGGTGTGTGGGGAGCAGTGTGTGTGTGGGTGGGGTGTGTGGGGAGCGGTGTGTGTGGGTGGGGTGTGTGGGGAGCTGTGTGTGTGTGGGTGGGGGTGTGTGGGGAGCGGTGTGTGGGGGTGGGGTGTGTGGGGAGTGGTGTGTGTGGGTGGGGTGTGTGGGGAGCGGTGTGTGTGTGTGTGGGGGTGTGTGGGGAGCGGTGTGTGTGGGTGGGGTGTGTGGGGAGCGGTGTGTGTGGGTGGGGTGTGTGGGGAGCAGTGTGTGTGGGTGGGGTGTGTGGGGAGCTGTGTGTGTGTGGGTGGGGGTGTGTGGGGAGCGGTGTGTGGGGGTGGGGTGTGTGGGGAGCTGTGTGTGGGGGTGGGATGTGTGGGGAGCGGTGTGTGTGGGTGGGGGTGTGTGGGGAGCAGTGTGTGTGTGGGTGGGGTGTGTGGGGAGCGGTGTGTGTGGGTGGGGGTGTGTGGGGAGCTGTGTGTGTGTGGGTGGGGTGTGTGGGGAGCGGTGTGTGTGTGGGTGGGGGTGTGTGGGGAGCGGTGTGTGGGGGTGGGGTGTGTGGGGAGCGGTGTGTGTGTGTGGGGTGTGTGGGGAGCGGTGTGTGTGTGTGTGGGGGTGTGGGGAGCTGTGTGTGTGTGGGTGGGGGTGTGTGGGGAGCGGTGTGTGGGGGTGGGGCTGTGTGGGGAGTGGTGTGTGTGGGTGGGGGTGTGTGGGGAGCAGTGTGTGTGGGTGGGGGTGTGTGGGGAGCGGTGTGTGGGTGGGGTGTGTGGGGAGCTGTGTGTGGGTGGGGGTGTGTGGGGAGCGGTGTGTGTGGGTGGGGTGTGTGGGGAGCAGTGTGTGTGTGGGTGGGGTGTGTGGGGAGCAGTGTGTGTGGGTGGGGCTGTGTGGGGAGCGGTGTGTGTGGGTGGGGTGTGTGGGGAGCAGTGTGTGTGGGTGGGGTGTGTGGGGAGCTGTGTGTGTGTGGGTGGGGGTGTGTGGGGAGCGGTGTGTGGGGGTGGGGTGTGTGGGGAGCTGTGTGTGGGGGTGGGATGTGTGGGGAGCGGTGTGTGTGGGTGGGGGTGTGTGGGGAGCAGTGTGTGTGTGGGTGGGGGTGTGTGGGGAGCGGTGTGTGGGGGTGGGGCTGTGTGGGGAGTGGTGTGTGTGGGTGGGGTGTGTGGGGAGCAGTGTGTGTGGGTGGGGTGTGTGGGGAGCTGTGTGTGGGGGTGGGATGTGTGGGGAGCCGTGTGTGTGGGTGGGCGTGTGTGGGGAGCAGTGTGTGTGTGGGTGGGGTGTGTGGGGAGCGGTGTGTGTGGGTGGGGGTGTGTGGGGAGCTGTGTGTGTGTGGGTGGGGTGTGTGGGGAGCGGTGTGTGTGAGTGGGGGTGTGTGGGGAGCAGTGTGTGTGGGTGGGGGTGTGTGGGGAGCTGTGTGTGTGTGTGGGTGGGGTGTGTGGGGAGCGGTGTGTGTGGGTGGGGTGTGTGGGGAGCGGTGTGTGTGGGTGGGGTGTGTGGGGAGCTGTGTGTGTGTGGGTGGGGGTGTGTGGGGAGCGGTGTGTGGGGGTGGGGTGTGTGGGGAGCTGTGTGTGGGGGTGGGATGTGTGGGGAGCGGTGTGTGTGGGTGGGGGTGTGTGGGGAGCAGTGTGTGTGTGGGTGGGGTGTGTGGGGAGCGGTGTGTGTGGGTGGGGGTGTGTGGGGAGCAGTGTGTGTGTGGGTGGGGTGTGTGGGGAGCGGTGTGTGTGAGTGGGGGTGTGTGGGGAGCAGTGTGTGTGGGTGGGGGTGTGTGGGGAGCTGTGTGTGTGTGGGTGGGGTGTGTGGGGAGCGGTGTGTGTGGGTGGGGTGTGTGGGGAGCGGTGTGTGTGGGTGGGGTGTGTGGGGAGCGGTGTGTGTGGGTGGGGTGTGTGGGGAGCGGTGTGTGTGGGTGGGGGTGTGTGGGGAACGGTGTGTGTGGGTGGGGGTGTGTGGGGAACGGTGTGTGTGGGTGGGGTGTGTGGGGAGCTGTGTGTGGGGGTGGGATGTGTGGGGATCGGTGTGTGTGGGTGGGGTGTGTGGGGAGCGGTGTGTGTGGGTGGGGTGTGTGGGGAGCTGTGTGTGGGTGGGGTGTGTGGGGAGCTGTGTGTGTGGGTGGGGTGTGTGGGGAGCTGTGTGTGGGGGTGGGATGTGTGGGGATCGGTGTGTGTGGGCCAAAACCGGCCAACACTGACTTACACCGACCTACACTGACCTACACCGTCCTACACTGACTACACTGACCTACACTGGCCTATCCGTCCTACACTGACCTACACTGACCTACACTGGCCTCCAATGACCTACACTGACCTACACTGGCCTACACCGCCCTACAATGACCTACACTGACCTACACTGGCCTACACCGTCCTACACTGACCTACACTGACCTACACCGCCCTACAATGACCTACACTGGCCTACTCTGGCGTACACCGTCCTACACTGACCTACACTGGCCTACACCGGCCTACATCGACCTACACTCTCCTACAGTGGCCAACATTGGCCTACACCGTCGTACACTGACCTACACTGACCTACACTGACCTACACTGGCCTACACCGTCCTACACTGACCTACACTGACCTACTCTGTCCTACACTGACCTACAGTGGCCTACGCTGACCAACACTGGCCTACACCGACCTATACTGGCCGACACTGACCTACACTGACCTACACCAGCCTACACTGTCCTACACCAGCCTACACTGACCTACACTCTCCTACACTGGCCTACACCGACCTATACTGGCCTACACCGACCTACACTGACCTACACTGGCCTACACCGGCCTACACCGACCTACACTGACCTACACTGGCCTACACCGGCCAACACTGACTTACACAGATCTACACTGGCCTACACCGGTCTACACCGACCTACACTGGCCTACACCGGCCTACACGGACCTACACTGGCTTATACTGACCTACACTGGCCTATACTGGCCTACACCAGCCTATACTGACCTACACCGGCCTACACCAGCCTACACCGACCTACACTGACCTACACCGACCTACACCAGCCTACTCTGACCTACACTGACCTACACTGGCCTACACCGTCCTACACTGACCTACACTGACCTACACTGGCCCACACTGACCTACACCAACCTACACCGGCCTACACCGGCCTACACTGACCCACACTGACCTACACTGACCTACACCGGCCTACACTGACCTACACTGGCCCACACTGACCTACACTGGCCTACACTGACCTACACTGGCCACACTGACCTACACTGGCCTACACCAGCCTACATTGGCCCACACTGACTTACACTGACCTACACTGGCCCACACTGACCTACACCGGCCTACAGGGACCTACACTGACCTACACTGGCCTACACCGACCTACATTGACCCACACTGACCTACACTGACCTACACTGGCCTACACTGGCCCACACTGACCTATACCGGCCTACACTGGCCCACACTGACCTATGCTGATCTACACCGGCCGACACTGGCACACACTGACCTACACCGGCCTACACTGACCTACACCGGCCTACACTGGCCCACACTGACCTACACTGACCTTCTCTGGCCCACACTGACCTACACTGACCTACACCGGCCTACACTGGCCCAAACTGACCTACACTGACCTACACCGGCCTACACCGGCTTACACTGTCCTACACAGGCCCACACTGACCTTCACCGGCCTACACTGACCTACACCAGCCCACACTGACCTACACTGGCCTACACTGACCTACACTGACCTACACCGGCCTACACTGGCCTACACCGGCCTACACTGGCCCACACTGACCTACATTGGCCTACACCGGTCTACACTGACCTACACCGGTCTAAGCTGGCCTACACTGACCTACACCGGCCTACACTGACCTACACCATTCTACACTGACATACACCGGTCTAAGCTGGCCTACACTGACCTACAGTGGCCCACACTGACCTACACTGGCCCACACTGACCTACTCCGGTCTACACTGAACTACACTGGCCCACACTGCCCTACACCAACCTACACCGGCCTACACTGGCCCACAGTGACCTACACTGACCTATACTTACCTAGACTGACCTACACTGGCCTACACTGACCTACACCAGCCTACACTGTCCTACACAGGACCACACTGACCTTCACCGGACTACACTGACCTACACTGGCCCACACTGACCTACATTGACCTACACCGGCCTACACTGGCCTATACCGGCCTACACTGGCCCACACTGACCTACACCGGCCTACACTGGCCCACACTGACCTATGCTGACCTACACCGGCCGAAACTGGCACACACTGACCTACACCTGCCTACACTGACCTACGCTGACCTACACCAGCCTACACTGGCCCACACTGACCTACACTGGCCCACACTGACCTACACTGGCCTACACCGGCCTACACTGGCCTACACCGGCCTACACTGGCCCACACTGACCTACATTGGCCTACACCGGCCTACACTGATCTACACCGGTCTACACCGACCTACACTGACCTACACCGGCGTACACTGACTTACACCAGTCTACACTGACCTACACTGGCCCACACTGATCTACACTGGCCTACACCAGCCCACACTGAAGTACACCGGCCTACACTGGCCCACACTGACCTACTCTGACCTACACCGGCCTACACTGACCTAAACTATCCTACACCGGTCTACAGTGTCCTACACTGGCCCACACTGACCTACACTGACCTACACCGGCTTACAATGGCCCACACTGACCTACACCGGCCTACACTGTCCTACACAGGCCCACACTGACCTTCACCGGACTACACTGACCTACACTGGCCCACACTGACCTGCACTGGCCTTCACTGACCTACACCGGCCTACACTGGCCTCCACCGGCCTACACTGACCTTCACCGGCTACACTGACCTACACCAGTCTACACTGACCTACACTGGCCCACACTGACCTACACTTGCCTACACCGGCCCACACTGACCTACGCCGACCTATACTGGTTCACACTGACCTACTCTGACCTACACCGGCCTACTCTGACCTACACTGACCTACACCGGTCTACACTGACATACACTGACCTACACCAGCCTACACTGGCCCACACTGACTACTCTGACCTACACCGGTCTACACTGGCCCACACTGACCTACTCTGACCTACACCGGTCTACACTGGCCCACACTGACCTACGCCGGCCTACACTGGCCCACACTGACCTATTCTGATCTACAACGGCCGACACTGGCACACACTGACCTACACCGGCCTACACTGACCTACGCTGACCTACACCGGCCTACACAGGCCCAAACTGACCTACACTGACCTACTCTGGCCCACACTGACCTACACTGACCTACACCGGCCTACACTGACCTACACCGGCCTACACTGACCTACACTGACCTACACTGGCCTACACTGGCCCACACTGACCTACATTGGCCTACACCGGTCTACACTGACCTACACCAGTCTACACTGACCTACACTGGCCCACACTGACCTACACTGGCCTACACTGGCCCACACTGACCTATACCGGCCTACACTGGCCCACACTGACCTACTCTGACCTACACCGGTCTACACTGACCTACACTGTCCCACACTGACCTACACCAACCTACACCGGCCTACACTGGCCCACAGTGACCTACGCTGACCTATACTTACCTAGACTGACCTACACTGGCCTACACTGACCTACACCGGCCTACACTGTCCTACACAGGCCCACACTGACCTTCACTAGCCTACACTGACCTACACTGGCCCATACTGACCTACACTGACCTACACTGGCCTACACCGGCCTACACTGGCCCACACTGACCTACACCGGCCTACACTGGCCCACACTGACTTATGCTGACCTACACCGGCCGAAACTGGCATACACTGACCTACACCGGCCTACACTGACCTACGCTGACCTACACCAGCCTACACTGGCCCACACTGACCGACACCGGTCTACACTGGCCAACACCGGCCCACACTGGCCCACACTGACCTACACTGACCTACACCGGTCTACACCGACCTACACTGACCTACACCGGCCTACACTGACTTACACCAGTCTACACTGACCTACACTGGCCCACACTGACCTACACTGGCCCACACTGAAGTACACCGGCCTACACTGGCCCACACTCACCTACTCTGACCTACCCCGGCCTACACTGACCTAAACTGACCTACACCGGTCTACACTGACCTACACTGGCCCATACTGACCTACACTGACCTACACCGGCTTACAATGGCCCACACTGACCTACACCGGCCTACACTGACCTACACTGACCTACACCAGCCTACACTGTCCTACACAGGCCCACACTGACCTTCACCAGACTACACTGACCTACACTGGCCCACACTGACCTACACTGGCCTTCACTGACCTACACCGGCCTACACTGACCTAAACCGGTCTACACTGACCTACACTGGCCTATACCGGCCTACACTGACCTAAACCGGCCCACACAGACCTACGCCGGCCTACACTGGTCCACACTGACCTACTCTGACCTACACCGGTCTACACTGACCTACACTGGTCCACACTGACCTACTCTGACCTACACCGGCCTACACTGACCTACACCGGCCTACAATGACCTACACTGGCCTACACTGGCCTACACCGGCCTACACTGTCCTACACTGACCTACAGCAGTCTACACTGACCCACACTGACCCACACTTGCCTACACCGGCCCACACAGACCTACGCCGGCCTACACTGGTCCACACTGACCTACTCTGACCTACACCGGTCTACACTGACCTACACTGGTCCACACTGACCTACTCTGACCTACACCGGCCTACCCTGACCTACACCGGCCTACACTGACCTACACTGACCTACACTGGCCTACACTGGCCTACACTGACCTACACCGGCCTACACTGTCCTACACAGGTCTACACTGACCTACACTGACCCTACACTGGCCTACACCAGCCTACACTGACCTACAGCAGTCTACACTGACCTACACTGACCTACACCGGCCTACACCAGCGTACACTAACCTACATCGGCCTACACTGACCTACACCGGCCTACACTGACCTACACCGGCCTACACTGGCCCACACTGACCTACTCTGACCTACACCGGCCTACATTGTCCTACACTGGCCCACACTGACCTACACCAACCTACAGCAGCCTACACTGACCTACACCAGCCTACAGTGACCTACACTGGCCCACACTGACCTACACCAACCTACACCGGCCTACACTGACCTACACTGACCTACACCAGCCTACACTGTCCTACACAGGCCCACACTGACCTTCACCGGACTACACTGACCTACACTGGCCCACACTGACCTACACTGGCCTTCACTGACCTACACTGACCTACACCGGCCTACACTGACCTAAACCGGTCTACACTGACCTACACTGGCCTACACTGACCTAAACCGGTCTACACTGACCTACACCGGTCTACACTGACCTACATTGACCTACACCAGTCTACACTGACCCACACTGACCCACACTGACCTACACTTGCCTACACCGGCCCATACAGACCTACGCCGGCCTACACTGGTCCACACTGACCTACTCTGACCTACTCTGACCTACACCGGTCTACACTGACCTACACTGGTCCACACTGACCTACTCTGACCTACACCGGCCTACACTGACCTACACCGGCCTACACTGACCTACACTGGCCTACACTGACCTACACCGGCCTACATTGTCCTACACTGACCTACACCAGTCTACACTGACCCACACTGACCCACACTGACCTACACTTGCCTACACCAGCCCACACAGACCTACGCCGGCCTACACTGGTCCACACTGACCTACTCTGACCTACACCGGTCTACACTGACCTACACTGGTCCACACTGACCTACTCTGATCTACACCGGCCTACACTGACCTACACCGGCCTACACTGACCTACACTGACCTACACTGGCCTACACTGACCTACACCGGCCTACACTGTCCTACACAGGCCTACACAGGCCTACACTGACCCTACACTGGCCTACACCAGCCTACACTGACCTACAGCAGTCTACACTGACCTACACTGACCTACATCGGCCTACACTGACCTACACCGGCCTACACTGACCTACACCGGCCTACACTGACCTACACTGGCCTACACTGACCTACACCGGCCTACACTGGCCCACACTGACCCACTCCGGCCTACACTGGCCCACACTGACCTACTCTGACCTACACCGGCCTACATTGTCCTACACTGGCCCACACTGACCTACACCAACCTACACCAGCCTACAGTGACCTACACTGACCTACACTGGCCCGTCATTATCAAGACACTAGAATTCTCAACCTGCATTTCACATCTCCTACCTCTACCCCTACACTCCCTCCTTAGCTCTGTAACCCCCTCTAGCCCCTACACGCCTCCCTATCTCTGTAACCCCTTCCAACCCCTATACCCCTCGCTATCTCTGTAACCCCCTCTAGTCCCTTCACCCCACCCTATCTCTGTAACCCCCTCCAGCCCCTCCACCCCCCTCCCTATCTCTGTAACCCCCTCCAGGACCTACACCCCTCCTAATCCCTGGAACCCCCGCGAGCCCCTACACGCCCTCCCTATCCCCATAACCCCCTCCAGCCCCTACACCCCCTCCCTATCCCCGTAACCCCCTCCAGCCCCTACACCCCCTCCCTATCACCGTAACCCCCTCCAGCCCCTACACCCCCTCCCTATCCCTGCAACCCCTTCCAGAACCTACACCCCCCTCCCTATCTCTGTAACCCCTTCCAGGACCAGCACCCCTCCCTATCCCTGTAACCCCCTCCAGCCTCTACACCCCCTCCCTATCCCTGTAACCCCCTCCAGCCACTACACCCCCTCCCTACCCCTGTAACACCCTCCAGTCCCTACACCCCCTCCCTATCCCTGTAACACCCTCCTGCCCCTACACCCCCTCCCTATCCCTGTAACACCCTCCAGCCCCTACACCCCCTCACTATCCCTGTAACCCCATCCTGCCCATTCTTTGAGAGGGTGGGGGTGAGCTGCCTTCTTGACCCGCTGCAGTCCATGTGCTGTGGGTTGACCCACAATGCCCTTCGGGAGGGAATCCCAGGATTCTGACCCAGTGACAGTGAGGGAACGGCGATATATTTCCAAGTCGTGATGGGGAGTGGTTTGGAGGGGAACCTGCAGTGGGTGGTGTTCCCATGTACCTGCTGCCCCTTGTCCTTCTAGATGGAAGTGTTTGTGGGTTTGGAAGGAGCTGCCTGAGGATCTTTGGTGAGTTTCTGCAGTGAATCTTGTAGATGGTACACACTGCTGCTACTGAGCATTGATGGTGGAGGGGGTGGGTGTGTGTGGATGTGGTGCCAATCAAGCGGCTGCTTTGTCCTGGATGGTGTTGAGCTTCTTGAGTGTTGTTGGAGCTGCCCCCATCCAGGGGCAAGTGGGGAGTATTCCATCACATTCCTGACTTGTGCCTTGTAGATGGTGGACACGCTTTGCCCCAGGGCATCAATGTGGACTTCACCAGTTTCCTCATTTCCCCTTTCCCCCACCTCACCCCAGTTCCAAACTTCCAGCTCAGCACTGTCCCCATGACTTGTCTTACCTGCCTATCTTCTTTTCCACCTATCCACTCCACCCCACCCTGACCTATCACCTTCATCCCCTCCCCACTCACCCATTGTACTCTATGCTACTTTCTCCCCTCCCCACCCTCCTCTCATTTATCTCTCCACCCTTCTGCCTGTATTCCTGATGAAGGGCTTTTGCCCGAAACAGCGATTTTCCTGCTCCTCGGATGCTGCCTGAACTGCTGTGCTTTTCCAGCACCACTCTAATCCAGAATCTGGTTTCCAGCATCTGCAGTCCTTGTTTTTTCCTAGGCTTTGGGGAGTCAGGAGGTGAGTTACTCGCCGCAGTATTCCTAGCCTCTGACCTGCTCTTGTAGCCGCTGTGTTAATGTGGCACATCGAGTTGAGTTTCTGGTCAATGGTAACCCTGAGGATGTTGAGAGTGTGAAATTCCGTGATAGTAACACCATTGAATGTCAAGGGGCAGTGGTTAGATAGTCTCTTATTCATGATGGTCATTGTCTGGTATTTGTGGCACAAATGGTAGGGCCCTGGGGCATACAGGGGCTCAGAGGGACCTTAGTGAAGGCAGTGGGACAGGTGGATAAGGTCGTTATGATTATTGGATCCTTGTCTTTATCAGTCAAGGCACCGAATACAATAGCAAGGAGGTTATGATGGAAATGTACACTAGTTAGGCCACAGCTGCAGTACTGTGTGCAGTTCTGGCCATGAAACTGTCCGAAGGATGTGACTGCACTGGAGAAGGGATTCACCAGCACGTTGTCTGGGATGGAGCGATTTAACCATGAAGGGAGACTCAATAGGCCAGGGTTATTTAACTGAGAGCAGAGAGTGTGAGGGAGGATCTGACTGTGCAAGAGTATGTGTGAATATATATGTAAATGTGTAATTGTGTCAGTCTTTTTGTGTATGTTTGCATGTCTCGATGTGTGCATTTCTTTGTGTGTGTGAGACAGAGTCAGTGTGTGTATCTGTGTGTGTCATTGTGTGTGAGAAAGAATCAGTGTGTGTGTCTGAGAGAAACAGTCAGTGTGTGTGTGTCATTGTGTGTGTGTATGTGTGAGTGTGAGAGAGAGTCTGTGTGTGAGAGAGAGAGTGTGTCTGTGTATGTGTGTGAGAGTCAGTGTGTGTGTGTCTGTGTGTGTGGGAGAGTCTGTATGTGTGTGGGAGAATGTGTGTTGGGAGGGAGAGTCTGTGTGTGTGTGTGGCGGGGATACAGTCTGTGTGTGCGTGTGTGTGTGTCAGTGTGTTTGTGTGGGGGGGGCAGTCTGTGTGTGTGTGTGAAAGAGAGTCTGTGGGAGTGTGAGAGTCTGTGTGTGTGGGTAGGTGAGTCTGTGTGTAGGTGGGTGAGTGTGTGTGTGGAGGGGAGAGTCTGTGTTTGTGTGTGTGTGTGTCTCTGTGTACATGTGTGAGAGTCTGTGGAAGTGTGAGAGTCTCTGTGTGTGTGTCACCGTGTGTGTGTGGGGGGGGGGTTGTGGGACATTATGTGTGTGTGTATGTGTGGGTGGGTCAGTGTGTGTGAGAGAGTGTGTGTGTGTGTGTAGGTCTGTGTGTGTGTGAGTGTGTGAGTGTGTGTGTGAGTGTGTGTGCACATTGATCCCTCTAACGAGTTTTAATTGGCTCCCCAGTGCTCAGATGGAACCTGCTGCTTGCTATTAACTTGACAACATTATTACAGTGTTTAAACGCTAAGGAGAAAGGATTCTAAGCAGCTGGTACTGTTGGAGCCAATGTGTTAATGATAATCTCAGAGCCTGGTTATCTTTCAGTGTCATGCCCAGGGATTAAATCTCTCTGTTGAAGTGGTTTGTTAGAAATGTCACTCAGCAAGGAGCTGGCAGTCGGGCTGTTCAGGTACACTTTCAACAAAACAAGATATGGTTCCACCCCACACTCCCTTGCTTCTTTCCTCTCTTTCTCTCTCTCTCTGTTTCTGTTTGTATCTCTCACTGTCTGCCTCTCTCTCTGTTGATCTCTCTCTCTCTCTCTCCTCTCTCTGTCTAATTCTCTCTGTCTGCCTCTCTGTCTCACCCTCTATCTGTCTCCCTCTGTCTCACTCTCTCCCTCTCTGTCTCACCCTCTCTGTCTGTCTGTCTGTCTCTCTCTCTCAGTCTGTTTTCAGTCTCTTTACTGTCTCTCTCATGTATGGGACATGTTTTTGGGTTTTATGTGGAGAGTTCCTGCCTGGTATCCAACACTCAGGCACTAAAACTCAGTGTCAGCTGGTCATTGAGTCATACAGCATTGAAACAGGCCCTTCGGCCTAACTCAGTCGCAGCTACACATCTTCCTGCTTTATAACAGGAGGCGACACAATTTGCTGCATTACATATTGGCACCCTTTGGGAAAGAGAGGGTGTGAAGAGCAAAGAACAATACAGCACAGGAACAGACCCTTCAGCCCTCCAAGCTTGCACCAACACATTTTGCCCTTCCACACTAAACTGGCTTCACTGACAGGATCCCTTCCTATTTATGTATCTGTCTAGGTGCTTATTGAATGGTGTTGTTGTGTCTGCTTCCACCACCTCCTCTGGCAGCACATTCCAGGCACTCATCACCCTCTGTGTGAAAAACTTTCTTCGCACATCTGTTTTAAACTGCCCACACCTTGAACATGTGTCCCTAGTAATTGACCCCCTCCACCCTGGCAAAAAGACTCATATTTTCCACTCTATCAATGCCATTCACAATCTTATAAACTTCTATCATGTCACCCCTCAACCTCCTGCATTCCAGTGAAAACAAACCTAATCTATCCAACCTTTCTTCATAGCTAAAATCCCCTACACCAGGCAACTTCCTGGTAAACCTTTTTTGTATTCTCTCCAAAGCATCCACATCCTTTTGGTAGTATGGTGACTAGAACTGTACACAATATTCTAAGTGTGGCCTAACTAAAGTTCCATCAAGCTGTAGTGTAACTTGCCCATCCTTACACGCAATGCTCCTTCCAATGAAGGTAAGCGTGCCATTGGCCTTTCTTATTACCTTATCTACCTGCACTACCACCTTCAGTGATCTGTGGACTTGCACACCCAGATCTCTCTGCATATCAATACTCCGAAGAGTTCTACCATTCACTGTATAATTTTCATCTGTACTTGACCTTGTAAAATGGATCACTTCACATTTGTCTGGATTAAACTCCATCTGCCATTTTTCTGTCCATTCCTTCAACTGATCTATATCCTGCTTTATCCTCTGACAATCCTCCTCACTGTCTGCAACTCCAATCATTGTGTCATCTGCAAACTTACTAATTCGACCAACAGTGTTTTTGTCCATACAGCATTGACAGCAGTCCCAGCACTGATCCCTGTGGAACACCAGTAGTCACAACCGTCTATTCTGAAAAGCATCCTTCCATCGCTACCCTCTGTCTCCTGTGACGAAGCCAGTTCAGTATCCATCTTGCCAGCTCACTCCAACCCCACCCTGCACTATCCCACCCTGCACAACCCCACCCTGCACAACCCCACCCTGCACAACCCCACCCTGCACAACCCCACCCTGCACTATCCCACCCTGCACTATCCCACTCTGCACAACCCCACTCTGCACAACCCCACCCTGCACAACCCCACCCTGCACAACCCCACCCTGCACTATCCCACTCTGCACAACCCAACCCTGCACAACCCCACCCTGCACTATCCCACCCTGCACTATCCCACCCTGCACAACCCCACTCTGCACAACCCCACTCTGCACAACGCCACCCTGCAATATCCCACCCTGCACAACCCCACCCTGCACTATCCCACTCTGCACAACCCCACTCTGCACAACCCCACTCTGCACAACGCCACCCTGCACTATCCCACCCTGCACAACCCCACCCTGCACTATCCCACTCTGCACAACCCCACTCTGCACAACCCCACCCTGCACAACCCCACCCTGCACTATCCCACCCTGCACAACCCCACCCTGCACAACCCCACCCTGCACAACCCCACCCTGCACAACCCCACCCTGCACTATCCCACTCTGCACAACCCCACCCTGCACTATCCCACCCTGCACAACCCCACCCTGCACAACCCCACCCTGCACTATCCCACTCTGCACAACCCCACTCTGCACAACCCCACCCTGCACAACCCCACCCTGCACAACCCCACCCTGCACAACCCCACCCTGCACTATCCCACCCTGCACTATCCCACTCTGCACAACCCCACCCTGCACTATCCCACTCTGCACAACCCCACCCTGCACAACCCCACCCTGCACTATCCCACTCTGCACAACCCCACCCTGCACAACCCCACCCTGCACAACCCCACCCTGCACAACCCCACCCTGCACTATCCCACTCTGCACAACCCCACCCTGCACTATCCCACTCTGCACAACCCCACTCTGCACAACCCCACCCTGCACAACCCCACCCTGCACTATCCCACCCTGCACTATCCCACCCTGCACTATCCCACTCTGCACAACCCCACCCTGCACTATCCCACCCTGCACTATCCCACCCTGCACTATCCCACTCTGCACAACCCCACCCTGCACAACCCCACCCTGCACTATCCCACCCTGCACTATCCCACTCTGCACAACCCCACTCTGCACAACCCCACCCTGCACAACCCCACCCTGCACTATCCCACTCTGCACAACCCCACCCTGCACAACCCCACCCTGCACAACCCCACCCTGCACAACCCCACCCTGCACTATCCCACTCTGCACAACCCCACCCTGCACTATCCCACTCTGCACAACCCCACCCTGCACAACCCCACCCTGCACTATCCCACTCTGCACAACCCCACCCTGCACAACCCCACCCTGCACAACCCCACCCTGCACAACCCCACCCTGCACTATCCCACTCTGCACAACCCCACCCTGCACTATCCCACTCTGCACAACCCCACTCTGCACAACCCCACCCTGCACAACCCCACCCTGCACTATCCCACCCTGCACTATCCCACCCTGCACAACCCCACCCTGCACTATCCCACTCTGCACAACCCCACCCTGCACAACCCCACCCTGCACTATCCCACTCTGCACAACCCCACCCTGCACAACCCCACTCTGCACAACCCCACCCTGCACAACCCCACCCTGCACAACCCCACCCTGCACAACCCCACCCTGCACTATCCCACCCTGCACTATCCCACTCTGCACAACCCCACTCTGCACAACCCCACCCTGCACAACCCCACCCTGCACTATCCCACTCTGCACAACCCCACCCTGCACAACCCCACCCTGCACTATCCCACCCTGCACTATCCCACCCTGCACTATCCCACTCTGCACAACCCCACCCTGCACTATCCCACCCTGCACAACCCCACCCTGCACAACCCCACCCTGCACTATCCCACCCTGCACTATCCCACTCTGCACAACCCCACTCTGCACAACCCCACCCTGCACAACCCCACCCTGCACTATCCCACTCTGCACAACCCCACCCTGCACAACCCCACCCTGCACAACCCCACCCTGCACAACCCCACCCTGCACTATCCCACTCTGCACAACCCCACCCTGCACTATCCCACTCTGCACAACCCCACCCTGCACAACCCCACCCTGCACTATCCCACTCTGCACAACCCCACCCTGCACAACCCCACCCTGCACAACCCCACCCTGCACAACCCCACCCTGCACTATCCCACTCTGCACAACCCCACCCTGCACTATCCCACTCTGCACAACCCCACTCTGCACAACCCCACCCTGCACAACCCCACCCTGCACTATCCCACCCTGCACTATCCCACCCTGCACAACCCCACCCTGCACTATCCCACTCTGCACAACCCCACCCTGCACAACCCCACCCTGCACTATCCCACCCTGCACTATCCCACTCTGCACAACCCCACTCTGCACAACCCCACCCTGCACAACCCCACCCTGCACAACCCCACCCTGCACAACCCCACCCTGCACAACCCCACTCTGCACATCCCCACCCTGCACTACCCCACCCTGCACAACCCCACCCTGCACAACCCCACCCTACACAAACCGAACCTGCACTATCGATGCTGTCTATCCGTGCTGTCTCTATCGATGCTGTCTATCCATGCTGTCTATCCGTGCTGTCTATCCGTGCTGTCTATCCGTGCTGTCTATCCATGCTGTCTATCCGTGCTGTCTATCCGTGCTGTCTATCCGTGCTGTCTATCCGTGCTGTCTATCCGTGCTGTCTATCCGTGCTGTCTATCCGTGCTGTCTATCCATGCTGTCTATCCGTGCTGTCTATCCGTGCTGTCTATCCATGCTGTCTATCCATGCTGTCTATCCGTGCTGTCTATCCGTGCTGTCTATCGATGCTGTCTATCCATGCTGTCTATCCGTGCTGTCTCTATCGATGCTGTCTATCCATGCTGTCTATCCGTGCTGTCTATCCGTGCTGTCTATCCGTGCTGTCTATCCGTGCTGTCTATCCGTGCTGTCTATCCGTGCTGTCTATCCGTGCTGTCTATCGATGCTGTCTATCCGTGCTGTCTATCCATGCTGTCTATCCGTGCTGTCTATCCGTGCTGTCTATCGATGCTGTCTCTATCCATGCTGTCTATCCGTGCTGTCTATCCGTGCTGTCTATCCGTGCTGTCTATCCGTGCTGTCTATCCGTGCTGTCTATCCGTGCTGTCTATCCGTGCTGTCTATCGATGCTGTCTCTATCCATGCTGTCTATCCGTGCTGTCTATCCGTGCTGTCTATCCGTGCTGTCTATCCGTGCTGTCTATCCGTGCTGTCTATCCGTGCTGTCTATCCATGCTGTCTATCCGTGCTGTCTATCCGTGCTGTCTATCCGTGCTGTCTATCGATGCTGTCTCTATCCATGCTGTCTATCCGTGCTGTCTATCCGTGCTGTCTATCCGTGCTGTCTATCCGTGCTGTCTCTATCCGTGCTGTCTATCCATGCTGTCTATCCGTGCTGTCTCTATCCGTGCTGTCTATCCATGCTGTGTATCCGTGCTGTCTATCCGTGCTGTCTATCCATGCTGTCTATCCGTGCTGTCTATCCGTGCTGTCTATCCATGCTGTCTCAATCCATGCTGTCTATCCGTGCTGTCTATCCGTGCTGTCTATCCGTGCTGTCTATCCATGCTGTCTATCCGTGCTGTCTATCCGTGCTGTCTATCCATGCTGTCTATCCATGCTGTCTATCCGTGCTGTCTATCCATGCTGTCTATCCGTGCTGTCTATCCGTGCTGTCTATCCATGCTGTCTATCCGTGCTGTCTATCCATGCTGTCTATCCGTGCTGTCTATCCGTGCTGTCTATCCGTGCTGTCTATCCATGCTGTCTATCCATGCTGTCTATCCGTGCTGTCTATCCGTGCTGTCTCAATCCGTGCTGTCTATCCGTGCTGTCTATCCGTGCTGTCTATCCATGCTGTCTATCCGTGCTGTCTATCCATGCTGTCTCAATCCATGCTGTCTATCCGTGCTGTCTATCCGTGCTGTCTATCCGTGCTGTCTATCCGTGCTGTCTATCCGTGCTGTCTATCCGTGCTGTCTATCCGTGCTGTCTATCCGTGCTGTCTATCCATGCTGTCTATCCGTGCTGTCTATCCGTGCTGTCTATCCGTGCTGTCTATCCATGCTGTCTCAATCCATGCTGTCTATCCGTGCTGTCTCAATCCGTGCTGTCTATCCATGCTGTCTCAATCCATGCTGTCTATCCGTGCTGTCTCTATCCGTGCTGTCTATCCATGCTGTCTATCCGTGCTGTCTATCCATGCTGTCTATCCATGCTGTCTATCCATGCTGTCTATCCATGCTGTCTATCCATGCTGTCTCAATCCGTGCTGTCTATCCGTGCTGTCTATCCGTGCTGTCTATCTGTGCTGTCTATCCATGCTGTCTATCCATGCTGTCTATCCATGCTGTCTATCCATGCTGTCTATCCGTGCTGTCTCTATCCGTGCTGTCTATCCGTGCTGTCTATCCATGCTGTCTATCCATGCTGTCTCTATCCGTGCTGTCTATCCATGCTGTCTCTATCCGTGCTGTCTATCCGTGCTGTCTATCCGTGCTGTCTCAATCCATGCTGTCTATCCGTGCTGTCTATCCGTGCTGTCTATCCGTGCTGTCTATCCATGCTGTCTATCCGTGCTGTCTCTATCCATGCTGTCTATCCGTGCTGTCTATCCGTGCTGTCTATCCGTGCTGTCTATCCATGCTGTCTATCCATGCTGTCTATCCATGCTTTCTATCAGTGCTGTCTATCAGTGCTGTCTATCCGTGCTGTCTATCCGTGCTGTCTATCCATGCTGTGTATCCATGCTGTCTCAATCCATGCTGTCTATCCGTGCTGTCTATCCATGCTGTCTATCCGTGCTGTCTCTATCCATGCTGTCTATCCGTGCTGTCTATCCGTGCTGTCTATCCGTGCTGTCTATCCATGCTGTCTATCCGTGCTGTCTATCCGTGCTGTCTATCCATGCTGTCTATCCATGCTGTCTATCCATGCTGTCTATCCATGCTGTCTCAATCCGTGCTGTCTATCCGTGCTGTCTATCCGTGCTGTCTATCTGTGCTGTCTATCCATGCTGTCTATCCATGCTGTCTATCCATGCTGTCTATCCATGCTGTCTATCCGTGCTGTCTCTATCCGTGCTGTCTATCCGTGCTGTCTATCCATGCTGTCTATCCATGCTGTCTCTATCCGTGCTGTCTATCCATGCTGTCTCTATCCGTGCTGTCTATCCGTGCTGTCTATCCGTGCTGTCTCAATCCATGCTGTCTATCCGTGCTGTCTCAATCCATGCTGTCTATCCGTGCTGTCTATCCGTGCTGTCTATCCATGCTGTCTATCCGTGCTGTCTATCCATGCTGTCTATCCGTGCTGTCTATCCGTGCTGTCTATCCGTGCTGTCTCTATCCGTGCTGTCTCTATCCGTGCTGTCTCTATCCGTGCTGTCTCAATCCGTGCTGTCTATCCGTGCTGTCTATCCATGCTGTCTATCCGTGCTGTCTCTATCCATGCTGTCTATCCGTGCTGTCTATCCGTGCTGTCTATCCATGCTGTCTATCCGTGCTGTCTCTATCCATGCTGTCTATCCGTGCTGTCTATCCATGCTGTCTATCCATGCTGTCTATCCATGCTTTCTATCAGTGCTGTCTATCAGTGCTGTCTATCCGTGCTGTCTATCCGTGCTGTCTATCCATGCTGTCTATCCGTGCTGTCTCTATCCATGCTGTCTATCCGTGCTGTCTATCCGTGCTGTCTATCCGTGCTGTCTATCCATGCTGTCTATCCGTGCTGTCTATCCATGCTGTCTATCCGTGCTGTCTCTATCCATGCTGTCTATCCGTGCTGTCTATCCGTGCTGTCTATCCGTGCTGTCTATCCATGCTGTCTATCCATGCTTTCTATCAGTGCTGTCTATCAGTGCTGTCTATCCGTGCTGTCTATCCGTGCTGTCTCAATCCATGCTGTCTATCCATGCTGTCTCAATCCATGCTGTCTATCCGTGCTGTCTATCCATGCTGTCTATCCGTGCTGTCTATCCATGCTGTCTATCCATGCTGTCTATCCATGCTGTCTATCCATGCTGTCTATCCATGCTTTCTATCAGTGCTGTCTATCAGTGCTGTCTATCCGTGCTGTCTATCCGTGCTGTCTATCCATGCTGTGTATCCGTGCTGTCTCTATCCATGCTGTCTATCCATGCTGTCTATCTGTGCTGTCTATCCATGCTGTCTATCCGTGCTGTCTATCCATGCTGTCTCTATCCGTGCTGTCTATCCATGCTGTCTATCCGTGCTGTCTATCCATGCTGTCTCAATCCATGCTGTCTATCCATGCTGTCTATCCGTGCTGTCTATCCATGCTGTCTATCCGTGCTGTCTATCCATGCTGTCTATCCATGCTGTCTCAATCCATGCTGTCTATCCGTGCTGTCTATCCGTGCTGTCTATCCATGCTGTCTATCCGTGCTGTCTATCCATGCTGTCTATCCATGCTGTCTATCCATGCTGTCTATCCATGCTGTCTATCCATGCTTTCTATCAGTGCTGTCTATCAGTGCTGTCTATCCATGCTGTGTATCCGTGCTGTCTCTATCCATGCTGTCTATCCATGCTGTCTATCTGTGCTGTCTATCCATGCTGTCTATCCGTGCTGTCTATCCATGCTGTCTCTATCCGTGCTGTCTATCCATGCTGTCTCTATCCGTGCTGTCTATCCATGCTGTCTATCCATGCTGTCTCAATCCATGCTGTCTATCCATGCTGTCTCTATCCGTGCTGTCTATCCATGCTGTCTATCTGTGCTGTCTATCCATGCTGTCTATCCGTGCTGTCTATCCGTGCTGTCTATCCATGCTGTCTATCCGTGCTGTCTCTATCCGTGCTGTCTATCCATGCTGTCTATCCATGCTGTCTCAATCCATGCTGTCTATCCATGCTGTCTCTATCCGTGCTGTCTATCCATGCTGTCTATCTGTGCTGTCTATCCATGCTGTCTATCCGTGCTGTCTATCCGTGCTGTCTATCCATGCTGTCTATCCATGCTGTCTCTATCCGTGCTGTCTATCCATGCTGTCTATCCATGCTGTCTCAATCCATGCTGTCTATCCATGCTGTCTCTATCCGTGCTGTCTATCCATGCTGTCTCTATCCGTGCTGTCTATCCGTGCTGTCTATCCATGCTGTCTCAATCCATGCTGTCTATCCATGCTGTCTCTATCCGTGCTGTCTATCCATGCTGTCTATCTGTGCTGTCTATCCATGCTGTCTATCCGTGCTGTCTATCCGTGCTGTCTATCCGTGCTGTCTCAATCCATGCTGTCTATCCATGCTGTCTCAATCCATGCTGTCTATCCGTGCTGTCTATCCGTGCTGTCTATCCATGCTGTCTATCCGTGCTGTCTCTATCCATGCTGTCTATCCATGCTGTCTCAATCCATGCTGTCTATCCGTGCTGTCTATCCATGCTGTCTCAATCCATGCTGTCTATCCATGCTGTCTATCCATGCTGTCTATCCATGCTGTCTCTATCCATGCTGTCTATCCATGCTGTCTATCCATGCTGTCTATCCATGCTGTCTATCCATGCTGTCTCTATCCATGCTGTCTATCCATGCTGTCTATCCATGCTGTCTATCCATGCTGTCTATCCATGCTGTCTATCCATGCTGTCTCTATCCATGCTGTCTATCCATGCTGTCTATCCATGCTGTCTATCCGTGCGGTCTATCCATGCTGTCTATCCATGCTGTCTATCCATGCTGTCTATCCGTGCTGTCTATCCGTGCTGTCTATCTGTGCTGTCTATCGATGCTGTCTATCCGTGCTGTCTATCCGTGCTGTCTATCCGTGCTGTCTATCCGTGCTGTCTATCCGTGCTGTCTATCCGTGCTGTCTATCCGTGCTGTCTATCCGTGCTGTCTATCCATGCTCTCTATCTGTGCTGTCTATCGATGCTGTCTATCCGTGCTGTCTATCCGTGCTGTCTATCCGTGCTGTCTATCCGTGCTGTCTATCCGTGCTGTCTATCCGTGCTGTCTATCCGTGCTGTCTATCCGTGCTGTCTATCTGTGCTGTCTATCGATGCTGTCTATCCGTGCTGTCTATCTGTGCTGTCTATCTGTGCTGTCTATCGATGCTGTCTATCCGTGCTGTCTATCCGTGCTGTCTATCCGTGCTGTCTATCCGTGCTGTCTATCTGTGCTGTCTATCGATGCTGTCTATCCGTGCTGTCTATCCGTGCTGTCTATCTGTGCTGTCTATCCGTGCTGTCTATCCGTGCTGTCTATCTGTGCTGTCTATCCGTGCTGTCTATCGATGCTGTCTATCCATGCTGTCTATCCGTGCTGTCTATCGATGCTGTCTATCCGTGCTGTCTATCGATGCTGTCTATCTGTGCTGTCTATCCGTGCTGTCTATCCGTGCTGTCTATCCGTGCTGTCTATCTGTGCTGTCTATCCATGCTGTCTATCCGTGCTGTCTATCGATGCTGACTATCCATGCTGTCTATCCGTGCTGTCTATCGATGCTGTCTATCTGTGCTGTCTATCCATGCTGTCTATCCGTGCTGTCTATCCGTGCTGTCTGTCCGTGCTGTCTATCCATGCTGTCTCTATCCGTGCTGTCTATCCATGCTGTCTATCCGTGCTGTCTATCCATGCTGTCTATCCGTGCTGTCTATCCGTGCTGTCTCTCGATGCTGTCTATCCATGCTGTCTATCCATGCTGTCTCAATCCGTGCTGTCTATCCGTGCTGTCTATCCGTGCTGTCTATCCGTGCTGTCTATCCATGCTGTCTATCCGTGCTGTCTATCCATGCTGTCTATCCGTGCTGTCTATCCGTGCTGTCTATCCGTGCTGTCTATCCATGCTGTCTCAATCCATGCTGTCTATCCATGCTGTCTATCTGTGCTGTCTATCCATGCTGTCTATCCATGCTGTCTCTATCCATGCTGTCTATCCATGCTGTCTATCCATGCTGTCTATCCGTGCTGTCTATCCATGCTGTCTATCCGTGCTGTCTATCCGTGCTGTCTATCCATGCTGTCTCAATCCATGCTGTCTATCCATGCTGTCTATCCGTGCTGTCTATCCATGCTGTCTATCCATGCTGTCTCTATCCATGCTGTCTATCCATGCTGTCTATCCATGCTGTCTATCCGTGCTGTCTATCCATGCTGTCTATCCGTGCTGTCTATCCATGCTGTCTATCCATGCTGTCTATCCATGCTGTCTCTATCCATGCTGTCTATCCATGCTGTCTATCCATGCTGTCTATCCATGCTGTCTATCCATGCTGTCTATCCATGCTGTCTATCCATGCTGTGTATCCGTGCTGTCTCTATCCGTGCTGTCTATCCATGCTGTCTCAATCCATGCTGTCTATCCGTGCTGTCTATCCATGCTGTCTATCCATGCTGTCTATCCATGCTGTCTCAATCCATGCTGTCTATCCGTGCTGTCTATCCGTGCTGTCTATCCATGCTGTCTATCCATGCTGTCTATCCGTGCTGTCTATCCATGCTGTCTATCCATGCTGTCTATCCATGCTGTCTATCCATGCTGTCTCAATCCGTGCTGTCTATCCATGCTGTCTATCCATGCTGTCTATCCATGCTGTCTATCCATGCTGTCTATCCATGCTGTCTCAATCCATGCTGTCTATCCGTGCTGTCTATCCATGCTGTCTCAATCCATGCTGTCTATCCGTGCTGTCTATCCGTGCTGTCTATCCATGCTGTCTATCCATGCTGTCTATCCGTGCTGTCTATCCATGCTGTCTATCCATGGTGTCTATACATGCTGTCTATCCATGCTGTCTCAATCCGTGCTGTCTATCCATGCTGTCTATCCATGCTGTCTATCCATGCTGTCTCAATCCATGCTGTCTATCCGTGCTGTCTATCCATGCTGTCTCAATCCATGCTGTCTATCCGTGCTGTCTATCCGTGCTGTCTATCCGTGCTGTCTCTATCCATGCTGTCTATCCATGCTGTCTATCCATGCTGTCTATCCATGCTGTCTATCCATGCTGTCTATCCATGCTGTCTCTATCCATGCTGTCTATCCATGCTGTCTATCCATGCTGTCTATCCGTGCGGTCTATCCATGCTGTCTATCCATGCTGTCTATCCGTGCGGTCTATCCATGCTGTCTATCCGTGCTGTCTATCCGTGCTGTCTCTATCCATGCTGTCTATCCATGCTGTCTATCCATGCTGTCTATCCATGCTGTCTATCCATGCTGTCTATCCATGCTGTCTATCCATGCTGTCTATCCATGCTGTCTATCCATGCTGTCTCAATCCGTGCTGTCTATCCATGCTGTCTATCCATGCTGTCTATCCATGCTGTCTCAATCCGTGCTGTCTATCCATGCTGTCTATCCGTGCTGTCTATCCGTGCTGTCTATCCATGCTGTCTCAATCCATGCTGTCTATCCGTGCTGTCTATCCATGCTGTCTCAATCCATGCTGTCTATCCGTGCTGTCTATCCGTGCTGTCTATCCGTGCTGTCTCTATCCATGCTGTCTATCCATGCTGTCTATCCATGCTGTCTATCCATGCTGTCTATCCATGCTGTCTATCCATGCTGTCTCTATCCATGCTGTCTATCCATGCTGTCTATCCATGCTGTCTATCCGTGCGGTCTATCCATGCTGTCTATCCATGCTGTCTATCCATGCTGTCTATCCATGCTGTCTATCCGTGCGGTCTATCCATGCTGTCTATCCATGCTGTCTATCCATGCTGTCTATCCGTGCTGTCTATCCATGCTGTCTATCCATGCTGTCTATCCATGCTGTCTATCCATGCTGTCTATCCATGCTGTCTATCCATGCTGTCTCTATCCATGCTGTCTATCCATGCTGTCTATCCATGCTGTCTATCCGTGCGGTCTATCCATGCTGTCTATCCATGCTGTCTATCCATGCTGTCTATCCATGCTGTCTATCCGTGCGGTCTATCCATGCTGTCTATCCATGCTGTCTATCCATGCTGTCTATCCATGCTGTCTATCCATGCTGTCTCAATCCATGCTGTCTATCCGTGCTGTCTATCCATGCTGTCTATCCGTGCTGTCTATCCATGCTGTCTCTATCCATGCTGTCTATCCGTGCTGTCTATCCGTGCTGTCTATCCGTGCTGTCTATCCATGCTGTCTCTATCCGTGCTGTCTATCCGTGCTGTCTCTATCCGTGCTGTCTATCCGTGCTGTCTATCCGTGCTGTCTATCCGTGCTGTCTCTATCGATGCTGTCTATCCATGCTGTCTATCCATGCTGTCTATCCATGCTGTCTATCCGTGCTGTCTATCCATGCTGTCTCTATCCATGCTGTCTATCCATGCTGTCTATCCGTGCTGTCTATCCATGCTGTCTATCCGTGCTGTCTATCCATGCTGTCTATCCATGCTGTCTATCCATGCTGTCTCAATCCATGCTGTCTATCCGTGCTGTCTATCCGTGCTGTCTATCCATGCTGTCTATCCATGCTGTCTATCCGTGCTGTCTATCCATGCTGTCTATCCATGCTGTCTATCCATGCTGTCTATCCATGCTGTCTCAATCCGTGCTGTCTATCCATGCTGTCTATCCATGCTGTCTATCCGTGCTGTCTATCCATGCTGTCTATCCGTACTGTCTATCCATGCTGTCTATCCGTGCTGTCTATCCGTGCTGTCTCTATCCATGCTGTCTATCCATGCTGTCTCAATCCATGCTGTCTATCCGTGCTGTCTATCCGTGCTGTCTATCCATGCTGTCTCTATCCATGCTGTCTATCCATGCTGTCTATCCATGCTGTCTATCCGTGCGGTCTATCCATGCTGTCTATCCATGCTGTCTATCCATGCTGTCTATCCATGCTGTCTATCCGTGCGGTCTATCCATGCTGTCTATCCATGCTGTCTATCCATGCTGTCTATCCGTGCTGTCTCTATCCATGCTGTCTATCCATGCTGTCTATCCGTGCTGTCTATCCATGCTGTCTATCCGTGCTGTCTCAATCCATGCTGTCTATCCGTGCTGTCTATCCATGCTGTCTATCCGTGCTGTCTATCCATGCTGTCTATCCATGCTGTCTATCCGTGCTGTCTATCCGTGCTGTCTATCCGTGCTGTCTCTATCGATGCTGTCTATCCATGCTGTCTATCCATGCTGTCTATCCATGCTGTCTATCCGTGCTGTCTATCCATGCTGTCTCTATCCATGCTGTCTATCCATGCTGTCTATCCGTGCTGTCTATCCATGCTGTCTCTATCCATGCTGTCTATCCATGCTGTCTATCCGTGCTGTCTATCCATGCTGTCTATCCGTGCTGTTTATCCGTGCTGTCTATCCATGCTGTCTCTATCCATGCTGTCTATCCATGCTGTCTATCGATGCTGTCTATCCATGCTGTCTATCCGTGCTGTCTATCCGTGCTGTCTATCCGTGCTGTCTCTATCCATGCTGTCTATCCATGCTGTCTATCCGTGCTGTCTATCCATGCTGTCTATCCGTGCTGTTTATCCGTGCTGTCTATCCATGCTGTCTCTATCCATGCTGTCTATCCATGCTGTCTATCCGTGCTGTCTATCCATGCTGTCTCTATCCATGCTGTCTATCCATGCTGTCTATCCGTGCTGTCTATCGATGCTGTCTATCCATGCTGTCTATCCATGCTGTCTATCCGTGCTGTCTATCCATGCTGTCTATCCGTGCTGTCTATCCGTGCTGTCTATCCATGCTGTCTCTATCCATGCTGTCTATCCATGCTGTCTATCCGTGCTGTCTATCCATGCTGTCTCTATCCATGCTGTCTATCCATGCTGTCTATCCGTGCTGTCTATCCATGCTGTCTATCCGTGCTGTCTATCCATGCTGTCTATCCGTGCTGTCTATCCGTGCTGTCTATCCATGCTGTCTATCCGTGCTGTCTATCCATGCTGTCTCTATCCATGCTGTCTATCCATGCTGTCTATCCGTGCTGTCTATCCATGCTGTCTCTATCCATGCTGTCTATCCATGCTGTCTATCCGTGCTGTCTATCCGTGCTGTCTATCCATGCTGTCTATCCGTGCTGTCTATCCATGCTGTCTAACCATGCTGTCTCTATCCATGCTGTCTATCCATGCTGTCTATCCGTGCTGTCTATCCATGCTGTCTATCCGTGCTGTCTATCCGTGCTGTCTATCCATGCTGTCTATCCATGCTGTCTATCCGTGCTGTCTATCCGTGCTGTCTATCCGTGCTGTCTATCCATGCTGTCTCTATCCATGCTGTCTATCCATGCTGTCTATCCGTGCTGTCTATCCATGCTGTCTATCCGTGCTGTCTATCCGTGCTGTCTATCCATGCTGTCTCTATCCATGCTGTCTATCCATGCTGTCTATCCATGCTGTCTATCCATGCTGTCTCTATCCATGCTGTCTATCCATGCTGTCTATCCGTGCTGTCTATCCGTGCTGTCTATCCATGCTGTCTATCCATGCTGTCTCTATCCATGCTGTCTATCCGTGCTGTCTATCCATGCTGTCTATCCATGCTGTCTCTATCCATGCTGTCTATCCGTGCTGTCTATCCATGCTGTCTATCCATGCTGTCTCAATCCATGCTGTCTATCCATGCTGTCTATCCATGCTGTCTATCCATGCTGTCTCTATCCGTGCTGTCTATCCGTGCTGTCTATCCGTGCTGTCTATCCGTGCTGTCTCAATCCATGCTGTCTATCCATGCTGTCTATCCATGCTGTCTATCCGTGCTGTCTATCCGTGCTGTCTATCCATGCTGTCTATCCATGCTGTCTATCCATGCTGTCTATCCATGCTGTCTCTATCCATGCTGTCTATCCATGCTGTCTATCCATGCTGTCTATCCGTGCTGTCTATCCATGCTGTCTCTATCCATGCTGTCTATCCATGCTGTCTATCCATGCTGTCTATCCGTGCTGTCTCTATCCGTGCTGTCTATCCGTGCTGTCTATCCATGCTGTCTCTATCCGTGCTGTCTATCCATGCTGTCTATCCATGCTGTCTATCCGTGCTGTCTATCCATGCTGTCTCTATCCATGCTGTCTATCCATGCTGTCTATCCATGCTGTCTATCCATGCTGTCTCTATCCGTGCTGTCTATCCGTGCTGTCTATCCGTGCTGTCTATCCGTGCTGTCTCAATCCATGCTGTCTATCCATGCTGTCTATCCATGCTGTCTATCCATGCTGTCTATCCGTGCTGTCTCTATCCATGCTGTCTATCCGTGCTGTCTCAATCCATGCTGTCTATCCATGCTGTCTATCCATGCTGTCTATCCATGCTGTCTCTATCCGTGCTGTCTATCCATGCTGTCTATCCGTGCTGTCTATCCATGCTGTCTATCCATGCTGTCTATCCATGCTGTCTATCCATGCTGTCTATCCGTGCTGTCTATCCGTGCTGTCTATCCGTGCTGTCTATCCGTGCTGTCTATCCATGCTGTCTATCCATGCTGTCTATCCATGCTGTCTATCCATGCTGTCTATCCATGCTGTCTCTATCCGTGCTGTCTATCCGTGCTGTCTATCCGTGCTGTCTATCCGTGCTGTCTCTATCCATGCTGTCTATCCGTGCTGTCTATCCGTGCTGTCTCTATCCGTGCTGTCTCTATCCGTGCTGTCTCTATCCGTGCTGTCTATCCGTGCTGTCTATCCGTGCTGTCTATCCGTGCTGTCTATCCGTGCTGTCTCAATCCATGCTGTCTATCCATGCTGTCTATCCATGCTGTCTATCCGTGCTGTCTCTATCCGTGCTGTCTCTATCCGTGCTGTCTCTATCCGTGCTGTCTATCCGTGCTGTCTCTATCCGTGCTGTCTATCCATGCTGTCTATCCATGCTGTCTATCCGTGCTGTCTATCCATGCTGTCTCTATCCATGCTGTCTATCCATGCTGTCTATCCATGCTGTCTATCCGTGCTGTCTCTATCCGTGCTGTCTATCCGTGCTGTCTATCCGTGCTGTCTATCCGTGCTGTCTATCCATGCTGTCTCTATCCATGCTGTCTATCCGTGCTGTCTATCCGTGCTGTCTATCCGTGCTGTCTATCCGTGCTGTCTATCCGTGCTGTCTCTATCCGTGCTGTCTCTATCCATGCTGTCTCTATCCGTGCTGTCTATCCGTGCTGTCTATCCGTGCTGTCTATCCGTGCTGTCTATCCGTGCTGTCTCTATCCGTGCTGTCTCTATCCATGCTGTCTCTATCCGTGCTGTCTATCCGTGCTGTCTATCCGTGCTGTCTCTATCCGTGCTGTCTCTATCCATGCTGTCTATCCGTGCTGTCTATCCGTGCTGTCTATCCATGCTGTCTATCCGTGCTGTCTCTATCCATGCTGTCTATCCGTGCTGTCTATCCGTGCTGTCTATCCATGCTGTCTATCCATGCTGTCTATCCATGCTGTCTCTATCCATGCTGTCTATCCGTGCTGTCTATCCGTGCTGTCTATCCATGCTGTCTATCCATGCTGTCTATCCATGCTGTCTATCCGTGCTGTCTATCCGTGCTGTCTATCCGTGCTGTCTCAATCCATGCTGTCTATCCGTGCTGTCTATCCGTGCTGTCTATCCATGCTGTCTATCCATGCTGTCTATCCATGCTGTATATCCGTGCTGTCTATCCGTGCTGTCTATCCGTGCTGTCTATCCATGCTGTCTATCCGTGCTGTCTCAATCCATGCTGTCTATCCGTGCTGTCTATCCGTGCTGTCTATCCGTGCTGTCTATCCGTGCTGTCTATCCGTGCTGTCTATCCGTGCTGTCTATCCATGCTGTCTATCCGTGCTGTCTCAATCCATGCTGTCTATCCGTGCTGTCTATCCGTGCTGTCTATCCGTGCTGTCTATCCGTGCTGTCTATCCGTGCTGTCTATCCGTGCTGTCTATCCGTGCTGTCTATCCGTGCTGTCTAGCCATGCTGTCTATCCATGCTGTCTATCCGTGCTGTCTATCCATGCTGTCTATCCGTGCTGTCTCAATCCATGCTGTCTATCCGTGCTGTCTATCGATGCTGTCTATCCGTGCTGTCTATCCATGCTGTCTATCCGTGCTGTCTATCCGTGCTGTCTATCCGTGCTGTCTATCCGTGCTGTCTATCCGTGCTGTCTATCCATGCTGTCTCAATCCATGCTGTCTATCCGTGCTGTCTATCGATGCTGTCTATCCGTGCTGTCTATCCATGCTGTCTATCCGTGCTGTCTATCCGTGCTGTCTATCCATGCTGTCTATCCGTGCTGTCTATCCGTGCTGTCTATCCGTGCTGTCTAGCCATGCTGTCTATCCATGCTGTCTATCCGTGCTGTCTATCCATGCTGTCTATCCGTGCTGTCTATCCGTGCTGTCTATCCGTGCTGTCTATCGATGCTGTCTATCCGTGCTGTCTATCTGTGCTGTCTATCCGTGCTGTCTAGCCATGCTGTCTATCCATGCTGTCTATCCGTGCTGTCTATCCGTGCTGTCTCTATCCATGCTGTCTATCCATGCTGTCTATCCGTGCTGTCTATCCGTGCTGTCTATCCGTGCTGTCTATCCATGCTGTCTATCCGTGCTGTCTATCCGTGCTGTCTATCCGTGCTGTCTAGCCATGCTGTCTATCCATGCTGTCTATCCGTGCTGTCTATCCATGCTGTCTATCCATGCTGTCTATCCGTGCTGTCTATCGATGCTGTCTATCCGTGCTGTCTATCTGTGCTGTCTATCCGTGCTGTCTATCCGTGCTGTCTCAATCCATGCTGTCTATCCGTGCTGTCTATCGATGCTGTCTATCCGTGCTGTCTATCCATGCTGTCTATCCGTGCTGTCTATCCATGCTGTCTATCCGTGCTGTCTATCCGTGCTGTCTATCCGTGCTGTCTAGCCATGCTGTCTATCCATGCTGTCTATCCGTGCTGTCTATCCGTGCTGTCTATCCATGCTGTCTATCCGTGCTGTCTATCGATGCTGTCTATCCGTGCTGTCTATCCATGCTGTCTATCCGTGCTGTCTATCCATGCTGTCTATCCGTGCTGTCTATCCATGCTGTCTATCCGTGCTGTCTATCCATGCTGTCATTCCGTGCTGTCTATCCATGCTGTCTATCCTTGCTGTCTATCCGTGCTGTCTATCCATGCTGTCTATCCATGCTGTATATCCATGCTGTCTATCCATGCTGTCTATCGATGCTGTCTATCCGTGCTGTCTATCCGTGCTGTCTATCCATGCTGTCTATCCATGCTGTCTATCCGTGCTGTCTATCCGTGCTGTCTATCCGTGCTGTCTATCCGTGCTGTCTCTATCCGTGCTATCTATCGATGCTGTCTATCCGTGCTGTCTATCCGTGCGGTCTATCCGTGCTGTCTATCCGTGCTGTCTATCCGTGCTGTCTATCCGTGCTGTCTATCGATGCTGTCTATCCGTGCTGTCTATCCATGCTGTCTATCGATGCTGTCTATCCATGCTGTCTATCCGTGCTGTCTATCCGTGCTGTCTATCCGTGCTGTCTCTATCCGTGCTATCTATCGATGCTGTCTATCCGTGCTGTCTATCCGTGCGGTCTATCCGTGCTGTCTATCCGTGCTGTCTCTATCCGTGCTATCTATCGATGCTGTCTATCCGTGCTGTCTATCCGTGCGGTCTATCCGTGCTGTCTATCCGTGCTGTCTATCCGTGCTGTCTATCCGTGCTGTCTATCGATGCTGTCTATCCGTGCTGTCTATCCGTGCGGTCTATCCGTGCTGTCTATCCGTGCTGTCTCTATCCGTGCTATCTATCGATGCTGTCTATCCGTGCTGTCTATCCGTGCGGTCTATCCGTGCTGTCTATCCGTGCTGTCTATCCGTGCTGTCTATCCGTGCTGTCTATCGATGCTGTCTATCCGTGCTGTCTGTCCATGCTGTCTATCGATGCTATCTATCCATGCTGTCTATCCGTGCTGTCTATCCGTGCTGTCTATCCGTGCTGTCTATCCGTGCTGTCTCTATCCGTGCTATCTATCGATGCTGTCTATCCGTGCTGTCTATCCGTGCGGTCTATCCGTGCTGTCTATCCGTGCTGTCTATCCGTGCTGTCTATCCATGCTGTCTATCCATGCTGTCTATCGATGCTGTCTATCCGTGCTGTCTATCCGTGCTGTCTATCCATGCTGTCTATCCATGCTGTCTATCCATGCTGTCTATCCGTGCTGTCTATCCGTGCTGTCTATCCATGCTGTCTATCGATGCTGTCTATCGATGCTGTCTATCCATGCTGTCTATCCGTGCTGTCTATCCATGCTGTCTATCCGTGCTGTCTCTATCCGTGCTGTCTCTATCCGTGCTGTCAATCGATGCTGTCTATCCTTGCTGTCTATCCATGCTGTCTATCCATGCTGTCTATCCGTGCTGTCTATCCGTGCTGTCTATCCGTGCTGTCTATCCGTGCTATCTATCCATGCTGTCTATCCATGCTGTCTATCCATGCTGTCTATCCGTGCTGTCTATCCGTGCTGTCTCTATCCGTGCTGTCTATCCGTGCTGTCTATCCGTGCTGTCTATCCATGCTGTCTATCGATGCTGTCTATCCGTGCTGTCTATCGATGCTGTCTATCCGTGCTGTCTATCGATGCTGTATATCCATGCTGTCTATCCATGCTGTCTATCGATGCTGTCTATCCGTGCTGTCTATCCGTGCTGTCTATCCATGCTGTCTATCCATGCTGTCTATCGATGCTGTCTATCCATGCTGTCTATCCGTGCTGTCTATCCGTGCTGTCTATCCGTGCTGTCTATCCGTGCTGTCTATCCATGCTGTCTATCCGTGCTGTCTATCCATGCTGTCTCTATCCGTGCTATCTATCGATGCTGTCTATCCGTGCTGTCTATCCGTGCGGTCTATCCGTGCTGTCTATCCGTGCTGTCTATCCGTGCTGTCTATCCGTGCTGTCTATCCGTGCTGTCTATCCGTGCTGTCTCTATCCGTGCTGTCTCTATCGATGCTGTCTATCCGTGCTGTCTATCCGTGCGGTCTATCCGTGCTGTCTATCCGTGCTGTCTATCCATGCTGTCTATCCGTGCTGTCTATCCGTGCTGTCTATCCGTGCTGTCTATCCGTGCGGTCTATCCGTGCTGTCTATCCGTGCTGTCTATCCGTGCTGTCTCTATCCGTGCTATCTATCGATGCTGTCTATCCGTGCTGTCTATCCGTGCTGTCTATCCGTGCTGTCTATCCGTGCTGTCTATCCGTGCTGTCTATCCGTGCTGTCTATCCGTGCTGTCTCTATCCGTGCTGTCTATCGATGCTGTCTATCCTTGCTGTCTATCGATGCTGTCTATCCATGCTGTCTATCCGTGCTGTCTATCCGTGCTGTCTATCCGTGCTGTCTATCCGTGCGGTCTATCCGTGCTGTCTATCCGTGCTGTCTATCCGTGCTGTCTATCCGTGCTGTCTATCCGTGCTGTCTATCCGTGCTGTCTATCGATGCTGTCTATCCGTGCTGTCTATCCATGCTGTCTATCCATGCTGTCTATCCGTGCTGTCTGTCCATGCTGTCTATCGATGCTATCTATCCGTGCTGTCTATCCATGCTGTCTATCCATGCTGTCTATCCGTGCTGTCTATCCATGCTGTCTATCCATGCTGTCTATCCGTGCTGTCTATCCGTGCTGTCTATCCATGCTGTCTATCCGTGCTGTCTATCCGTGCTGTCTATCCGTGCTGTCTATCCGTGCTGTCTATCCGTGCTGTCTATCCGTGCTGTCTCTATCCGTGCTATCTATCGATGCTGTCTATCCGTGCTGTCTAACCGTGATGTCTAACCGTGCTGTCTATCCGTGCTGTCTATCCGTGCTGTCTATCCGTGCTGTCTATCCGTGCTGTCTATCCGTGCTGTCTGTCCATGCTGTCTATCGATGCTATCTATCCGTGCTGTCTATCCGTGCTGTCTAACCGTGCTGTCTATCCGTGCTGTCCATCCGTGCTGTCCATCCGTGCTGTCTCTATCCGTGCTGTCTATCCGTGCTGTCTATCCGTGCTGTCTATCGATGCTGTCTATCTGTGCTGTCTATCCGTGCTGTCTATCCATGCTGTCTATCCGTGCTGTCTCTATCCGTGCTGTCCATCCGTGCTGTCTCTATCCGTGCTGTCTCTATCCGTGCTGTCTATCCATGCTGTCTATCCGTGCTGTCTCTATCCGTGCTGTCTATCCGTGCTGTCTATCCGTGCTGTCTATCCGTGCTGTCTATCCGTGCTGTCTATCCGTGCTGTCTATCCGTGCTGTCTATCCATGCTGTCTATCCGTGCTGTCTATCCGTGCTGTCTATCCGTGCTGTCTATCCGTGCTGTCTATCCGTGCTGTCTATCCGTGCTGTCTATCCATGCTGTCTATCCGTGCTGTCTCTATCCGTGCTGTCTATCCGTGCTGTCTATCCGTGCTGTCTATCCATGCTGTCTCTATCCGTGCTGTCTCTATCCGTGCTGTCTATCCGTGCTGTCTATCCGTGCTGTCTATCCGTGCTGTCTCTATCCGTGCTGTCTCTATCCGTGCTGTCTATCCGTGCTGTCTCTATCCGTGCTGTCTATCCGTGCTGTCTCTATCCGTGCTGTCTATCCGTGCTGTCTCTATCCGTGCTGTCTCTATCCATGCTGTCTATCCGTGCTGTCTATCCGTGCTGTCTATCCGTGCTGTCTCTATCCATGCTGTCTATCCGTGCTGTCTATCCGTGCTGTCTCTATCCGTGCTGTCTCTATCCGTGCTGTCTCTATCCGTGCTGTCTCTATCCATGCTGTCTATCCGTGCTGTCTATCCGTGCTGTCTATCCGTGCTGTCTCTATCCATGCTGTCTATCCGTGCTGTCTATCCATGCTGTCTATCCATGCTGTCTCTATCCGTGCTGTCTATCCATGCTGTCTCTATCCATGCTGTCTATCCGTGCTGTCTCTATCCGTGCTGTCTATCCGTGCTGTCTCTATCCATGCTGTCTATCCGTGCTGTCTATCCGTGCTGTCTATCCGTGCTGTCTCTATCCGTGCTGTCTATCCGTGCTGTCTCTATCCGTGCTGTCTCTATCCGTGCTGTCTCTATCCGTGCTGTCTATCCATGCTGTCTCTATCCATGCTGTCTATCCGTGCTGTCTCTATCCGTGCTGTCTATCCGTGCTGTCTCTATCCGTGCTGTCTATCCGTGCTGTCTATCCGTGCTGTCTATCCGTGCTGTCTCTATCCGTGCTGTCTCTATCCGTGCTGTCTCTATCCGTGCTGTCTATCCGTGCTGTCTATCCGTGCTGTCTCTATCCGTGCTGTCTATCCGTGCTGTCTATCCGTGCTGTCTATCCGTGCTGTCTCTATCCGTGCTGTCTATCCGTGCTGTCTATCCATGCTGTCTATCCATGCTGTCTATCCATGCTGTCTATCCGTGCTGTCTATCCGTGCTGTCTATCCGTGCTGTCTATCCGTGCTGTCTATCCGTGCTGTCTATCCGTGCTGTCTCTATCCGTGCTGTCTATCCATGCTGTCTATCCGTGCTGTCTATCCGTGCTGTCTCTATCCGTGCTGTCTATCCGTGCTGTCTATCCGTGCTGTCTATCCGTGCTGTCTATCCATGCTGTCTATCCGTGCTGTCTATCCGTGCTGTCTCTATCCATGCTGTCTCTATCCGTGCTGTCTATCCGTGCTGTCTATCCGTGCTGTCTATCCGTGCTGTCTATCCGTGTTGTCTATCCGTGCTGTCTCTATCCGTGCTGTCTATCCATGCTGTCTATCCATGCTGTCTATCCGTGCTGTCTATCCGTGCTGTCTCTATCCGTGCTGTCTATCCGTGCTGTCTATCCGTGCTGTCTATCCGTGCTGTCTATCCATGCTGTCTATCCGTGCTGTCTATCCATGCTGTCTATCCATGCTGTCTATCCGTGCTGTCTATCCGTGCTGTCTCTATCCGTGCTGTCTATCCGTGCTGTCTATCCATGCTGTCTATCCGTGCTGTCTATCCGTGCTGTCTCTATCCATGCTGTCTATCCGTGCTGTCTATCCGTGCTGTCTCTATCCATGCTGTCTCTATCCATGCTGTCTATCCGTGCTGTCTATCCATGCTGTCTCTATCCATGCTGTCTATCCGTGCTGTCTATCCGTGCTGTCTATCCGTGCTGTCTATCCGTGCTGTCTATCCGTGCTGTCTATCCATGCTGTCTATCCGTGCTGTCTATCCGTGCTGTCTCTATCCGTGCTGTCTCTATCCGTGCTGTCTCTATCCGTGCTGTCTATCCATGCTGTCTCTATCCATGCTGTCTATCCGTGCTGTCTATCCGTGCTGTCTCTATCCGTGCTGTCTATCCATGCTGTCTATCCGTGCTGTCTATCCATGCTGTCTCTATCCATGCTGTCTATCCGTGCTGTCTATCCGTGCTGTCTATCCGTGCTGTCTATCCGTGCTGTCTATCCGTGCTGTCTATCCATGCTGTCTATCCGTGCTGTCTATCCGTGCTGTCTCTATCCGTGCTGTCTCTATCCGTGCTGTCTCTATCCGTGCTGTCTCTATCCGTGCTGTCTCTATCCGTGCTGTCTATCCGTGCTGTCTATCCGTGCTGTCTATCCGTGCTGTCTCTATCCATGCTGTCTCTATCCATGCTGTCTATCCGTGCTGTCTCTATCCGTGCTGTCTATCCGTGCTGTCTCTATCCGTGCTGTCTATCCGTGCTGTCTATCCGTGCTGTCTCTATCCGTGCTGTCTATCCGTGCTGTCTATCCGTGCTGTCTATCCATGCTGTCTATCCGTGCTGTCTATCCGTGCTGTCTCTATCCGTGCTGTCTATCCGTGCTGTCTATCCGTGCTGTCTATCCGTGCTGTCTCTATCCATGCTGTCTATCCGTGCTGTCTATCCGTGCTGTCTATCCATGCTGTCTATCCGTGCTGTCTATCCGTGCTGTCTATCCGTGCTGTCTATCCATGCTGTCTATCCGTGCTGTCTCTATCCGTGCTGTCTATCCATGCTGTCTATCCGTGCTGTCTATCCGTGCTGTCTCTATCCGTGCTGTCTATCCGTGCTGTCTATCCGTGCTGTCTATCCATGCTGTCTATCCGTGCTGTCTATCCGTGCTGTCTCTATCCGTGCTGTCTATCCGTGCTGTCTATCCGTGCTGTCTATCCGTGCTGTCTCTATCCATGCTGTCTATCCGTGCTGTCTATCCGTGCTGTCTATCCATGCTGTCTATCCGTGCTGTCTATCCGTGCTGTCTATCCGTGCTGTCTATCCATGCTGTCTATCCGTGCTGTCTCTATCCGTGCTGTCTATCCGTGCTGTCTCTATCCGTGCTGTCTCTATCCGTGCTGTCTATCCGTGCTGTCTATCCATGCTGTCTATCCGTGCTGTCTATCCGTGCTGTCTATCCGTGCTGTCTATCCGTGCTGTCTATCCGTACTGTCTATCCGTGCTGTCTATCCGTGCTGTCTATCCGTGCTGTCTCTATCCATGCTGTCTATCCGTGCTGTCTATCCATGCTGTCTATCCGTGCTGTCTATCCGTGCTGTCTATCCGTGCTGTCTATCCATGCTGTCTCTATCCGTACTGTCTATCCGTGCTGTCTATCCGTGCTGTCTCTATCCATGCTGTCTCTATCCGTGCTGTCTCTATCCGTGCTGTCTATCCGTGCTGTCTATCCGTGCTGTCTATCCGTGCTGTCTATCCGTGCTGTCTATCCATGCTGTCTATCCGTGCTGTCTATCGATGCTGTCTATCCGTGCTGTCTCTATCCGTGCTGTCTATCCGTGCTGTCTATCCATGCTGTCTATCCGTGCTGTCTATCCGTGCTGTCTCTATCGATGCTGTCTATCCATGCTGTCTATCCGTGCTGTCTATCCATGCTGTCTATCCATGCTGTCTCTATCCGTGCTGTCTATCCGTGCTGTCTATCCGTGCTGTCTCTATCCGTGCTGTCTCTATCCGTGCTGTCTATCCGTGCTGTCTCTATCCGTGCTGTCTATCCGTGCTGTCTCTATCCGTGCTGTCTATCCGTGCTGTCTATCCGTGCTGTCTCTATCCGTGCTGTCTCTATCCGTGCTGTCTATCGATGCTGTCTATCGATGCTGTCTATCCGTGCTGTCTATCCATGCTGTCTATCCATGCTGTCTATCCGTGCTGTCTATCCGTGCTGTCTATCGATGCTGTCTATCCATGCTGTCTATCCGTGCTGTCTATCCGTGCTGTCTATCCATGCTGTCTATCCATGCTGTCTATCCATGCTGTCTCTATCCGTGCTGTCTATCCATGCTGTGTATCCGTGCTGTCTCTATCCGTGCTGTCTATCCGTGCTGTCTATCCGTGCTGTCTATCCATGCTGTCTATCCGTGCTGTCTATCCGTGCTGTCTATCCATGCTGTGTATCCGTGCTGTCTCTATCCATGCTGTCTATCCACGCTGTCTATCCATGCTGTCTATCGATGCTGTCTCTATCCGTGCTGTCTATCCATGCTGTGTATCCGTGCTGTCTCTATCCATGCTGTCTATCCGTGCTGTCTATCCGTGCTGTCTATCCATGCTGTCTATCCGTGCTGTCTATCCATGCTGTCTATCCATGCTGTCTATCCGTGCTGTCTATCGATGCTGTCTATCCGTGCTGTCTATCCGTGCTGTCTATCCATGCTGTCTATCCATGCTGTCTATCCGTGCTGTCTATCCATGCTGTCTATCCATGCTGTCTATCCATGCTGTCTATCCGTGCTGTCTATCCATGCTGTCTATCCATGCTGTCTATCCATGCTGTCTATCCGTGCTGTCTATCCGTGCTGTCTATCCGTGCTGTCTATCCATGCTGTCTATCCATGCTGTCTATCCATGCTGTCTATCCGTGCTGTCTATCCGTGCTGTCTATCCGTGCTGTCTATCCGTGCTGTCTATCGATGCTGTCTATCGATGCTGTCTATCCATGCTGTCTATCCGTGCTGTCTATCCGTGCTGTCTATCCATGCTGTCTATCCATGCTGTCTATCCATGCTGTCTATCCGTGCTGTCTATCCGTGCTGTCTATCCGTCCTGTCTATCCATGCTGTCTCTATCCATGCTGTCTAACCATGCTGTCTATCCATTCTGTCTATCCGTGCTGTCTATCCGTGCTGTCTATCGATGCTGTCTATCGATGCTGTCTATCCATGCTGTCTATCCATGCTGTCTATCCGTGCTGTCTATCCATGCTGTCTATCCATGCTGTCTATCCATGCTGTCTATCCGTGCTGTCTATCCGTGCTGTCTATCCGTGCTGTGATTCCGTGCTGTCTATCCGTGCTGTCTATCCGTGCTGTCTATCGATGCTGTCTATCGATGCTGTCTATCCATGCTGTCTATCCGTGCTGTCTATCCGTGCTGTCTATCCGTGCTGTCTATCCATGCTGTCTATCCATGCTGTCTATCCATGCTGTCTATCCGTGCTGTCTATCCGTGCTATCTATCCATGCTGTCTATCCATGCTGTCTCTATCGATGCTGTCTATCCGTGCTGTCTATCCGTGCTGTCTATCCGTGCTGTCTATCGATGCTGTCTATCGATGCTGTCTATCGATGCTGTCTATCCATGCTGTCAATCCGTGCTGTCTATCCGTGCTGTCTCTATCCGTGCTGTCTATCGATGCTGTCTATCGATGCTGTCTATCGATGCTGTCTATCCGTGCTGTCAATCCGTGCTGTCTATCCGTGCTGTCTCTATCCGTGCTGTCTATCGATGCTGTCTATCGATGCTGTCTATCGATGCTGTCTATCCGTGCTGTCTATCCATGCTGTCTATCCGTGCTGTCTATCCGTGCTGTCTATCCGTGCTGTCTATCCGTGCTGTCTCTATCCGTGCTGTCTATCCGTGCTGTCTATCCGTGCTGTCTATCCGTGCTGTCTATCCGTGCTGTCTCTATCCATGCTGTCTATCCGTGCTGTCTATCCGTGCTGTCTATCCGTGCTGTCTATCCGTGCTGTCTATCCGTGCTGTCTCTATCCGTGCTGTCTATCCGTGCTGTCTATCCGTGCTGTCTATCCGTGCTGTCTATCCGTGCTGTCTCTATCCATGCTGTCTATCCATGCTGTCTATCCATGCTGTCTATCCGTGCTGTCTATCCGTGCTGTCTCTATCCGTGCTGTCTATCCGTGCTGTCTATCCGTGCTGTCTATCCATGCTGTCTATCGATGCTGTCTATCCGTGCTGTCTATCCATGCTGTCTATCCGTGCTGTCTATCCGTGCTGTCTATCCGTGCTGTCTCTATCCGTGCTGTCTATCCGTGCTGTCTATCCGTGCTGTCTATCCGTGCTGTCTATCCGTGCGGTCTATCCGTGCTGTCTATCCATTCTGTCTATCCGTGCTGTCTATCCGTGCTGTCTATCCGTGCTGTCTATCCGTGCTGTCTATCCGTGCTGTCTATCCATTCTGTCTATCCGTGCTGTCTATCCGTGCTGTCTATCCGTGCTGTCTATCCGTGCTGTCTATCCATTCTGTCTATCCGTGCTGTCTATCCGTGCTGTCTATCCATGCTGTCTATCCGTGCTGTCTATCCGTGCTGTCTATCCATTCTGTCTATCCGTGCTGTCTATCCGTGCTGTCTATCCGTGCTGTCTATCCGTGCTGTCTATCCGTGCTGTCTATCCATTCTGTCTATCCGTGCTGTCTATCCATGCTGTCTATCCGTGCTGTCTATCCGTGCTGTCTATCCGTGCTGTCTATCCGTGCTGTCTATCCGTGCTGTCTATCCATTCTGTCTATCCGTGCTGTCTATCCGTGCTGTCTATCCGTGCTGTCTATCCGTGCTGTCTATCCATTCTGTCTATCCGTGCTGTCTATCCGTGCTGTCTATCCATGCTGTCTATCCGTGCTGTCTATCCGTGCTGTCTATCCGTGCTGTCTATCCGTGCTGTCTATCCGTGCTGTCTATCCGTGCTGTCTATCCATTCTGTCTATTCGTGCTGTCTATCCATGCTGTCTATCCGTGCTGTCTCTATCCATGCTGTCTATCCGTGCTGTCTATCCATGCTGTCTCTATCCGTGCTGTCTATCCGTGCTGTCTATCCGTGCTGTCTCTATCCGTGCTGTCTATCCGTGCTGTCTATCCGTGCTGTCTCTATCCGTGCTGTCTATCCGTGCTGTCTATCCGTGCTGTCTATCCGTGCTGTCTCTATCCGTGCTGTCTATCCGTGCTGTCTATCCGTGCTGTCTATCCGTGCTGTCTATCCGTGCTGTCTCTATCCATGCTGTCTATCCGTGCTGTCTATCCGTGCTGTCTATCCATGCTGTCTATCGATGCTGTCTATCCGTGCTGTCTATCCATGCTGTCTATCCGTGCTGTCTATCCGTGCTGTCTATCCGTGCTGTCTCTATCCGTGCTGTCTATCCGTGCTGTCTATCCGTGCTGTCTATCCGTGCTGTCTATCCATTCTGTCTATCCGTGCTGTCTATCCGTGCTGTCTATCCGTGCTGTCTATCCATTCTGTCTATCCGTGCTGTCTATCCGTGCTGTCTATCCGTGCTGTCTCTATCCGTGCTGTCTATCCGTGCTGTCTATCCGTGCTGTCTATCCGTGCTGTCTATCCGTGCTGTCTCTATCCATGCTGTCTATCCGTGCTGTCTATCCGTGCTGTCTATCCGTGCTGTCTATCCGTGCTGTCTATCCGTGCTGTCTATCCGTGCTGTCTATCCGTGCTGTCTATCCGTTCTGTCTATCCGTGCTGTCTATCCGTGCTGTCTATCCGTGCTGTCTATCCGTGCTGTCTATCCGTGCTGTCTATCCATTCTGTCTATCCGTGCTGTCTATCCGTGCTGTCTATCCGTGCTGTCTATCCGTGCTGTCTATCCATTCTGTCTATCCGTGCTGTCTATCCATGCTGTCTATCCATGCTGTCTATCCGTGCTGTCTATCCGTGCTGTCTATCCATTCTGTCTATCCGTGCTGTCTATCCGTGCTGTCTATCCGTGCTGTCTATCCGTGCTGTCTATCCGTGCTGTCTATCCATTCTGTCTATCCGTGCTGTCTATCCATGCTGTCTATCCGTGCTGTCTCTATCCATGCTGTCTATCCGTGCTGTCTATCCATGCTGTCTCTATCCGTGCTGTCTATCCATGCTGTCTATCCGTGCTGTCTATCCGTGCTGTCTCTATCCGTGCTGTCTATCCGTGCTGTCTATCCGTGCTGTCTCTATCCGTGCTGTCTATCCGTGCTGTCTATCCGTGCTGTCTATCCGTGCTGTCTCTATCCGTGCTGTCTATCCGTGCTGTCTATCCGTGCTGTCTATCCGTGCTGTCTATCCGTGCTGTCTCTATCCGTGCTGTCTATCCGTGCTGTCTATCCGTGCTGTCTATCCATGCTGTCTATCGATGCTGTCTATCCGTGCTGTCTATCCGTGCTGTCTATCCGTGCTGTCTCTATCCGTGCTGTCTATCCGTGCTGTCTATCCGTGCTGTCTATCCGTGCTGTCTATCCGTGCTGTCTATCCATTCTGTCTATCCGTGCTGTCTCTATCCGTGCTGTCTATCCATGCTGTCTATCCGTGCTGTCTATCCGTGCTGTCTCTATCCATGCTGTCTATCCGTGCTGTCTATCCATGCTGTCTCTATCCGTGCTGTCTATCCGTGCTGTCTATCCGTGCTGTCTCTATCCGTGCTGTCTATCCGTGCTGTCTATCCGTGCTGTCTCTATCCGTGCTGTCTATCCGTGCTGTCTATCCGTGCTGTCTATCCGTGCTGTCTATCCATTCTGTCTATCCGTGCTGTCTATCCATGCTGTCTATCCGTGCTGTCTATCCGTGCTGTCTCTATCCATGCTGTCTATCCATGCTGTCTATCCGTGCTGTCTATCCATGCTGTCTCTATCCATGCTGTCTATCCATGCTGTCTTTCCGTGCTGTCTATCCATGCTGTCTATCCATGCTGTCTATCCGTGCTGTCTCTATCCGTGCTGTCTATCCGTGCTGTCTATCCGTGCTGTCTCTATCCGTGCTGTCTATCCGTGCTGTCTATCCGTGCTGTCTATCCGTGCTGTCTATCCATTCTGTCTATCCGTGCTGTCTATCCATGCTGTCTATCCGTGCTGTCTCTATCCATGCTGTCTATCCGTGCTGTCTATCCATGCTGTCTCTATCCGTGCTGTCTATCCGTGCTGTCTATCCGTGCTGTCTCTATCCGTGCTGTCTATCCGTGCTGTCTATCCGTGCTGTCTCTATCCGTGCTGTCTATCCGTGCTGTCTATCCGTGCTGTCTATCCGTGCTGTCTCTATCCATGCTGTCTATCCATGCTGTCTATCCGTGCTGTCTATCCGTGCTGTCTCTATCCGTGCTGTCTATCCGTGCTGTCTCTATCCGTGCTGTCTATCCGTGCTGTCTATCCGTGCTGTCTCTATCCGTGCTGTCTATCCGTGCTGTCTATCCGTGCTGTCTATCCGTGCTGTCTCTATCCGTGCTGTCTATCCGTGCTGTCTATCCATGCTGTCTCTATCCGTGCTGTCTATCCATGCTGTCTATCCATGCTGTCTCAATCCATGCTGTCTATCCATGCTGTCTATCCATGCTGTCTCAATCCATGCTGTCTATCCATGCTGTCTATCCATGCTGTCTATCCGTGCTGTCTCTATCCGTGCTGTCTATCCATGCTGTCTATCCAAGCTGTCTCTATCCGTGCTGTCTATCCGTGCTGTCTATCCATGCTGTCTATCCGTGCTGTCTATCCGTGCTGTCTCTATCCGTGCTGTCTATCCATGCTGTCTATCGATGCTGTCGATCCATGCTGTCTATCCGTGCTGTCTATCCATGCTGTCTATCCATGCTGTCGATCCGTGCTGTCTATCCGTGCTGTCTATCCGTGCTGTCTATCCGTGCTGTCGATCCATGCTGTCTATCGATGCTGTCTATCCATGCTGTCTGTCCGTGCTGTCTATCCGTGCTGTCTATCGATGCTGTCTATCCATGCTGTCTATCCGTGCTGTCGATCCATGCTGTCTATCGATGCTGTCTATCCATGCTGTCTATCCGTGCTGTCTATCCGTGCTGTCTATCCATGCTGTCTATCGATGCTGTATATCCATGCTGTCTATCCGTGCTGTCGATCCATGCTGTCTATCCGTGCTGTCTGTCCGTGCTGTCTATCCGTGCTGTCTATCGATGCTGTCTATCCATGCTGTCTATCCGTGCTGTCGATCCATGCTGTCTATCGATGCTGTCTATCCATGCTGTCTATCCGTGCTGTCTATCCATGCTGTCTATCGATGCTGTATATCCATGCTGTCTATCCGTGCTGTCGATCCATGCTGTCTATCCGTGCTGTCTATCCGTGCTGTCTATCCGTGCTGTCTATCCATGCTGTCTATCGATGCTGTATATCCATGCTGTCTATCCGTGCTGTCGATCCATGCTGTCTATCCGTGCTGTCTATCCGTGCTGTCTCTATCGATGCTGTCTATCCATGCTGTCTATCGATGCTGTCTATCCATGCTGTCTATCCGTGCTGTCTATCCGTGCTGTCGATCCATGCTGTCTATCGATGCTGTCTATCCATGCTGTCTATCCGTGCTGTCTATCCATGCTGTCTATCGATGCTGTATATCCATGCTGTCTATCCGTGCTGTCGATCCATGCTGTCTATCCGTGCTGTCTGTCCGTGCTGTCTATCCGTGCTGTCTATCGATGCTGTCTATCCATGCTGTCTATCCGTGCTGTCGATCCATGCTGTCTATCGATGCTGTCTATCCATGCTGTCTATCCGTGCTGTCTATCCATGCTGTCTATCGATGCTGTATATCCATGCTGTCTATCCGTGCTGTCGATCCATGCTGTCTATCCGTGCTGTCTATCCGTGCTGTCTATCCGTGCTGTCTATCCGTGCTGTCTATCCGTGCTGTCTCTATCCGTGCTGTCTATCCATGCTGTCTCTATCCGTGCTGTCTATCCATGCTGTCTATCCATGCTGTCTATCCATGCTGTCTATCCGTGCTGTCTATCCGTGCTGTCGATCCATGCTGTCTATCGATGCTGTCTATCCATGCTGTCTATCCGTGCTGTCGATCCGTGCTGTCTATCGATGCTGTCTATCCATGCTGTCTATCCGTGCTGTCTATCCATGCTGTCTATCGATGCTGTATATCCATGCTGTCTATCCGTGCTGTCGATCCATGCTGTATATCCATGCTGTCTATCCGTGCTGTCGATCCATGCTGTCTATCCGTGCTGTCTATCCGTGCTGTCTATCCGTGCTGTCTATCCGTGCTGTCTATCCGTGCTGTCTCTATCCATGCTGTCTATCGATGCTGTCTATCCGTGCTGTCTATCCGTGCTGTCTCTATCCGTGCTGTCTATCCGTGCTGTCTGTCCGTGCTGTCTCTATCCGTGCTGTCTCTATCCGTGCTGTCTATCCGTGCTGTCTATTCGTGCTGTCTATCCGTGCTGTCTATCCGTGCTGTCTATCCGTGCTGTCTATCCGTGCTGTCTCTATCCGTGCTGTCTATCCGTGCTGTCTATCCATGCTGTCTATCGATGCTGTCTATCCATGCTGTCTATCCGTGCTGTCTATCCGTGCTGTCTATCCGTGCTGTCTATCCGTGCTGTCTATCCATTCTGTCTATCCATGCTGTCTCTATCCGTGCTGTCTATCCATGCTGTCTATCCATGCTGTCTCTATCCGTGCTGTCTATCCGTGCTGTCTATCCGTGCTGTCTATCCGTGCTGTCTATCCATTCTGTCTATCCGTGCTGTCTATCCATGCTGTCTATCCGTGCTGTCTATCCGTGCTGTCTATCCATGCTGTCTCTATCCGTGCTGTCTATCCATGCTGTCTATCCATGCTGTCTCTATCCGTGCTGTCTATCCGTGCTGTCTATCCGTGCTGTCTATCCGTGCTGTCTATCCATTCTGTCTATCCGTGCTGTCTATCCATGCTGTCTATCCGTGCTGTCTCTCCGTGCTGTCTATCCGTGCTGTCTATCCGTGCTGTCTATCCGTGCTGTCTATCCATTCTGTCTATCCGTGCTGTCTATCCGTGCTGTCTATCCGTGCTGTCTATCCGTGCTGTCTATCCGTGCTGTCTATCCATGCTGTCTATCCATGCTGTCTCTATCCATGCTGTCTATCCGTGCTGTCTATCCATGCTGTCTATCCATGCTGTCTATCCATGCTGTCTATCCGTGCTGTCTATCCGTGCTGTCTATCCGTGCTGTCTATCCGTGCTGTCTATCCATTCTGTCTATCCGTGCTGTCTATCCGTGCTGTCTATCCGTGCTGTCTATCCGTGCTGTCTATCCGTGCTGTCTATCCATTCTGTCTATCCGTGCTGTCTATCCGTGCTGTCTATCCGTGCTGTCTATCCGTGCTGTCTATCCGTGCTGTCTATCCATTCTGTCTATCCGTGCTGTCTATCCGTGCTGTCTATCCGTGCTGTCTCTATCCATGCTGTCTCTATCCGTGCTGTCTCTATCCGTGCTGTCTATCCGTGCTGTCTATCCATGCTGTCTATCCGTGCTGTCTATCCATGCTGTCTATCCATGCTGTCTATCCATGCTGTCTATCCGTGCTGTCTAACCGTGCTGTCTATCCATGCTGTCTAACCGTGCTGTCTATCCGTGCTGTCTATCCGTGCTGTCTCTATCCGTGCTGTCTATCCATGCTGTCTATCCGTGCTGTCTCTATCCGTGCTGTCTATCCATGCTGTCTATCCGTGCTGTCTCTATCCGTGCTGTCTATCCGTGCTGTCTATCCGTGCTGTCTCTATCCGTGCTGTCTATCCATGCTGTCTATCCGTGCTGTCTATCCATGCTGTCTATCCATGCTGTCTATCCGTGCTGTCTCTATCCGTGCTGTCTCTATCCGTGCTGTCTATCCGTGCTGTCTATCCGTGCTGTCTATCCATGCTGTCTATCCATGCTGTCTATCCGTGCTGTCTCTATCCGTGCTGTCTCTATCCGTGCTGTCTATCCGTGCTGTCTATCCGTGCTGTCTATCCGTGCTGTCTATCCATGCTGTCTATCCGTGCTGTCTCTATCCGTGCTGTCTATCCGTGCTGTCTCTATCCGTGCTGTCTATCCATGCTGTCTATCCGTGCTGTCTCTATCCATGCTGTCTATCCGTGCTGTCTATCCGTGCTGTCTATCCGTGCTGTCTCTATCCGTGCTGTCTATCCGTGCTGTCTCTATCCGTGCTGTCTATCCGTGCTGTCTATCCGTGCTGTCTCTATCCGTGCTGTCTATCCGTGCTGTCTCTATCCGTGCTGTCTCTATCCGTGCTGTCTCTATCCGTGCTGTCTATCCGTGCTGTCTATCCGTGCTGTCTATCCGTGCTGTCTATCCGTGCTGTCTATCCATGCTGTCTATCCATGCTGTCTATCCATGCTGTCTATCCGTGCTGTCTCTATCCGTGCTGTCTATCCATGCTGTCTATCCGTGCTGTCTCTATCCGTGCTGTCTCTATCCGTGCTGTCTATCCGTGCTGTCTATCCGTGCTGTCTATCCATGCTGTCTATCCATGCTGTCTATCCATGCTGTCTATCCGTGCTGTCTCTATCCGTGCTGTCTATCCATGCTGTCTATCCGTGCTGTCTCTATCCGTGCTGTCTCTATCCGTGCTGTCTATCCGTGCTGTCTATCCGTGCTGTCTCTATCCGTGCTGTCTATCCATGCTGTCTATCCGTGCTGTCTCTATCCGTGCTGTCTATCCATGCTGTCTCTATCCATGCTGTCTCTATCCGTGCTGTCTATCCGTGCTGTCTATCCATGCTGTCTATCCGTGCTGTCTATCCATGCTGTCTATCCATGCTGTCTATCCATGCTGTCTATCCATGCTGTCTATCCATGCTGTCTATCCGTGCTGTCTCTATCCGTGCTGTCTATCCATGCTGTCTCTATCCATGCTGTCTCTATCCATGCTGTCTATCCATGCTGTCTATCCGTGCTGTCTATCCATGCTGTCTATCCGTGCTGTCTATCCGTGCTGTCTCTATCCGTGCTGTCTATCCATGCTGTCTCTATCCATGCTGTCTCTATCCGTGCTGTCTATCCGTGCTGTCTATCCATGCTGTCTATCCGTGCTGTCTATCCATGCTGTCTATCCATGCTGTCTATCCGTGCTGTCTATCCGTGCTGTCTCTATCCGTGCTGTCTCTATCCGTGCTGTCTATCCGTGCTGTCTCTATCCGTGCTGTCTCTATCCGTGCTGTCTATCCATGCTGTCTATCCGTGCTGTCTCTATCCGTTCTGTCTATCCATGCTGTCTCTATCCATGCTGTCTCGATCCGTGCTGTCTATCCGTGCTGTCTATCCATGCTGTCTATCCGTGCTGTCTATCCATGCTGTCTATCCATGCTGTCTATCCGTGCTGTCTAACCGTGCTGTCTATCCATGCTGTCTAACCGTGCTGTCTATCCGTGCTGTCTATCCGTGCTGTCTCTATCCGTGCTGTCTATCCATGCTGTCTATCCGTGCTGTCTCTATCCGTGCTGTCTATCCATGCTGTCTATCCGTGCTGTCTCTATCCGTGCTGTCTATCCGTGCTGTCTATCCGTGCTGTCTCTATCCGTGCTGTCTATCCATGCTGTCTATCCGTGCTGTCTCTATCCGTGCTGTCTCTATCCGTGCTGTCTATCCGTGCTGTCTATCCGTGCTGTCTATCCGTGCTGTCTCTATCCGTGCTGTCTCTATCTGTGCTGTCTCTATCCGTGCTGTCTCTATCCGTGCTGTCTATCCGTGCTGTCTATCCGTGCTGTCTATCCATGCTGTCTATCCATGCTGTCTATCCGTGCTGTCTCTATCCGTGCTGTCTCTATCCGTGCTGTCTATCCGTGCTGTCTATCCGTGCTGTCTATCCGTGCTGTCTATCCATGCTGTCTATCCGTGCTGTCTCTATCCGTGCTGTCTATCCGTGCTGTCTATCCGTGCTGTCTCTATCCGTGCTGTCTATCCATGCTGTCTATCCATGCTGTCTATCCGTGCTGTCTATCCGTGCTGTCTCTATCCGTGCTGTCTATCCGTGCTGTCTCTATCCGTGCTGTCTCTATCCGTGCTGTCTATCCATGCTGTCTATCCGTGCTGTCTCTATCCGTGCTGTCTATCCATGCTGTCTCTATCCATGCTGTCTCTATCCGTGCTGTCTATCCGTGCTGTCTATCCATGCTGTCTATCCGTGCTGTCTCTATCCGTGCTGTCTCTATCCATGCTGTCTATCCATGCTGTCTATCCGTGCTGTCTATCCGTGCTGTCTCTATCCGTGCTGTCTATCCGTGCTGTCTCTATCCGTGCTGTCTCTATCTGTGCTGTCTCTATCCGTGCTGTCTATCCGTGCTGTCTATCCATGCTGTCTATCCGTGCTGTCTATCCATGCTGTCTATCCGTGCTGTCTCTATCCGTGCTGTCTATCCATGCTGTCTATCCGTGCTGTCTCTATCCGTGCTGTCTCTATCCATGCTGTCTATCCATGCTGTCTATCCGTGCTGTCTATCTGTGCTGTCTATCCGTGCTGTCTCTATCCGTGCTGTCTATCCGTGCTGTCTCTATCCGTGCTGTCTCTATCCATGCTGTCTATCCGTGCTGTCTCTATCCGTGCTGTCTCTATCCGTGCTGTCTCTATCCGTGCTGTCTATCCATGCTGTCTCTATCCATGCTGTCTCTATCCGTGCTGTCTATCCATGCTGTCTCTATCCGTGCTGTCTATCCATGCTGTCTCTATCCGTGCTGTCTATCCATGCTGTCTATCCGTGCTGTCTATCCGTGCTGTCTATCCGTGCTGTCTCTATCCATGCTGTCTATCCGTGCTGTCTCTATCCGTGCTGTCTATCCATGCTGTCTCTATCCGTGCTGTCTCTATCCGTGCTGTCTATCCATGCTGTCTATCCGTGCTGTCTCTATCCGTGCTGTCTATCCGTGCTGTCTATCCGTGCTGTCTATCGATGCTGTCTATCCGTGCTGTCTATCCGTGCTGTCTATCCGTGCTGTCTATCCATGCTGTCTATCCATGCTGTCTATCGATGCTGTCTATCCGTGCTGTCTATCCGTGCTGTCTATCCGTGCTGTCTATCCGTGCTGTCTATCCGTGCTGTCTCTATCCGTGCTGTCTATCGATGCTGTCTATCCGTGCTGTCTCTATCCGTGCTGTCTATCCAGGCTGTCTATCCGTGCTGTCTATCCGTGCTGTCTATCCATGCTGTCTATCCATGCTGTCTATCGATGCTGTCTATCCGTGCTGTCTATCCGTGCTGTCTATCCGTGCTGTCTATCCGTGCTGTCTATCCATGCTGTCTATCCGTGCTGTCTCTATCCGTGCTGTCTATCGATGCTGTCTATCCGTGCTGTCTCTATCCGTGCTGTCTATCGATGCTGTCTATCCGTGCTGTCTCTATCCGTGCTGTCTATCCAGGCTGTCTATCCGTGCTGTCTATCCATGCTGTCTCTATCCGTGCTGTCTATCCATGCTGTCTATCCGTGCTGTCTATCCGTGCTGTCTCTATCCGTGCTGTCTATCCATGCTGTCTCTATCCATGCTGTCTATCTGTGCTGTCTATCCGTGCTGTCTATCCGTGCTGTCTATCCGTGCTGTCTATCCGTGCTGTCTATCCGTGCTGTCTATCCGTGCTGTCTCTATCCGTGCTGTCTCTATCCATGCTGTCTATCCGTGCTGTCTATCCGTGCTGTCTATCCGTGCTGTCTATCCGTGCTGTCTCTATCCATGCTGTCTATCCGTGCTGTCTATCCGTGCTGTCTATCCATGCTGTCTCTATCCGTGCTGTCTATCCGTGCTGTCTCTATCCATGCTGTCTATCCGTGCTGTCTATCCGTGCTGTCTCTATCCGTGCTGTCTATCCATGCTGTCTCTATCCATGCTGTCTATCCGTGCTGTCTATCCATGCTGTCTATCCATGCTGTCTATCCGTGCTGTCTCTATCCGTGCTGTCTATCCGTGCTGTCTATCCGTGCTGTCTATCGATGCTGTCTATCCGTGCTGTCTATCCGTGCTGTCTATCCGTGCTGTCTATCCGTGCTGTCTATCCGTGCTGTCTATCGATGCTGTCTATCCGTGCTGTCTATCCGTGCTGTCTATCCGTGCTGTCTCTATCCATGCTGTCTATCCGTGCTGTCTCTATCCGTGCTGTCTATCCATGCTGTCTCTATCCGTGCTGTCTCTATCCGTGCTGTCTATCCATGCTGTCTATCCGTGCTGTCTCTATCCGTGCTGTCTATCCGTGCTGTCTATCCGTGCTGTCTATCGATGCTGTCTATCCGTGCTGTCTATCCGTGCTGTCTATCCGTGCTGTCTATCCATGCTGTCTATCCATGCTGTCTATCGATGCTGTCTATCCGTGCTGTCTCTATCCGTGCTGTCTATCCATGCTGTCTATCCGTGCTGTCTCTATCCGTGCTGTCTCTATCCGTGCTGTCTATCCGTGCTGTCTATCCATGCTGTCTCTATCCGTGCTGTCTCTATCCGTGCTGTCTATCCGTGCTGTCTATCCGTGCTGTCTATCCGTGCTGTCTATCCGTGCTGTCTATCCATGCTGTCTCTATCCGTGCTGTCTCTATCCGTGCTGTCTATCCGTGCTGTCTATCCGTGCTGTCTATCCGTGCTGTCTATCCGTGCTGTCTATCCGTGCTGTCTATCCGTGCTGTCTATCCGTGCTGTCTCTATCCGTGCTGTCTATCTGTGCTGTCTATCCGTGCTGTCTATCCATGCTGTCTCTATCCGTGCTGTCTATCCGTGCTGTCTATCCGTGCTGTCTATCCGTGCTGTCTCTATCCATGCTGTCTCTATCCGTGCTGTCTATCCGTGCTGTCTATCCGTGCTGTCTATCCGTGCTGTCTATCCGTGCTGTCTCTATCCGTGCTGTCTCTATCCGTGCTGTCTATCCATGCTGTCTATCCATGCTGTCTATCCGTGCTGTCTCTATCCGTGCTGTCTATCCGTGCTGTCTATCCGTGCTGTCTATCCGTGCTGTCTATCCGTGCTGTCTATCCATGCTGTCTCTATCCGTGCTGTCTATCCGTGCTGTCTATCCGTGCTGTCTATCCGTGCTGTCTATCCGTGCTGTCTATCCGTGCTGTCTATCCATGCTGTCTCTATCCGTGCTGTCTATCAGTGCTGTCTATCCGTGCTGTCTATCCGTGCTGTCTATCCGTGCTGTCTATCCGTGCTGTCTATCCGTGCTGTCTCTATCCATGCTGTCTCTATCCGTGCTGTCTATCCGTGCTGTCTATCCGTGCTGTCTATCCGTGCTGTCTATCCATGCTGTCTATCCGTGCTGTCTCTATCCGTGCTGTCTATCCGTGCTGTCTATCCGTGCTGTCTATCCGTGCTGTCTCTATCCGTGCTGTCTATCCGTGCTGTCTATCCGTGCTGTCTATCCGTGCTGTCTCTATCCGTGCTGTCTCTATCCGTGCTGTCTATCCGTGCTGTCTATCCGTGCTGTCTATCCGTGCTGTCTCTATCCGTGCTGTCTCTATCCGTGCTGTCTCTATCCGTGCTGTCTATCCGTGCTGTCTATCCATGCTGTCTCTATCCGTGCTGTCTCTATCCGTGCTGTCTATCCGTGCTGTCTATCCGTGCTGTCTATCCGTGCTGTCTCTATCCGTGCTGTCTCTATCCGTGCTGTCTATCCGTGCTGTCTATCCGTGCTGTCTATCCGTGCTGTCTATCCATGCTGTCTATCCGTGCTGTCTCTATCCGTGCTGTCTCTATCCGTGCTGTCTATCCGTGCTGTCTATCCGTGCTGTCTATCCATGCTGTCTATCCGTGCTGTCTATCCGTGCTGTCTATCCGTGCTGTCTATCCGTGCTGTCTATCCGTGCTGTCTATCCGTGCTGTCTATCCGTGCTGTCTCTATCCGTGCTGTCTCTATCCGTGCTGTCTATCCATGCTGTCTATCCGTGCTGTCTCTATCCGTGCTGTCTATCCATGCTGTCTATCCGTGCTGTCTCTATCCGTGCTGTCTCTATCCGTGCTGTCTATCCGTGCTGTCTATCCATGCTGTCTCTATCCGTGCTGTCTCTATCCGTGCTGTCTATCCGTGCTGTCTATCCGTGCTGTCTATCCGTGCTGTCTCTATCCGTGCTGTCTATCCGTGCTGTCTATCCGTGCTGTCTATCCGTGCTGTCTATCCATGCTGTCTATCCGTGCTGTCTCTATCCGTGCTGTCTATCCATGCTGTCTATCCGTGCTGTCTCTATCCGTGCTGTCTCTATCCGTGCTGTCTATCCGTGCTGTCTATCCGTGCTGTCTATCCGTGCTGTCTATCCGTGCTGTCTCTATCCGTGCTGTCTATCCGTGCTGTCTATCCGTGCTGTCTATCCATGCTGTCTATCCGTGCTGTCTATCCGTGCTGTCTATCCGTGCTGTCTCTATCCGTGCTGTCTCTATCCGTGCTGTCTATCCGTGCTGTCTCTATCCGTGCTGTCTCTATCCGTGCTGTCTATCCGTGCTGTCTATCCATGCTGTCTATCCGTGCTGTCTCTATCCGTGCTGTCTATCCATGCTGTCTATCCGTGCTGTCTCTATCCGTGCTGTCTCTATCCGTGCTGTCTATCCGTGCTGTCTATCCATGCTGTCTATCCGTGCTGTCTCTATCCGTGCTGTCTATCCATGCTGTCTATCCGTGCTGTCTCTATCCGTGCTGTCTCTATCCGTGCTGTCTCTATCCGTGCTGTCTATCCGTGCTGTCTATCCGTGCTGTCTCTATCCGTGCTGTCTCTATCCGTGCTGTCTCTATCCGTGCTGTCTATCCGTGCTGTCTCTATCCGTGCTGTCTCTATCCGTGCTGTCTCTATCCGTGCTGTCTATCCGTGCTGTCTCTATCCGTGCTGTCTCTATCCGTGCTGTCTCTATCCATGCTGTCTCTATCCGTGCTGTCTATCCGTGCTGTCTCTATCCGTGCTGTCTCTATCCGTGCTGTCTCTATCCGTGCTGTCTATCCGTGCTGTCTCTATCCGTGCTGTCTCTATCCATGCTGTCTCTATCCGTGCTGTCTATCCGTGCTGTCTCTATCCGTGCTGTCTATCCGTGCTGTCTCTATCCGTGCTGTCTATCCGTGCTGTCTCTATCCGTGCTGTCTATCCGTGCTGTCTATCCGTGCTGTCTATCCGTGCTGTCTATCCATGCTGTCTATCCGTGCTGTCTATCCGTGCTGTCTATCCATGCTGTCTATCCATGCTGTCTATCCGTGCTGTCTATCCGTGCTGTCTATCCGTGCTGTCTATCCGTGCTGTCTATCCGTGCTGTCTATCCGTGCTGTCTATCCGTGCTGTCTCTATCCGTGCTGTCTCTATCCGTGCTGTCTATCCATGCTGTCTATCCGTGCTGTCTCTATCCGTGCTGTCTATCCATGCTGTCTATCCGTGCTGTCTCTATCCGTGCTGTCTCTATCCGTGCTGTCTATCCGTGCTGTCTATCCATGCTGTCTCTATCCGTGCTGTCTCTATCCGTGCTGTCTATCCGTGCTGTCTATCCGTGCTGTCTATCCGTGCTGTCTCTATCCGTGCTGTCTATCCGTGCTGTCTATCCGTGCTGTCTATCCGTGCTGTCTATCCATGCTGTCTATCCGTGCTGTCTCTATCCGTGCTGTCTATCCATGCTGTCTATCCGTGCTGTCTCTATCCGTGCTGTCTCTATCCGTGCTGTCTATCCGTGCTGTCTATCCGTGCTGTCTATCCGTGCTGTCTATCCGTGCTGTCTCTATCCGTGCTGTCTATCCGTGCTGTCTATCCGTGCTGTCTCTATCCGTGCTGTCTATCCGTGCTGTCTCTATCCGTGCTGTCTCTATCCGTGCTGTCTATCCGTGCTGTCTATCCATGCTGTCTATCCGTGCTGTCTCTATCCGTGCTGTCTCTATCCGTGCTGTCTCTATCCGTGCTGTCTATCCGTGCTGTCTATCCGTGCTGTCTCTATCCGTGCTGTCTCTATCCGTGCTGTCTCTATCCGTGCTGTCTATCCGTGCTGTCTCTATCCGTGCTGTCTCTATCCGTGCTGTCTCTATCCGTGCTGTCTATCCGTGCTGTCTATCCGTGCTGTCTCTATCCGTGCTGTCTCTATCCGTGCTGTCTCTATCCGTGCTGTCTATCCATGCTGTCTCTATCCGTGCTGTCTATCCGTGCTGTCTATCCGTGCTGTCTCTATCCGTGCTGTCTCTATCCGTGCTGTCTCTATCCAGTGCTGTCTCTATCCGTGCTGTCTCTATCCGTGCTGTCTCTATCCGTGCTGTCTCTATCCGTGCTGTCTATCCGTGCTGTCTCTATCCGTGCTGTCTCTATCCGTGCTGTCTCTATCCGTGCTGTCTCTATCCGTGCTGTCTATCCGTGCTGTCTCTATCCGTGCTGTCTCTATCCGTGCTGTCTCTATCCGTGCTGTCTCTATCCAGTGCTGTCTCTATCCGTGCTGTCTATCCGTGCTGTCTATCCGTTGCTGTCTCTATCCGTGCTGTCTCTATCCGTGCTGTCTCTATCCGTGCTGACTATCCGTGCTGTCTCTATCCGTGCTGTCTCTATCCGTGCTGTCTCTATCCGTGCTGTCTATCCGTGCTGTCTCTATCCGTGCTGTCTCTATCCGTGCTGTCTCTATCCGTGCTGTCTATCCGTGCTGTCTATCCGTGCTGTCTATCCGTGCTGTCTATCCATGCTGTCTATCCGTGCTGTCTCTATCCGTGCTGTCTATCCGTGCTGTCTATCCGTGCTGTCTCTATCCGTGCTGTCTATCCATGCTGTCTATCCGTGCTGTCTATCCGTGCTGTCTATCCGTGCTGTCTATCCGTGCTGTCTATCCATGCTGTCTATCCGTGCTGTCTCTATCCGTGCTGTCTCTATCCGTGCTGTCTCTATCCGTGCTGTCTATCCGTGCTGTCTATCCGTGCTGTCTATCCGTGCTGTCTCTATCCGTGCTGTCTCTATCCGTGCTGTCTCTATCCGTGCTGTCTATCCGTGCTGTCTCTATCCGTGCTGTCTCTATCCGTGCTGTCTCTATCCGTGCTGTCTATCCGTGCTGTCTATCCGTGCTGTCTATCCGTGCTGTCTCTATCCATGCTGTCTATCCGTGCTGTCTCTATCCGTGCTGTCTATCCATGCTGTCTATCCGTGCTGTCTATCCGTGCTGTCTATCCGTGCTGTCTATCCGTGCTGTCTATCCATGCTGTCTATCCGTGCTGTCTCTATCCGTGCTGTCTCTATCCGTGCTGTCTCTATCCGTGCTGTCTATCCGTGCTGTCTCTATCCGTGCTGTCTCTATCCGTGCTGTCTCTATCCGTGCTGTCTCTATCCGTGCTGTCTATCCGTGCTGTCTCTATCCGTGCTGTCTCTATCCGTGCTGTCTCTATCCGTGCTGTCTCTATCCGTGCTGTCTCTATCCGTGCTGTCTCTATCCGTGCTGTCTCTATCCGTGCTGTCTCTATCCGTGCTGTCTCTATCCGTGCTGTCTATCCGTGCTGTCTCTATCCGTGCTGTCTATCCGTGCTGTCTATCCGTGCTGTCTCTATCCGTGCTGTCTATCCGTGCTGTCTATCCGTGCTGTCTCTATCCGTGCTGTCTCTATCCGTGCTGTCTATCCGTGCTGTCTATCCGTGCTGTCTCTATCCGTGCTGTCTCTATCCGTGCTGTCTCTATCCGTGCTGTCTATCCGTGCTGTCTATCCGTGCTGTCTCTATCCGTGCTGTCTATCCGTGCTGTCTATCCGTGCTGTCTCTATCCGTGCTGTCTCTATCCGTGCTGTCTCTATCCGTGCTGTCTATCCGTGCTGTCTATCCGTGCTGTCTATCCGTGCTGTCTCTATCCGTGCTGTCTCTATCCGTGCTGTCTCTATCCGTGCTGTCTATCCGTGCTGTCTCTATCCGTGCTGTCTATCCGTGCTGTCTCTATCCGTGCTGTCTCTATCCGTGCTGTCTCTATCCGTGCTGTCTATCCGTGCTGTCTCTATCCGTGCTGTCTCTATCCGTGCTGTCTCTATCCGTGCTGTCTCTATCCGTGCTGTCTCTATCCGTGCTGTCTATCCGTGCTGTCTCTATCCGTGCTGTCTCTATCCGTGCTGTCTATCCGTGCTGTCTATCCGTGCTGTCTCTATCCGTGCTGTCTATCCGTGCTGTCTATCCGTGCTGTCTATCCGTGCTGTCTATCCGTGCTGTCTCTATCCGTGCTGTCTCTATCCGTGCTGTCTCTATCCGTGCTGTCTCTATCCGTGCTGTCTCTATCCGTGCTGTCTATCCGTGCTGTCTCTATCCGTGCTGTCCTATCCGTGCTGTCTCTATCCGTGCTGTCTCTATCCGTGCTGTCTATCCGTGCTGTCTCTATCCGTGCTGTCTATCCGTGCTGTCTATCCGTGCTGTCTCTATCCGTGCTGTCTCTATCCATGCTGTCTATCCGTGCTGTCCTATCCATGCTGTCTATCCGTGCTGTCTCTATCCGTGCTGTCTCTATCCGTGCTGTCTATCCGTGCTGTCTCTATCCAGTGCTGTCTATCCGTGCTGTCTATCCGTGCTGTCTCTATCCGTGCTGTCTCTATCCGTGCTGTCTCTATCCGTGCTGTCTCTATCCGTGCTGTCTATCCGTGCTGTCTATCCGTGCTGTCTCTATCCGTGCTGTCTATCCGTGCTGTCTCTATCCGTGCTGTCTCTATCCGTGCTGTCTCTATCCGTGCTGTCTATCCGTGCTGTCTCTATCCGTGCTGTCTCTATCCGTGCTGTCTCTATCCGTGCTGTCTCTATCCGTGCTGTCTCTATCCGTGCTGTCTCTATCCGTGCTGTCTATCCGTGCTGTCTCTATCCATGCTGTCTATCCGTGCTGTCTCTATCCGTGCTGTCTCTATCCGTGCTGTCTATCCGTGCTGTCTCTATCCGTGCTGTCTCTATCCGTGCTGTCTCTATCCGTGCTGTCTCTATCCGTGCTGTCTCTATCCAGTGCTGTCTATCCGTGCTGTCTCTATCCGTGCTGTCCTATCCGTGCTGTCTCTATCCGTGCTGTCTCTATCCGTGCTGTCTATCCGTGCTGTCTCTATCCGTGCTGTCTATCCGTGCTGTCTCTATCCGTGCTGTCTCTATCCGTGCTGTCTCTATCCGTGCTGTCTATCCGTGCTGTCTATCCGTGCTGTCTCTATCCGTGCTGTCTCTATCCGTGCTGTCTATCCATGCTGTCTATCCGTGCTGTCTCTATCCGTGCTGTCTCTATCCGTGCTGTCTATCCGTGCTGTCTCTATCCGTGCTGTCTCTATCCGTGCTGTCTCTATCCATGCTGTCTATCCGTGCTGTCTATCCGTGCTGTCTATCCGTGCTGTCTATCCGTGCTGTCTATCCATGCTGTCTATCCATGCTGTCTATCCGTGCTGTCTATCCGTGCTGTCTATCCGTGCTGTCTATCCGTGCTGTCTCTATCCGTGCTGTCTCTATCCGTGCTGTCTATCCATGCTGTCTATCCGTGCTGTCTATCCGTGCTGTCTATCCGTGCTGTCTCTATCCGTGCTGTCTATCCATGCTGTCTATCCGTGCTGTCTATCCAGTGCTGTCTCTATCCGTGCTGTCTATCCAGTGCTGTCTCTATCCGTGCTGTCTCTATCCGTGCTGTCTATCCGTGCTGTCTCTATCCATGCTGTCTCTATCCGTGCTGTCTCTATCCGTGCTGTCTATCCGTGCTGTCTATCCATGCTGTCTCTATCCGTGCTGTCTCTATCCGTGCTGTCTATCCGTGCTGTCTCTATCCGTGCTGTCTCTATCCGTGCTGTCTCTATCCGTGCTGTCTATCCGTGCTGTCTATCCGTGCTGTCTATCCGTGCTGTCTATCCATGCTGTCTATCCGTGCTGCTGTCTCTATCCGTGCTGTCTATCCGTGCTGTCTATCCGTGCTGTCTATCCGTGCTGTCTCTATCCGTGCTGTCTATCCGTGCTGTCTATCCGTGCTGTCTATCCGTGCTGTCTCTATCCGTGCTGTCTCTATCCGTGCTGTCTATCCGTGCTGTCTATCCGTGCTGTCTATCCGTGCTGTCTCTATCCGTGCTGTCTCTATCCGTGCTGTCTCTATCCGTGCTGTCTATCCGTGCTGTCTATCCGTGCTGTCTCTATCCGTGCTGTCTCTATCCGTGCTGTCTATCCGTGCTGTCTATCCGTGCTGTCTATCCGTGCTGTCTCTATCCGTGCTGTCTCTATCCGTGCTGTCTATCCGTGCTGTCTATCCGTGCTGTCTATCCGTGCTGTCTATCCATGCTGTCTATCCGTGCTGTCTCTATCCGTGCTGTCTCTATCCGTGCTGTCTATCCGTGCTGTCTATCCGTGCTGTCTATCCGTGCTGTCTATCCGTGCTGTCTATCCGTGCTGTCTATCCGTGCTGTCTATCCGTGCTGTCTATCCGTGCTGTCTATCCGTGCTGTCTCTATCCGTGCTGTCTCTATCCGTGCTGTCTATCCGTGCTGTCTATCCGTGCTGTCTCTATCCGTGCTGTCTATCCATGCTGTCTATCCGTGCTGTCTCTATCCGTGCTGTCTCTATCCGTGCTGTCTATCCGTGCTGTCTCTATCCGTGCTGTCTCTATCCGTGCTGTCTATCCGTGCTGTCTATCCATGCTGTCTCTATCCGTGCTGTCTCTATCCGTGCTGTCTATCCGTGCTGTCTATCCGTGCTGTCTATCCGTGCTGTCTCTATCCGTGCTGTCTATCCGTGCTGTCTATCCGTGCTGTCTATCCATGCTGTCTATCCGTGCTGTCTCTATCCGTGCTGTCTCTATCCGTGCTGTCTATCCGTGCTGTCTCTATCCGTGCTGTCTCTATCCGTGCTGTCTATCCGTGCTGTCTATCCGTGCTGTCTATCCGTGCTGTCTCTATCCGTGCTGTCTATCCGTGCTGTCTATCCGTGCTGTCTATCCGTGCTGTCTATCCGTGCTGTCTCTATCCGTGCTGTCTATCCGTGCTGTCTCTATCCGTGCTGTCTATCCGTGCTGTCTCTATCCGTGCTGTCTATCCATGCTGTCTATCCGTGCTGTCTCTATCCGTGCTGTCTATCCGTGCTGTCTCTATCCGTGCTGTCTATCCGTGCTGTCTATCCGTGCTGTCTCTATCCGTGCTGTCTATCCGTGCTGTCTCTATCCGTGCTGTCTATCCGTGCTGTCTATCCGTGCTGTCTATCCGTGCTGTCTATCCGTGCTGTCTATCCGTGCTGTCTCTATCCGTGCTGTCTCTATCCGTGCTGTCTATCCGTGCTGTCTCTATCCGTGCTGTCTCTATCCGTGCTGTCTCTATCCGTGCTGTCTCTATCCATGCTGTCTCTATCCGTGCTGTCTATCCGTGCTGTCTATCCGTGCTGTCTCTATCCGTGCTGTCTCTATCCGTGCTGTCTATCCGTGCTGTCTATCCGTGCTGTCTATCCATGCTGTCTATCCGTGCTGTCTATCCGTGCTGTCTATCCAGTGCTGTCTCTATCCGTGCTGTCTCTATCCGTGCTGTCTCTATCCGTGCTGTCTATCCGTGCTGTCTATCCGTGCTGTCTATCCATGCTGTCTATCCGTGCTGTCTATCCATGCTGTCTATCCAGTGCTGTCTCTATCCGTGCTGTCTCTATCCGATGCTGTCTATCCGTGCTGTCTCTATCCGTGCTGTCTATCCGTGCTGTCTATCCGTGCTGTCTATCCAGTGCTGTCTCTATCCATGCTGTCTCTATCCGTGCTGTCTATCCGTGCTGTCTCTATCCGTGCTGTCTATCCGTGCTGTCTATCCGTGCTGTCTCTATCCGTGCTGTCTATCCGTGCTGTCTATCCGTGCTGTCTATCCGTGCTGTCTCTATCCGTGCTGTCTATCCGTGCTGTCTATCCGTGCTGTCTATCCGTGCTGTCTATCCATGCTGTCTATCCAGTGCTGTCTATCCGTGCTGTCTATCCAGTGCTGTCTATCCGTGCTGTCTCTATCCGTGCTGTCTCTATCCGTGCTGTCTATCCGTGCTGTCTATCCGTGCTGTCTATCCGTGCTGTCTATCCGTGCTGTCTCTATCCGTGCTGTCTCTATCCGTGCTGTCTATCCGTGCTGTCTATTCGTGCTGTCTATCCAGTGCTGTCTATCCGTGCTGTCTATCCGTGCTGTCTATCCATGCTGTCTATCCGTGCTGTCTCTATCCGTGCTGTCTCTATCCGTGCTGTCTATCCGTGCTGTCTATCCGTGCTGTCTATCCGTGCTGTCTCTATCCGTGCTGTCTCTATCCGTGCTGTCTCTATCCGTGCTGTCTATCCGTGCTGTCTCTATCCGTGCTGTCTCTATCCGTGCTGTCTCTATCCGTGCTGTCTCTATCCGTGCTGTCTATCCGTGCTGTCTATCCGTGCTGTCTATCCGTGCTGTCTATCCGTGCTGTCTATCCGTGCTGTCTCTATTCCGTGCTGTCTATCCGTGCTGTCTATCCGTGCTGTCTATCCGTGCTGTCTCTATCCGTGCTGTCTATCCGTGCTGTCTATCCGTGCTGTCTATCCGTGCTGTCTATCCGTGCTGTCTATCCGTGCTGTCTATCCGTGCTGTCTCTATCCGTGCTGTCTCTATCGTGCTGTCTATCCGTGCTGTCTCTATCCGTGCTGTCTATCCGTGCTGTCTCTATCCGTGCTGTCTCTATCCGTGCTGTCTCTATCCGTGCTGTCTATCCGTGCTGTCTCTATCCGTGCTGTCTCTATCCGTGCTGTCTCTATCCGTGCTGTCTCTATCCGTGCTGTCTATCCGTGCTGTCTATCCGTGCTGTCTATCCGTGCTGTCTATCGTGCTGTCTATCCGTGCTGTCTATCCGTGCTGTCTCTATCCGTGCTGTCTCTATCCGTGCTGTCTATCCGTGCTGTCTCTATCCGTGCTGTCTCTATCCGTGCTGTCTCTATCCGTGCTGTCTATCCGTGCTGTCTCTATCCGTGCTGTCTCTATCCGTGCTGTCTCTATCCGTGCTGTCTCTATCCGTGCTGTCTATCCGTGCTGTCTATCCGTGCTGTCTATCCGTGCTGTC